>NW_026705455.1:0-332138 GCF_029867415.1 Vicia villosa | reverse complement strand
TCTCTTCAGAAGCACAATAACAGCGACACAACACCATCAACAACAACTCAGAAAAACGAAGAAACGAGAGAGAAGAAGTTCGAGCGAAAAGAAGGAGAGCAGATTCACAGAGGAAGAAGATGCGCATACCTGAACAAGGAGCCATGGATCTCTATCCATCACCGTCATTCTTGAAGCGTCGTCGGAGATATTCCGACGAGTGAGTGGTCTCTTTCCCTATCAGTTGATTAAGCATCGTTGTCCCTGAGTTCATGAGACGAAGAGAGTGAGATGAGATCGGAAGGGAGAGAGTGAGAGTTTCGAATCAGAGAATGTTGAGAGAACTTTGGTGCGCCGTCCATGGTGGTTCAGGGAGGGGCGCCGCTGTCGAGGTAACGCAGAGAGAAGAAGAACGTGAACATCTCACGTAATGCAACCCTAATCCCCTTTTAGTTTTCATTTTGATTATAATCTGATTTGTTGTTATTAATTGGACTTTAATCTAATTTGTTTAGTCTTAATTTGATGATAATGATAAATTGATTAACAAAAACCTGAAAATTGAACCAAAATACTTATTGTGGACTCAATCTTCATGGGCCTAGACGGATATTGCTATCCTCACTCCCATTTGAGGCACATGCGTTTTTGGTATGCTAAAACTGTAACAAAAAACAAGTTGTTAGGCCACCAGACTTGGGCCTCCGCCCAGATTACTCTCTGCACACCTGATTTCAATATAAACCCCTTTGTTTACATAATATGCATATTAGAACTAGGTTTTTTTTACTAGTTTATTTTTTTATCTCTTTTAGTATGATAAACCATTGACATTTTTGTTAGATTTTGACATGATAATAGAATATAGAATCATTGAGTTTTGTTAATTTTTGGTTGATAAAAAGAAATAAAAACATGTAATATTTTGCTTGTTAGAATTTAAATGTTTTGTTATATAGTTTAGTTTTTATCGTTTTTACCCGATTTTACCGTTTCGGTGTACCTTTTGATTTGTAAATACTTGATTTGGTTTCCATAATACTTGTCTACATATTTGACTAACATTTGAGTGCTATTTCTGGTTGTTATCTTACTTTCGCTCGATTTATGTTTAAAAAGTGTGTTAATGTCAAATTTCTCATTTCGTTATCCTTTTTCGGTGTAAAGCACCAACGCAATTCCGATTGCGATGTTTGTTATCTCTAACTTGTGTGCTAGTGTGCAAGGTATTTGGATAGTCACCGATCAACACTTGTTACTTGAGTGTTCTGCTTTACTTGCGAGACACAATCTCATTCACTCGCATCGTGTTCTCATCTTGGAGACACGTTCCTATTACTTTATATCTGCTTGTTTGGTTTGCTTGTTCCTCTTGCAGGTGTATTGTGATTATGCTCGACGCGCATGTCGACCGTTGTTTGCTTACATGGCTAATCGGTGTGCTGACCATTTGCTATTGCCTTTGCAAGCTCGCTCGCGGGATCCTTAGTTTTCTTTCTCTCTTCGCTGCGGTTTACGGATCATCATCCGTTTGGTATTGATCCCGTTTCATTTTATTTTTCTCGCACTTTATCGCTTTCTCGCATCATCCTTTAACATGAGAAGTAGGACTTAGACATGCATCTGGCCAAGCCCTCGAAAGAGGATCTGTTTTCGTTGGTATGTTTATATTTGTGCTTTGCGGCAGGGAGTCACGGTGTAATAAGACCTAGATGGCACTCCGTTAAGTCCTCATGGAAGGCATGCGGAAAGGGTTAGCAATCAACCCCCGCCCAGTTTCATCGAGTCCGTCCAGTATGCGTACTCTACGCGTGGCTCGCTTTTGAACCAGCACAAGATCCTGTTATCGAGTATGTCAAGAAAAGGGTTCATGCAATCGGACCCCCGCATTTCCTATAGCTCATGTTGATTGACGTTGACGCCCGTGTATGCACGCACTGTTTTCCTTTTGGGATCCGTGATGGCTTGGTTGCTGAGAGGGATTCGCTCCTCTTGTCTATGGCCTGATCATTTTCGCGAGGTCTAATGCTTGGTTAACTCGGGTGATTCGCTCCCCTTGGCTATGGCGGGACCGCTTTTCTACCATTCGGCCAGTGTCGTTGGTCTTGTTTGCTTTACGAGCGGAGCTCGTTTGTGTGATACATTTGTTTGCATTTGCTTTTCCCCATAGGTTGATAGGCTAGTTTAGACTTGTACCATTTGTATGATAACATAGGTAGCAAGTTTTCCCCCTTAGATTAGGTTTTCCTCATGCATTATTTAAAACACAAACCACACTCTTTGATTTTCTTTTCTTAAGAGCTTGTTATTTCCGCTCCATTCCCAAACATAAGTCTCCAAAGGTCGAGCAGCGGAGTGCGAATGTAACTCGTTCACCTAAAAAACACAAAACAAACAGAAATTAGTTAGCCGAGCTACAGTACCTCTGATTCCTCAAAAAGAATACGTAGGCAGCGGGGTAGGGCCCGTGCGAGTATAACTCTTTCTTTTCCCTACATTTTGCATGCATTTTAGTCCAGATTAGCGCAGTTTGCTTACACACCCATAGTTTTAGACACAAACGTGGATACCATCAAGTACGATGGGCGCGAGGGGTGCTAACACCTTCCCCTCTGTCATACCCCAAAATTTGCCCATCTCACTTCTCCTTTCAAGCTCATACCAAAGTTCAAGACTCAAAGGCATACTCTCCTAAGCAATGACTTCCTGAACTAGGGTTTTGATTTCTCTGAAGAAAATGAATGAATCAAGATCTCCAATGGACTTCATATGACTTCTTATGTTTCAAACTATCTCTATGACAAAATTCAGGTTTCAATTCCAAGGATTGACCACTCAATTGAAGGATAGAAAAACACTTAGAAAGGGGGGGGGGGGGTTGAATAAGTGTAGCTTTAACAGCTAGACAGATAAAAATAAATTGCACAGTTATTTTTATCCTGGTTCGTTGTTAACTAAACTACTCCAGTCCACCCCCGCAGAGATGATTTACCTCAACTGAGGATTTAATCCACTAATCGCACGGATTACAATGGTTTTCCACTTAGTCCACGACTAAGTCTTCTAGAGTATCCTGATCACAACCTGATCACTCCAGGAACAACTGCTTAGACACAAGCTAAGACTTTCTTAGAGTATCCTGACCACCACGTGATCACTCTAAATACAACTGCTTAGGCACAAGCTAAGACTTCCTAGAGTATTCTGATCAACACGATCACTCTAGTTACTTACAACTTAATGTAATCTTTCTAAGAGTATTACAATGCTTCTTAAAAGCTATAATCACAACAGTGATATTTCTCTTAAAGTTTAAGCTTAATCTCACTAAGATATTACAACAGCAATGTAGTGAGCTTTGATGAAGATGAAGATTCTGAGCTTTGATTTTAACAGCGTTTCAGCAAGTTAATATTCACAGAATTTGATTCAGAGTTGTTAACCTTGCTTCACATCAGAACTTCATATATATAGGCGTTTGAGAAGATGACCGTTGAATGCATTTAATGCTTTGCGTGTTCCGTACAGCATCGCATTTAATGTTATACGCTTTTGTCAACTACCTCGAGCCTTGTTCACGCTGTGTCTACTGACGTTGCCTTTAATAGCTTTTAACGTTCCTTTTGTCAGTCAGCGTAGCCTGCCACTTGTACTTTCTTCTGATCTGATGTTTGTAAATACAACGTTTGAATATCATCAGAGTCAAACAGCTTGGTGCAAAGCATCTTCTGATCTTCTGACCTTGAAGTGCTTCTGAGCGTGATACCATCAGAACTTCAGTGCTTCTGATCTCATGTTCTTCTGATGCTTCCATAGACCCATGTTCTGATTCTGCTTCGACCATCTTCTGATGTCTTGCCAGACCATGTTCTGATGTTGCATGCTGAACCTTCTGAGTCAAAGCTTCTGAGCGCTGATTTATGCATACTCTATATATATTTCCTGAAAAGGAAATTGCATTGGATTAGAGTACCATATTATCTTAAGCAAAATTCATATTATTGTTATCATCAAAACTAAGATAATTGATCAGAACAAATCTTGTTCTAACAATCTCCCCCTTTTTGATGATGACAAAAACATATATAAATGATATGAATTTGCGATCAGAAAGAGCAGACGGCAAAAGACAAATTACACAGCTATAGCATAAGCATGTGAATATGTCTCCCCCTGAGATTAACAATCTCCCCCTGAGATAAATAATCTCCCCCTGAAATAAATACTCGAAGAACTTTAATAAAAGACTTCCCTGATTATTTCGGTAGAGACGATCACATAAGCTTCTGTCTTTAGAGAATTCATAGCTTCTGACTTCTGCTTCCATTGGACAGCTTCAGAACTTGAATTTCATTAGATCCTTAGACCACTCACAACTTCTGATTCCTGCTTCCATTTAGGACAGCTTCAGAACTTGAATTTCTTTGATCTTCAGAACATTCCCAGCTTCTGATTCCTGCTTCCATCTAGGACAGCTTCAGAACTTGAATTTCTTTGATCTTCAGAACATTCACAGCTTCTGATTTCTGCTTCCGTTTAGGACAGCTTCAGAACTTGAGTTTTCTGGATCTTTAGAACATTCACAGCTTCTGATTTATGCTTCCCTCAGATAGCTTCAGAGCTTTGAATTTCTACCAACATCACTTCATGCTAGATTTGTATCAGAACATTGTTGAATGTACCAGAGCATCATCAGAGCATCTCTACATCCTGAAATGTTACAGAACAAAAACTAAACGACAAAAGTCAGCATGAACGAGTCAGAACATAAAATGTATATTAGAACACATGATATGTATCAGAGCCATATAGGCTAAAATAATGTATCAGAGCAAATAGAATTTTGTCAAGGCAAATAGACAAATTTTGGATCAAATTCTATTATCGGTGCTTCTGATTCTGAAGCTTGACAGCACTCAGCTTGCTTCAGTTTCCATAAGCTTATTCTTTTTATAGAATAACGCTTCTTATGGTTTTGCTTCTTGTGTTTGCTTTGAAGATTTTCTTCACTTCTTTATACCTGCAAAACACTTAAACCATATAGAACTTGCAGTTCTTGTTAGTGAAAGCAACTGATTAAATCAAATCATTTATCACATATTTCTCCCCCTTTTTGTCATATCATCAAAAAACAGAAAAGATTCAGAGACAAACAAAAAGAAACACATGGAGGAAAAGGATGATTTCATTTAAGTGCAAACAACAGGTACAGAAGTACACACAGAGAAGGAAGACAAGATGCACAAAAAAAAAACAGATGCAGCAAAAAGAAAGAAACAACACAGACTCAATCTAAGATGACCCTAGCTTTGACAGGATCTTGGCCAGCATCTCTTGAATTTCATTGTTGTGTCCATCTTGCCTCACCATGAAAGTTCTAAACTCAGCATTGAGTGAGCTTTGCTCATCCTGTCTCTTCTGAATTTCTTCCAGAGTCCTTGCAAGACGAGAAGATTGATCAGAAGAAGTTTCACAGCTTTCAACCACAGGAATAGCAACTTGATCTGTAGCTTCCATGGATAGATCATTTGCAGGGATTTCCTCAACAGGATCTGATTCAGCAACATGATCTTCAACATCTGCTTCTTGCATAGAAGCATCTCCATATTCTGCAGCAGGAATTTCCGAGTCTCCATTCTCAAGTGCCTGAAGAATGGCAGCTAGATTCCTGGGAGCAGAAGGACCTTCAACTTCTGGTGGGTCAACAACTTCCGGAATGACCAAGCTTGGGCCTTTCTTAGAAGGGTTTTCCCTTAGATAGTTAAAGAGTGTCTTGATGTCTCCGAGCAGAACAGGATGATCAGGAATAAAGATAACCATATCCCTGCATGGATTTGCTTCCATTACAGCAGCCAGTCTTAATTGTTCCATCTCATCCACAAAGGGTTTCTCCTCAGCTGCAACACAATTTCTGAAAGGATGGTAGTATATACCATTATCATTCTCCAGAAGGTAGCCGGGGTAACCAGGAGCAGCAACCACTAGTCTTTTCTGTACTCCCATTGCTTCTACTTGAAAATCCTTGCGAAATCTTCTCCAGAGATTTCTTGTAGAAACATCATCCAGACCATTTAGAAATGCATCCTTCAGAAGGTCTAGACTGCTAATCACCTCATGTCTGAAAAGTTCCAGGTAGGTATAGGGTTCAGGTTCAGGCGGATTGAAGGTGAATTTGTAGTCAGGATAGAGAAGACAGTAAGGTTTGGATTTTCTGGTAGGTAAGGGATGGGATATAGAAGGTGGAGGTGCGGTGGATAAGGAAGAAGGGATATCTGAGAGAATGATTGATGATGATGGAATATCAGAGATGCTAGATTGAGAAGAGGATGGAGTATTTGTAAAGGGAATAGGTGAGAAGGATTTATCAGAAGGGGTTGGGGGAAGAATACTTAAAGGTGTGGGATTTAAAATAGGAGAGGAAAAGGATGATGGAGAAGGATTTGGTAAGGTGAAGTTTATTTTTGGTTCAGATGGAGGTGATTGGAAGGATGGTTTAGGGACAGAAGGAGGTGGAGTAAAAACCTGCCTGGAGGTTTGTACAGAAGAAGAGGATCTGGTTCTGCGAAAGGAATCTCTGATCCTTTTATCTCTTCTTTCTTCAGAGTTCACCTTGTCAGGATCAAAGGTGACTCTCAACTTCTTGGCTTCCTTAGCCTCATCTTCTCGGGCTTTCCTTTTAGACCTAGCCTTTTGTTCCTTCTGATCCTTCTTTAGAAGGTCAGCCTTGGACGGAAGTATTCTGCCACGGATCCAAGCAGGATCAATATCTGATTGCTTCCTAACACAATCTTCCAGGTATAGCTTGACAGTCTGATGCAGTTCTTCTTGAAACAAGGGGGCAAAACCTTCAACAACAACTCTTCTTGAGAGAATGTCAGGAAAGCTTGAGCATATGGAAGGTACACTTTGAATGAGTTCTAATCTGAACAAATCCACACCATTGAAAATGGGACCTTGAACTACTCCAAGCAAATGGGATGCATTGAGTTTTCTGATGGAGTCCAACACTTTGCTTTCAATCAGAATGTCTGAAATCATTCTTCCAAAAGGAATAGTCGTTCTTGAAATATGAGGGTACTTCGCCCTTTCGTCTTCTCTTGACTCAAAGATAGAAGTCTTCAGATTCTCAAACAAAATATGGGAGATGTTGATTTCAGTCTTTTTACCAATGCAGAAAAGAGTATACTTGTGATCCGGACTGATGTAGGAGGAGGAGAGCATCCTTTTTCTGTGATAAAGAGAACCCAGAATAATCTCAGCCCATACTCTATAAAATGGCCTTAAGGTGCCTGTGTTGTTAGAGTCAATTCCACAAGTCTGAGAGATTTGTTGTTCAACTTTAGACCAATCAACTGATGCATGTCAAAAACCAGTCCAGCCTTCTTCATCATTCAGATTGTACAGCTTCCTGATGAGCTTTTCATTGATAACCACTTCATGCCCTAGCACGAATGAAATGATGGCAGTTGGGGTAACCGTTGCATGTACCCAGAAATCCTTCACAAGTTCAGGATAAATTGGACCAACCAATCTATCAAGATACTTAGACCATCCTTGCTCAAATATTCTTGCATCACACTTAAAGCCATTCGCTTTAAGATTGTTTAAGTCCACAGCAGTTTCACATAAAATTTCCAGTTCTTTCGTGGGTATTAAGCAAGTTTTCAAGGGAGCATACTCATATTTTCTTAGAAGGATTTGTGTAGAGGTGAGGTTTTCTTTTGAGTTTGATGAACAAGAAGATGAGTTCATGATGATTATGCTTTGAGATCAAAATCAAAAAAAAAAAAAACTAGGGTTTTAAAAAAAATGCAACGAGGGGGATGCACAAGAGAGAGAGAAAGAGAGAGAAAGAGAGAATGAAGATGAAGCGGGTTATTTAAAAGATTTGAAAATAAAGAAATCATTATACATTTAATGAGAAATGACATTAGGAGAGAGAACATGGTAAATGAAATGATTTAAAAACAGTTACCTAGGTCGGCGTCTTTTCAACTGCACGCTTTGTACTAACCGCACAGACACGTGTTCATCATCAGATAATGGATGTCAGTTGTAGAATATGAATAGACTTTACGCCTTTTGATTCTGATCACTGCTTCTGATTGATCAAGTTTCTCTTCTGGAAACGCTCCTTCTGAAGTGTGCTGATGTAAATCTGAATGATCTTCTGATCCATTCCTTCTGATATACATAGCTTCTGGAGATTTGCTTCTTGGTTCTGCAGCTTCTGATAAGATAAACTATATCTGCAAAATTCTTAAGCTGCTTTGATTCTTCAAAACCAAGTTTATCATCAAACCAGATATTGATTGATTCTTCTACAATCAATGTTTCAATTATTGTATATTCTGTAGCTTTTAGAGCATTCAGAATACTCAAGAACGAAACACCATTGCTTTAGAAACAAACTTAAACAGATGGTTCCAGATCTAATAAACTTGCTCTTCTGACCTCCTTCACACTTAACTTCTCCAGCAGATTTAAGTATCAGGACTTGGAAAACAGTCCTTCTTCTCTTCAAGTGTTGAGAACATCTTGAGTCCAGGTGACATGACATGTTGTATGTTATCTTCTTTGTCACCAAGAGAATCTGCAAAAGAAATAGTCTTTTTCTTTGGTACCCACATCTTCTTGGGTCCTTTCTTGTTAGTTCTCTTCAAGTTCTGGTGGAACTTGGGTTTAGCAAAATATTTAACAGGAGGAACAGAATGATACTTCTTATTCTGAGTTTCATGATATCTCCTAGGTTGTGTCACATGCTTTTTGGTGTGTGTAATGTGAAAGCTCTGTGCATGTGATGTGTGCCTAATATCATGGGAGTGGCCAAATTTAAATTGGTTATACAGAGGCTTGTATGATATTTTCATATCATCCACAGATTCAAGCTTGTATGGGATTTCACCCTCATAACCAATGCCTACTCTATTATTTCCAGACACAGCATATATCATAGAAGCAAGTTGACTTCTGCCTATGCTTCTAGATAAAAATTTTCTGAAGCTCAAGTCATATTCTTTCAGAATATGATTCATGCTAGGAATGGCTTTTTCTGTTTCAGAAGGAGATCCACTGTTTTTGGATAAATTTAAAACTTTTTCCTTTAGTTCAGAATTTTCCAATTCCAGCTTCTTAGTTTCAAATTCAAATTGCTTCTTCAGCTTTTTGTATTTGATACTGAGATGAGCTTTGAGCTCCAGAAGTTCTGTTAGACTGGAAACTAACTCTTTTCTAGATAGTTCAGAAAATACCTCTTCAGAATCTGATTCTGATGTAGATTCTGATCCATCATCTTCTGTAGCCATCAGCGCAAAGTTGGCTTGCTCATCTTCAGAGTCAGATTCATCTTCTGATTCAGAATCATCCCATGTTGCCATAAGACCTTTCTTCTTATGAAACTTCTTCTTGGGATTCTCCTTCTGAAGTTTTGGACATTCATTCTTATAGTGTCCAGGCTCATTGCATTCATAGCACATGACCTTCTTTTTGTCAGATCTTCTGTCATCAGAAGAATCTCCACGTTCAAATCTCTTTGAACTTCTGAAGCCTCTGAACTTCCTTTGCTTGCTCTTCCAGAGTTGGTTTACCCTTCTGGAGATCATGGACAGTTCATCTTCTTCTTCAGATTCTGATTCTTCAGGATCTTCTTCTCTAGCCTGAAAAGCGTTAGTGCATTTTTTGATATTTGATTTTAATGCAATAGACTTACCTTTCTTCTGAGGCTCGTTTGCGTCCAGCTCAATTTCATGGCTTCTCAAGGCACTGATAAGCTCTTCCAAAGAGACTTCATTCAGATTCTTGGCAATCTTGAATGCAGTCACCATTGGACCCCATCTTCTGGGTAAGCTTCTGATAATCTTCTTTACATGATCAGCCTTGGTGTAGCCTTTATCAAGAACTCTCAATCCAGCAGTCAAAGTTTGAAATCTTGAAAACATCTTTTCAATGTCTTCATTATCCTCCATCTTGAAGGCTTCATACTTCTGGATTAATGCAAGAGCTTTGGTCTCCTTGACTTGAGCATTTCCTTCATGAGTCATCTTCAAGGACTCATATATGTCATGGGCCGTTTCCCTGTTAGATATCTTCTCATACTCAGCATGATAGATAGCATTCAGCAAAACAATCCTGCATTTGTGATGATTCTTGAAATCTTTCTTTTGATCATCACTTATTTCGCTTCTTGTGAGCCTTACACCAGTAGCTTTAACAGGATGTTTGTAACCATCCAACAGAAGATCCCATAGATCACCATCTAGACCAAGAAAGTAACTTTCCAGTTTATTTTTCCAGTATTCAAAGTTTTCACCATCAAATACTGGTGGTCTAGTATAACCATTGTTTCCGTTGTGTTGCTCAGCAGAGCCAGATGTAGATGGAGTTGGATTTGCTTGAGATTCACCAGCCATCTTTAACTGAAGTGTTTTTCTCTTCCTGAATCTTTTCTAAACACGGTTAAGTGCTTGCACCTTAGAACCGGCGCTCTGATACCAATTGAAGGATAGAAAAACACTTAGAAAGGGGGGGTTTGAATAAGTGTAGCTTTAACAGCTAGACAGATAAAAATAAATTGCACAGTTATTTTTATCCTGGTTCGTTGTTAACTAAACTACTCCAGTCCACCCCCGCAGAGATGATTTACCTCAACTGAGGATTTAATCCACTAATCGCACGGATTACAATGGTTTTCCACTTAGTCCACGACTAAGTCTTCTAGAGTATCCTGATCACAACCTGATCACTCCAGGAACAACTGCTTAGACACAAGCTAAGACTTTCTTAGAGTATCCTGACCACCACGTGATCACTCTAAATACAACTGCTTAGGCACAAGCTAAGACTTCCTAGAGTATTCTGATCAACACGATCACTCTAGTTACTTACAACTTAATGTAATCTTTCTAAGAGTATTACAATGCTTCTTAAAAGCTATAATCACAACAGTGATATTTCTCTTAAAGTTTAAGCTTAATCTCACTAAGATATTACAACAGCAATGTAGTGAGCTTTGATGAAGATGAAGATTCTGAGCTTTGATTTTAACAGCGTTTCAGCAAGTTAATATTCACAGAATTTGATTCAGAGTTGTTAACCTTGCTTCACATCAGAACTTCATATATATAGGCGTTTGAGAAGATGACCGTTGAATGCATTTAATGCTTTGCGTGTTCCGTACAGCATCGCATTTAATGTTATACGCTTTTATCAACTACCTCGAGCCTTGTTCACGGTGTGTCTACTGACGTTGCCTTTAATAGCTTTTAACGTTCCTTTTGTCAGTCAGCGTAGCCTGCCACTTGTACTTTCTTCTGATCTGATGTTTGTAAATACAACGTTTGAATATCATCAGAGTCAAACAGCTTGGTGCAAAGCATCTTCTGATCTTCTGACCTTGAAGTGCTTCTGAGCGTGATACCATCAGAACTTCAGTGCTTCTGATCTCATGTTCTTCTGATGCTTCCATAGACCCATGTTCTGATTCTGCTTCGACCATCTTCTGATGTCTTGCCAGACCATGTTCTGATGTTGCATGCTGAACCTTCTGAGTCAAAGCTTCTGAGCGCTGATTTATGCATACTCTATATATATTTCCTGAAAAGGAAATTGCATTTGATTAGAGTACCATATTATCTTAAGCAAAATTCATATTATTGTTATCATCAAAACTAAGATAATTGATCAGAACAAATCTTGTTCTAACATCAATTGCTCAGAAAGTCAACAGTCGACTAGTTCGACCTAAAAGTCAACTATGGTCAAAGTACAGTCAAAAATTCTGATTTTTGGTCAACATCCTTATTTTAAGTATCATTCATCATTTGATCAAGGATTGATCATGGTTCATCAAGGGAAGCTCAGAAATCAACAAAAACCTAAAGTTTCTAAATTAGGGTTTTTGACTTAAAAGTCAACTGAACTTTGACCAGCCATAACTCCCACATGGAACATCCGAAATTTCCCATCCAAAGCTCATTTTGAAGGAAATTGAATTCTCTAAAATTTTGTCTCTCACAAGCCAAGTCTAAAAATGCTTCATTTAAGAGATATGGATTAAAATATTATAGGTCCTTTTTGAAAGTCAACTGAAAGCAGTTTTTTGTCAAAGCCTATATCATCAAGATAAAATCCTCAAATGAAAAAAGACTTCCAAAGAGGATTGTAGAGGACATCTTGAGGTTTCAAAAAAGTCCTAGAAATCCTCCATATCTTAAAAATTGAGGGAGATACGCCTTGTCAAAGTTGGACCATTTTAAAAGAAAAAATGTGAAGGAATATGGTCTAAAATGAGTTTTCTTGAAAATGGGCCTGTCGCGGGCGAAAAATCGTTTTTGTGTTCCTCTTTTTTGTGGATGAGACACCTGATGCCTTCTTTGGGCTCGAGTGCTCAAAAAAATGATTTTTCTTTTGTACCGACCAAACTTTTTATTATTTCCAAAGGAGGAAAAGGAAAAAAGCTGCAATAACCTAAAAGTGGGGGGAGTGATCTTTGGGTAAGAGGGTTGGTTATACGAAGGGAAGGTACTAGCACCCAACGTATCTATAGTACTCTATAGGTTTCTTTGTTATGTTTTATTCCATTCTTGTTGTGGTGGAGGTTCTTGTGAAATAGGTGGGACCTAAGGTGTTTGTTTGATTATGCTCGCAAAGATCATCGCGATCCTCTGCATACATATCCCCTAAAGGGAATCAGAGCATCTGTAGCTCGGGGTCTACGGGTGCTAAGGTTTGAATGGTTTTTTTTTGTTTTGTTTTGCTCGCCAAGGATCGACCTTGTGCCTACGTATTCTCAAAGGGATGTTGAGAAAGTCAGAGCAATCGTAGTTCCCACTTATGCTAGTGGAAGCAAAGAAAAATAGACAAATGTCGTCTAAATGCTAGATGTATCTAATCTATATCATCACATACATCTGTTTGATTTTGTTTAAAATCTTTTCATTATAAGCCCGGGGCCATGCCACTTAGGGTGCTTAGAATGATAAGATGTTTTTGTTTGTTTAACCAGCCTTGTGGCAAAAGTTTTAATGAAGTCAGCCCTGTGACAAAAACTTTGATTAATCAGCCAGCCTCGTGGCAAAAGTTTCAATGAAGTCAGCCTTGTGACAAAAAACTTTGATTAATCATCCAGTACGGTGGTAAAACAGTTTGATTGATTAGCCAGCCTTGTGGCAAAAAGGTTTGATTGATTGATTGATTGATTGTTTGTGATGATATATAAGAGATACTCCTAGCATAGAGATGAAAAATGTCTAATCTCCTAGGGTATTTGTTTTGGATATTGGGGATGCTTATAAGAAGCCCGTGGGTCCTTGTACGAAGCCCAAGAGGAGGCTATCCGAGGGTCCTTGCATTGTAAGCCCAAGAGGAGGCTATGGGAGGGACAATCCAGGGTCCTTGCATTGTAAGCCCAAGAGGAGGCTATGGGAGGGTCACTCGTTTGTACAAAGCCCAAGGGGAGGCATGGTATAGTTGGTTTGAGCTCTTAGAGCGATTTCACCGGGAAACCATACTCTATGTCCTAACCTAAACTAGTGGAGATTCTTTGCACGAAGCCCAATAGGAGGCTATGGGGAACCTAGTGTTGTACTAAGTTGAACAAGCATATATAACACACATATGAACAAACATGAACAAGTATGAACAAACATGAACAAGTATGAACAATTATATATATATGACAAAGTGTGTGTATATAATGGAGTTTATGAAGGAAATATACCTGTAAGCATGATCCATTTGTATACACAGGGCTCGGGACTCACACTCGGGGAGAGGTCCATTTGAGTTTATTCAAAACTATGTAAACAGGTATTCACAAAAGGGCTTGGGACTTATACCTACATGGAGGCCCATGGTATATTTTTGGGAAGATTTAAAGAAACCTTCATTTTTGGTTTGTTATTAAAGTTAAAACAAATAGATTGAGCTATGTACAAAAGGCGTACAATGAAATACCTAATTTCATGTACTAGAGTGGGTATGTACGAAAGGGGCTTGGGACTTATACCTACGTGGAGGCCCGTGTTTTATTTACAAAACATGGCTGACTGTTTATTTACAGACGCGTTGTTTGAAAAAACGGTTTGAAGATTTGTTTTGAAAGAGTTTTCTGTACAAAGAAAAACTGTATAAAGAAAAGGAAAGGGACTTATACTCTCTAATATTCGAGAGGCCCATGTTTTATTTTCATAAAACATGGTGGATGGTTTAAAAAAAGAGTTGAAAGATTTGTCTTGTTAAAAAACTGTTTGGAAGTTTATTTGGAAAAAAGTTTTCTGTTAAAACAAAAACTGTACAAAGAAAGACGAAAGGGACTTATACTCTCTAATATTCGAGAGGCCCCACATCGTTTTGAAAATCAATTGATCAATTAAAAAGATTTAATCAATAGTTTCCTTTGAAAATCAAAAAGAAATGGTTTACCGTTTTGGAAAAGAATCGTGATCGCTCGTTTTTTAAAACGATTTGAATTTTGAAAGAAATCAATTTAATCGAGATAAACAAAAAGATTGTCTTCAAATGACACTTAGATGATTAGGGTTTGCTCAAAAAATATTTACAAGTGATTAAATTTGAAAATCAAATGAAAAATAATATTTAAAAGTATTAAAATTACTTAAAAACAAGTCATTTTAAAACCAATTAAAAATGTATCAAATAAATATTTTTTTGTGATTTTTTTTGATATTGTCAAAATATATATATTAAATAAGAGGTGTGTAAAAAATGAAGAGAAAATGAATTGATTTGGTTAGTTAAATAATTAGATGAAGTTTGTAAAAAATTGAAAGAAAAATAGTGCTAAAAAAGAAGGTTTGGTCCCTTGGAGTGTTGAACTCGTGACCTTGAGGTTACCATTCAAAAACTTAGCCAACTGGACCACGCGCGTGGTCTGTTAATACTTGCAACGAATTAAAATATATTTTGAATCAATTTCCAAATTTCAGTTTCAAAAATATGGCGCCAAGAACACAAACCCAATTCAAATTTGAAAATTCTGAAAACTGGATTGTTTTGATCAAGTGAATAGCCTATCTTGCTCGATTTTGGACGAGGAACATGATGGTACCATTTAATTCCATTTATTTTCACTCTAAGATCATTAATTTTCTGATGAACACGAAGAACCCTAATTCCCTAATTCAATCTGAAATCGTGTTTGTGCAAGATAATTGGCAATTGATTGAGGGTTAATGATCTATGCATGTGCAGAAACAAGATAGTATGGCAGTTTTTCATTTATGATGCATGTATGATAGAGTTTGAAGTTCATGAGGCTTACCTTCAAAAACGGCCAAACTGGAAATTGAAATCGTGCCTGGAGGTGTTACAGATGTTGTTTCTTGATCTGGACAGCATCAATGGACCTTATGGAACATGTTTGAATGCTTGGAACAGTTTGAATTCACCTGAGCTAAGCTATGGAACCTGAACTGCAGTTGCTTCAAGTATGAATCGAATTTGAAGATGGAGATGTTACAGGTCATATGTGAGTGTTTGGATCATTCATATGAAGTATATGGAAGGTGTTAGAAGTGATAGTTTGGACAGAAATGGCCTGGATTTGATTTTGGCATGATAAGGCTAGTGTTATGCATATTTGGAAAGTGAGGTAGTGATTTTTAGCTTGAGGTGTTTTTGGGGTGTATGGATGGTTCAAACAAGTTTCAAATGATGTTTATGAGTTGTGGGAAGCATCATTTTGCTCAGAACTTCAAAGGTTTAGAGGTTGAGCATTTTACCTCTTTGAAACTTAAGAAACTTGCAATTCAAGAAAGAAGAGAGAAAACCTATAATTGTGAGGTTTTGGTGTGATTTTGAATGAGGTTTGGACCTCTATTTATAGGCCAAGGATTCTGAACTCCAAGCTTTGCAAGTTGATCAAAGAATGGTGATTTGGCATTTGGAGATAAAATGGAATCTTTACATTTAATGCACATGGTTAAAAATGATAACCATGGTTAAAAATCTCAAGTGCTTCTTATCTCTTTCTATTCTGATCTCAAACCAGAAATATCTCACAATTATTGGTGGTTTATGTCATTGCTTGCATCATTAGGCCATATAGTATAGAAACTTAGTGAAAATGGCTTGAAATTTCATGCTTAATGACCTCTAATGTCAAAATTCAAAACCATAGCTATGCTTCATATTTTTTCATGCTCTTGGACATTTTGGAAAGCTCATGTTACACACTTCAAAAGCCTAGTTGAAAGTTCCTTCAAGACCTTTAAGGAAATGGGTGAAAAAGATCCATGAACTTTGAAGAAAATGAAGTTTCAAGTGAAGTTTTCAAAAAGTACCAACTTTGAAGCACCATATCTCTTAAATGGTTGATCTTATGGAAAAAATTTATATGTGTCAAAGTTGTTTATTGGATCAAAATCTACAACTTTCATGTTGGAAGTTTTTTTCAGTTTGTAGGTGAAATTTTGAGTTATTCCCTTCCAAAGTTTGGAAAAAACCATGAAAAGGTCAAACTTTGACTTTTTGATTCTTGATTGATTTTCTTGATTTTTCTTGATCAAATGACTTCATATATCATATATTGATGATTCAAAACTTCAAAAGTCATGGTTGACCAAAATTCCCCAAAAGTCAATGGTGCTCTTGTTGAGTTGACTTTTTCAGACGAATCGCGTTTCTGGAGATTTCAAATGAAACAAGCTATCCTCATCAAATGAATAGTATGAATGGATCACATTGAAGCATTAGAGGATATTGAGCCATGGTTTGAGTTGTGACACCATGTCCTGATTAAAAAGTCAGTGGTTTAGTGAATTAGGTCAAAAAACCCTAATTGTCGATCTGATGAAATTGATGACTGTAGGTCTTGAATTGAGATGTAATTTCCATTGTATATTGTCATAGGGATTATTTGAGGATGATTGAAACCTTTGATTGACTTCCTGGGGGTTTTTAGGGTTTCCCAAATGTGATCCCTGATTTCAGTCCCTGATAGTTCAAAACCCTGATCTGAGGATTTGTCTGATCAATCTTTGTGCAGAAGATGTTATGAGCCAATGGATTAAGTCAAAATGATGCACTTGGGGTCTTGAGGTCATGTCCCAAGCCATTAGGTCAAATTCTGAGCAAAAGTCAGGAGTGTGCTGTCTTCAGTCAAAACCCTAATTCAGTCGACTCAAAGCTGTTGAGCTTGTTGAAATGAATCTCTGAGGACCAAATGTTGATTATTGATGAAGATGATTCATTTGAGATGAAGGGAGAACAAAACCCTAATTGAGTGTTATTTGCACTGATGAGTGATTTCCTGATTAAACCCTGCTGAGTCACAAGTAGCAAACACAAGCTATGCAATTTGTTAGAGATGCAAATGATGCATATGCTATGATATGAGGTGGTATCTTAGGTCAAAAATTGGGGTATGACAGGGCCCAATCTATTTTGACCCAATATTGTTCCCCAAGTCATATAGAAGCTCCAAATCTAAATCCATGAATTTATGAATATTATTTAATTTTTTTATTGAATTTTATTCATTAAAATTATGGTTAAAACCAAATATTTGAAAAAAATATGAAGGGATTGATTTATCCTTGATTTCCAATCAAATCCAATTACTCAAATACTCTATTTTTGGTTCAAATTTGTGACCAAGAAGATTGGGAAGAGATAAGCTTTATTTGAGCTAATTTGGAAAGATTTCATGACTAATTCCAATCAAGCTTATATCAAATCTTCCAATCATCCAAAGCCAAGATTCAGTAGGATTTTCTACATGTTTGGTGACCTAAATCCCTCTTATATATATATGCCAAATCTAATCAGAAGCGGGAGTGGATTTTCATGGAGGCAGAGACCTCGTGCAAAGAACAAAAAAAAACCATGAACAAAGAGCAAATCATGAATCGATTTGCAGAAGGTTTCAGGTCAAATAAAAGGTCCCAATTGCTTCCTTGGCAGTCTCTGGACGTAAACAAACCGTCATCCTTGATCAAGGACCCCAGAAACACGAAGACATGTTCATGCCGAACCAGGGAAGTTTGGACTTCGATCTTATACATATACGCATTTTTAATACGACTTATTTATATATTTGTGATCGTGGTGATGTTTAGAAGCGGTCTGTGTGATTCAATTGTGTTTTTAGTGCAGGTGAAGCGAACCACCATGGCTAGGGTTCCGAGCTTGCAAATTGGGGAAATTGGGTTAAGGGCAAAATCGGACGAAACCGATGGCACAATCGAATTCAGGAGTCGATTTCAGATTGATCCATGGTTTTAAATTGAATTTATGTGTTGTATTTTATGATTTGGATTCATACAGGTCTACTGCAACGCAAGAAAACCGTGGCCAAAGACTCTGTATTTCCAAAAGTTGAACAAGGAAGGAGAAGCACCAGGCGCGCATATTTTTTTAATTTCTGGGTAATTAATTTTCATACTTATATTTAATGGTTGTTTCTTTAATAGCATGGCGAAGGTGGCCCAGTGGAGCGAATGCTTGTCCAGTTACCAAGTTCAGAGATGTGGGATCGATTCCCACTCTCAACATTATATATTTTTCAAGTTTTCAGCTACGGATCCAGTGAGCACCACCAAAGCATGCCTATGATGTACCCTCAACAATCAACCATCAGATCTTTCCTTCTCCAGATCAAACGTGCAAAGGAGCGCCGGTCCACCATAGGCACCCAGAATCTCACACACCTGATCAAAGCTGAGTTATTCTAATTTCTTTTAATTTTAATTATATAAATACTTTTATTTTATTTTCTCATTTTCTTTTTTTATTACAATTATTATTATTCATATTTTTATTTTATCTTAATAAATTAGTTTTTTAGGAAAATTATAATTGTTTATTTTTATTCGAAAGTTCGATTTTTTATAATTGATAACTGTTTTTATTTATATTCAATTCTTCTTTACAAAAAAACTTTTAATCAATTAAATAATTAGGATTTAATCCAATAATTATTTAATTGATACAAATTAAATCGAATTCTCGACTTTCCACTAATGATTATCAAGAATGTTATAATTATTTTGTTTTCCACAATTAGGGTTTGTATTTTAGGGTTGGTGGAACTATAATGCACTAACAATTCTCTTCTTCGTGCCAAATTTCCAGGGTTAACCGAGATTCTTCAGCCACGCGCCACAACAGATCAAAAAGCTAAGTTTTTAATCCTTTTGTTTAATCCTATAATTATTAGATTTTGTTTGGTTTATCTATCTAATCTAGTTTTCGATTACATTAACCTTTTAGGGTTTGTCTAAAATCATTTCATTTTTATTTTTTTATTTTGCCCTTTGGTTTAGAATAGGGTTTGCATCAAATCTGTAATACACTAACCCTTATTATTCTCCTTTTAATTTTCAGAGTTCGAGGAAGATCAAGGCATTCAAGATTTTGACTAATTATTGTTCCCTCTTATTTTCTGTCTTTTATTTCCCCTTCCCCGCAGGTGTTTATTGTAATAGCGTAGGACTTTTATTTTTCTGCCTTTAATTTCTGCAATTTTAAACTGCGTGGTTAGTAATCTTAGGGAGTGCAAGCCTTGAACTGAATTAGATCACTAATTACAAGATAACAATATCTGAATTAATCACGTGATTGTGCCACACACACACCTTTAGGGTAACCCCTCTTGTTGCCTGTTGCCTTATTATCTGTTGTCTCTAATTATACTAAATAATAGTCAAGTCCCTCGATTCCGAGGATACCTAAAGCACGGTTGCCTAAAGAGATTGAAAATCATCTAGTCCCTCGAAGTTGCCTCGGAAACATGATGATTGTCCCAATTGCTAAGGTATCCTCGCATGATGCCTAAAAATATTAATGACTATTATATCCTTCCCTTAGACTACCTGCCCTCTTTATGGCAAGGGACAGTCTTGTGGCGAACGATAACTTCGATGACCCTTTCACATTCAATTGAAAGACTTCCTGCCCTCTCATGGTATGGATAGACTCTTTCGCCCGAAAGACTTAAAAAACAAAAAAGACAATCTTAGGGTAGGTGTTCTTAAATGCTTGCTCACATTCAATTCAATATTCAAAATTTTTTCACACCTCCTTTTAAAATCGAATTCAAAAAGACTACGCTTATTTACAAGCTAAAGTTCTTCTTCAAAAAATCTTTTCTTATTCACATACTACAAACATTTTTGAAAATAAAAGTGAGCTAAGCAATTAAGAGCCCATGGATAACCATGGATACAAAGGGTGCCTTACACCTTCCCTTTGTATAACCTACCCCCGAATTCAAAATCTTTTTAAAAGGTCTTTTCCTATTCTTTTAGCCTGTCTATATATTGGATAAAATAAAAGTCGGTGGCGACTCTTGCTATCTGCAACATTTCTTAAAAGTCAGTTCTCCCACCGTATTACAGAACTGGCGACTCTGCTGGGGATGCTTTCGAATAAAAGAGGGGTTACCTTAAAGTTTAGGATTCACTTAAATGTTTTCACTTGTTTACTTTGTTTGCTTTATCTTAAAGGCTGTTTTGGGTATTCTGCTGTGTGAAAGATCCTACACCCGGATCTAGTGTACCTGTGGCATTAGACCAGGGAGGTTGTACGACATGTATCGTTATGGTTGAACTGGTGGCCACCGTTAGTGCGACGCTTTGCTTTGTCTTGATGGCCCTTGAATATGATCGAGGAGACATTTGGCTACCACGTGGTGTCATAAGCACTAATTCGCCCTTAGAACCTTAGTTGAACTTGACTTTGGCTTATAGGAAGTAGCGAGATAGCTGGCTTTGGATTCCTGACTGAAGTCAGATGATACTCGATGCTACACTCATTGAGATTAGACTCTAGGGATGCTTTTGGCTGGCCGATCGAGCACCATGTTGAGACAATGCCCGCGAGAAAGATCAGGGATATGAGCACCATAGAACCCAGATACTATTCTAGGATAGGTTGAACCAACTAAACTTCAATGGGGAGGGTACTTACCTACGAATTTCATGCAAGCCCCTAAACCTAAGGACACTTGTTTGACTTGCTTGTGTGTGTTACTAACCCTTTGGTTTCTTTGCAGGATTTCTTTGTAGGACTTGTTTGTCCTTATTACCTTACGTTTTTCCTGATGCATTGCATTCGCATAACTATTAGAACAAGATTTGTTCTGATCAATATTCTTAGTTTTGATGATAACAATGTGTATGAATTTTGCATAAGATAATGTGGTACTCTAATCCTATGCAATTTCCATTTCAGGAAATATATAAAGAGTATGCACAAATCAGCGCTTAGAAGCTTTGACTCAAGAAGTTCAGAATGCAACATAAGAACATGCTCTCGCAAGACATCAGAAGATGGTCAAGAAGAATCAGAACATGGTCATTTGAAGCATCAGAAGAACATGAGTTCAGAAGCAGAAGCACTGAAGTTTCATGGTATCACGCTCAGAAGCACTTCAAGGTCAGAAGACAAGAAGATGCTCTGCACCAAGCTGTATTGACTCTGAAGATTCAAATGTTGTATCTACAAAAGATCAAATCACAATCAATTACAAGATGGCAGGCTACGCTGACTGACAAAAGGAACGTTAGAAGCTATTAAAGGCAACGTCAGAAGTCACAGCAAAAGCAAGGCTCGAGGTAGTTGACAAAGAGTGAAACATTAAATGCAATGCTGTACGGAATACGCAAAGCATTAAATGCTCCCAACGGTCATCTTCTCAAATGCCAATAAATATAAGTTCTGATGAGAAGATGAATACAACTCTTCACGCAAATATACTGAAACGTTGTTCAAATCAAAAGCTCTCAAACTTCATCAAACTCACTACATTGCTGTTGTAATATCTTAGTGAGATTAAGCTTTAAACTTTAAGAGAAATATCACAGTTGTGATTATAGCTTTATAAGAAGCATTGTATAACTCTTAAGAATTTGTTACATTAATTTGTAAGGGACTAGAGGAGATCAAGTTGTGATCGGATTCTCTAGAAAGTCTTAGAGGTTATCTAAGCATTGTGTTCCTAGAGTGATCAAGCTGTGATCAGGATACTCTAGAAGACTTAGAGTGTTTCTAAGTGGAAAACCATTGTAATCTTGTGTGATTAGTGGATTAATTCCTCAGTTGAGGTAAATCACCTTGTCAAGGGTGGACTGGAGTAGTTTAGTTAACAACGAACCAGGATAAAAATAATTGTGCAAGTTGTTTTTATCTTAAGCGTTTTTGAAACTACACTTATTCAAATCCCCCATTTCTAAGTGTTTTTCTACCCTTCAATAACATCATGACATCATGACATCATAACATTGCATGTTAACTAATCCTTTCAAGGATATTAGGGATTTAGGGCGCATGAATTCAGGTACTCTTATCAAGGACTGAATTCCTGTCTACGGGCAAGAGGATTTATTTTTCTCTGGCCGTATGCCTTCCAGTTCAAAGTCTCAGTACCTATCAAGGGGCAAGAGGATTTATTTTCCTCTAGCCATATACTTTCAAATTCGGAGGTATCCCGAATCAGAGGCGATGACCCACTCGATATGGTGAGCTTGATTCTCAAAGAAGGACGCCTAAGGACAAAAGCCAAGATCCTTCAGACGAAGCTGTGACTGATTCAATGTCTAAATGTCGCAAACTAAATTTCCTAAAGATCCTTGAAAACATTGCATTTGCATTCATAACATCACATAACAGGTTTCCATAACAGGTTTCTCATCCTTCCTCGCTGTTTATTTCAGCATCATGAATCTCGAGCAATCAGTCAAAGACCTTCAGGCTCAGAATGCTGAGTTCCAAGCCTTGATTCTGAACTTAGCCAAGGGACAAGAAGAGTTGAAAACCATGTTGACTAAAAATAAGAAGAAAGGCAAGAAGACTCTGGGGAAAAAGCTTAGACCGATCTTGCAACTCAGGGAAGCCGAAGTCTCTGAAGACAGTGACGACGAAGAACAAGATGATGCTAGTATCAAAACTGATGCAAAAAGTAACCATGATTCTGCCAAGCCCTCCAAATAAGAAGAGGATTATTACCATGAGGATGAACATCCTGAGGACAAATACAAATTGCTGGAAGAACGTATGAAAGCCATGGAAATTCAAAAGGTACCCGGGCTAGACTTTGAAGAACTAGGACTTATCCCAGGGGTTATTATTCCCCCGAAATTCAAGACCCCGACCTTTGTTAAGTATGATGGATTCTCTTGTCCTAAACTGCACTTGAAATCCTATGTGAGGAAGATTCAGCCTCATACTGGTGATAAGAAGCTGTGGATCCATTTCTTTCAAGAAAGCCTATCAGGAACACAACTGGAATGGTACTATCAACTCGAAGGTACCAATATTCATACTTGGGAAGACTTGGCTATTGCTTTCTACCAGCAATACCAATACAATGATGATCTATCACCGACTCGCATGCAACTACAAGGCATGTCTATGGGGCCGACAGAAAGTTTCAAGGAGTATGCTCAAAAGTGGAGAGACCTGGCTGGAAGAGTTCAACCTCCCTTAGCTGATAGAGAGTTAGCAGATATGTTCATGAGTACACTGACTGGTCCTTTCTATAGTCATTTGCTAGGAAGTTCATCATCTGGATTCACTGAACTTATACTGACTGGGGAACGTGTCGAGAATGGCATCCGAAGTGGTAAGATTCAAACCGCTACATCCTCAAGCGTTACAAAGAAGCATTTCAATGGGAAGCCAAATTCAAATGAGGTGTATAGTCAGAAAAGGAGTAACCATGACCAATCGGTTAGGGCAGTTCTGATCTCCACACCAGCACCTCAAAGAGGTCGTCAAAACAAGCAAGACACGCCTAGGCGTCAGTTCACAAAGATCAATATGTCACTGGCTCAAGCATTACAACACCTGCTGAAGTCAGAGTTGATCACTTTAAAAGATCCCCCTAAGAATCCTAGTACTTCTGCTCGTAGCTATAATCCCAATGTGAGGTGTGCATATCACTCTGATAGTCCTGGTCACGATACGAATAGCTGCTGGACATTGAGGAACAAGATCCGAGACATGATCGATGCCGGGGAAGTTGAATCTGATCCCCCTGAGACTTCTAACGTGACCGCTAATGTTGTGGATGGCTAGAAGGATGAACTTTCAGATTATTAGTTTTTACTTTTCAGTTGCAATTTCTTTTCCTATTTGTTTAAGCATTCGACTTATGATAGACATTATCTGTTTTAATAATCATCATCAGTGCACTGCATATGTTTGTTTTGAATAAATTATTTCGCTATCACTCATTTTAAATTATGTCTTTACTTTGCATATGTTTTGTGATATTCAACTCCTGCTAAGCTGTGAGCCTTTTAAGGGAGGATGACGAAAATGATACCGCAACCTCGTACAGTAATGCTTTTGAACTAACTATGCTGACGATGTACAAGCATTATTTCAATTCCTAAACAACGGAGATATAAGGATGTTAATCCCTTGCCAACCCCTTTGAGCCTAAGGTTTAGGATTTTTCTTTCTTAAACAATTTAAAACCTTTGATCATAACTTGGGGCAGGGTAGTTACTCAGTTAACTCAATCATGCCAGTACGCTTTTACACAAATAATGATGGTTTCCCGTAATCATAAAGTCAGGAAGTCAACATCTATCAAAAGAAAAAAATGTTAAGTCAAAACCTATGAAGGAGACTTATCAAAAATCAAAACATCCCGCTGACTATAATCCCAAAATAAACAGTTCAGGCAAAAGTTAGGGATAACAAAGTCAAAAAGGAGGTTGCTAAAAATCCTCTACAAAAGAAAACATTTCAAAAGAGGTCACTGCAAATTCTCGACAAAAAGAAAGTATTATAAAAAGGATGACTGCCTATCCAAATTAAAATTTTGGTACTTTAACCATCACAAAATGTCAGTGTTACGATTTCAAAGCTCTGCTAGAACTCAAAATGCAAAGTTAACTGAGCATAGGATCGAAGAACATTACGAAGATTGGGAAGGGTACAAATAAACTTTGAGCCTTTTATCCTTTGTTTCTTAAAACCGTGAACCGAGCCACGTTACAACCCTTGAAAGTCCTAACTGAAGCATGGTTAGTTCGAAAGCATACTGTCACCAAAAAGGTATCCTGACTCCTTAAGGTTTACCAAAAAATGCATAGTTGATTTTTCGTTTTTACAAACATCACGCTTTTACATCTCCAATTTTAATGTTTTTCAACAAACTCAAGACAGACATATGCATTGCATCTCATGAATCCATTATTAAACATATTCTGCTACATAATTTCAAATGTTAGCATCAGAAAGAATTTGCACAGGGTACAACTAATAAATAACAGTTATCCTGACAGACAAGATCACTCCAGAAGCAATGTCTCCTACGTATACAAGGGGCACGACGTGTTTTGTCCAATCAATCTGGGGCAATCAAGTCAAGATTCCAAGAATCTCTCAAAGGCCAAACAGTCAAAGGCATACATCCCGAGTGGGTTTCAAACTATTTCCAGATCAATTTGGGGTAATCAGGTCAAGTTTCAAAAAATCTCTCAGAAGCATCAACAATCAGGGGCATGCACCCAAGTGGGTCCGAAGCTATTTCTCGATCAGTCAGGGGCATCATACTAAGTACTAGGGGCATGTCAGCTAGAGTACACATCTCATAAGGTCCTCGCGAGGCGAATCTCTTCAAATTCCCTAATAGCTGGGGCAAAGCTATGCAAGGCATGTTTAACGCTTCGATCAATACTCATTGTTGTTTTCCAATCAATACGAGTCCAGGAATGGCAAGTGCTATAATCACTGGGGGCAACGTTCAAGACATCCATATCTTCCCACAAAGCTGGTTTCACATAATCATATCCCCACAGAGTAATCATTAAGAAGATACCTTCAAATGTTCTCGTCCCAACAAAGACTTAGTTCCTCAACGGAGTTTTACATCTTCGACACCGCCGATTCCCCGACTCTTTTCTCCTCTCCAAACAAGGTTATTCATATATCTTATCCCCAGTCCGGGTACATCTAGATCAATCATTCAAATGGCTCTCATTCCCAAGCAGAAGCCAAAAATCCCCAGCTAAGTATCCTCGGGTTCTGTGTTCTCCACAACAGTCAAGGATTTATTTTCCCCGCCAGACGCTGGTACAATCTTCTATCATTATTAACAAACATTTTGCATTCATACATCATACGCCTCATGGCATATGCATACAATCTCATTCATTTCAAATAAACATTACAATACATGCATCACATCATTGCATATAATTAATACTGCTTTTTTTCAGTCTATTCCTACAAACCAAATATAGTGCAGAGATAATCAAGTCAACGATTTAATTCTGACACTCATTCAAGACAGAGATTTAATTTTGATACTTAGTTTCGGGTATTCTCCAGAGATAGTTCAGAGATAATCAAGACAGAGATTTAATTCTGATACTTAGAGATGGTTCAGAGATAATCAAGACAGAGATTTAATTCTGATACTTAGAGATAGTTCAGAGATAATTAAGACCAAGATTTAGTTCTGATACTTAGTTCCGGGTATTCTCCAGAGATAGTTCAGAAATGATCAAGACCAAGGTTTAATTCTGACACTTAGTTCCGGGTATTCTCTAGAGATAGTTCAGAGATAATTAAGACCAAGATTTAATTCTGATACTTAGTTCCGGGTATTCTCCGAAGATAGTTCAGAGATAATCAAGATAATGATTTAGTTCTGATACTTAGTTTCGGGTATTCTCCGTGGATAGTTCAAAGATAATCAAAAGACTTAGATCTAATTTTGTCACTACGAACGGTGCTGGTATGATCGACCTCCAACAAACACTTCTCAATACATTGAGCCCAGATGTAGCCTAACGTATGACTCATTCTGGTATTTCTCAAATGCAAAGGATTCAGTCTAACGTACGACTCATCCTAGGATGCAACCTGACGTACGGTGCATTCTAACAACTATCAACACAGAGGATCCGGTCTAACGCACGACCCATCCTCCAACCTGACGCACGACTTTCCAGACATCTATCGATGCAATTGGATTTGGTCTAACGCACGACCCATCCTCCAGCCTAACGCACGGCTTTCCAGACATCTACCGATGCAATTGGATTCGGTCTAATGCACGACCCATCCTTCAGCCTAACGCACGGCTTTCCACACATTTATCAAGTGCAAATTGGATCCGGTCTAGCGTACGACCCCTCCTTCAACCTAACACACGATTTTCCAAACATCTAACAATGAAAACTAGACCCAGTCTAACGTACGACTCGTCCTAAAAAGTATAGCCTAACGTGCGACTTACTTTGACACTTATCAATACGGTGGATTCAGTCTAACGTACGACACCTCCTAAGTATATCCCTCAGATACAGTCTAACGTACAACGTATTCTGATCCTCAAGTCTCTTAATAATTGGGTGGCATCTTTAAGCCCATCTCCAAAAGTCCCTTCACCATCAGCAAGGGCAAATTTCTTAGTATTCTAGTGTTAAATCCTCTTCTACCTTCAGATTCCGACAGGAACACATGCCAATCTACATCTTCAGGTTTAAGAAGATTGAACAGGGGCAGCTGTCATACCCCAAAATTTACCCATCTCACTTCTCCTTTCAAGCTCATACCAAAGTTCAAGACTCAAAGGCATACTTTCCTAAGCAATGACTTCCTGAACTAGGGTTTTGATTTCTCTGAAGAAAATGAATGAATCAAGATCTCCAATGGACTTCATATGACATCTTATGTTTCAAACTATCTCTATGACAAATTCAGTTTTCAATTCCAAGGATTGACCACTCAATTGCTCAGAAAGTCAACAGTCGACTAGTTCGACCTAAAAGTCAACTGTGGTCAAAGTAAAGTCAAAACTTCTGATTTTTGGTCAACATCCTTATTTTAAGTATCATTCATCATTTGATCAAGGATTGATCATGGTTTATCAAGGGAAGCTCAGAAATCAACAAAAACCTAAAGTTTCTAAATTAGGGTTTTTGACTTAAAAGTCAACTGAACTTTGACCAGCCATAACTCCCACATGGAACATCAGAAATTTACCATCTAAAGATCATTTTGAAGTAAATTGAATTCTATACAATTTTGTCTCTCACAAGCCAAGTCTAAAAATGCTTCATTCAAGAGATATGGATTAAAAGATTATATGTCCTTTTTGAAAGTCAACCGAAAGCAGTTTTTTGTCAAAGCCTATATCATCAAGATAAAATCCTCAAATGGAAAAAAGCGTCCAAAGTGGATTGTAGAGGACAACTTGAGGTTTCCAAAAAGTCCTAGAACTCCTCCATATCTTTAAAATTGAGGGAGATACGCCTTGTCAAAGTTGGACCATTTTAAAAGAAAAAATGTGAAGGAATATGGTCTAAAATGAGTTTTCTTGCAAATGGGCCCAATCTATTTTGACCCAATCTTGTTCCCCAAGTCATATAGAAGCTCCAAATCTAAATCCATGAATTTATGAATATTATTTAATTTTTTATTGAATTTTATTCATTAAAATTATGGTTAAAACTAAAGATTTGAAAAAAATATGAAGGGATGTGATTTATCCTTGATTTCCAATCAAATCCAATTACTCAAATACTCTATTTTTGGTTCAAATTTGTGACGAAGAAGATTGGGAAGAGATAAGCTTTATTTGAGCTAATTTGGAAAGATTTCATGACTAATTCCAATCAAGCTTATATCAAATCTTCCAATCATCCAAAGCCAAGATTCAGTAGGATTTTCTACAAGTTTGGTGACCTAAATTCCTCTTATATATATGCCAAACCTAATCAGAAGCGGGAGAGGATTTTCATGGAGGCAGAGACCTCGTGCAAAGAACAAAAAAAACCATGAACAAAGAGCAAATCATGAATCGATTTGCAGGAGGTTTCAGGTCAAATAAAAGGTCCCAATCGCGCTTCCTTGGCAGTCTCTGGACGTAAACAAACCGTCATCCTTGATCAAGGACCCCAGAAACACGAAGACATGTTCATGCCGAACCAGGGAAGTTTGGACTTCGATCTTATACATATACGCGTTTTTAATACGACTTAATTATATATTTGTGATCGTGGTGATGTTTAGAAGCGGTATGTGTGATTCAATTGTGTTTTTAGTGCAGGTGAAGCGAACCACAATGGCTAGGGTTCCGAGCTTGCAAATTGGGGAAATTGGGTTAAGGGCAAAATCGGACGAAACCGATGGCACAATCGAATTCAGGAGTCGATTTCACAATGATCCATGGTTTTGTATTGAATTTATGTGATGTATTTTACGATTTTGATTCATACAGGTCTACTGCAACGCAAGAAAACCGTGGCCAAAGACTCTGTATTTCCAAAAGTTGAACAAGGAAGGAGAAGCACCAGGCACACGTATTTTTTTAATTTCTGGGTAATTAATTTTCATACTTATATTTAATGGTTGTTTCTTTAATAGCGTGGCGAAGGTAGCCCAGTGGAGCAAATGCTTGTCCAGTTACCAAGTTCAGAGATGTGGGATCGATTCCCACTCTCAACATTATTTATTTTTCAAGTTTTCAGCTACGGATCCAGTGAGCACCACCAAAGCATGTCTATGACGTACCCTCGACAATCAACCATCAGATCTTTCCTTCTCCAGATCAAACGTGCAAAGGAGCGCCGGTCCACCATAGGCACCCAGAATCTCACACACCTGATCAAAGCTGAGTTATTGTAATTTCTTTTAATTTTAATTATATAAATACTTTTATTTTATTTTCTCATTTTCTTTTTTTTTATTACCATTATTATTATTCATATTTTTATTTTATCTTAATAAATTAGTATTTTAGGAAAATTATAATTGTTTATTTTTATTCGACAGTTCGATTTTTTATAATTGATAACTGTTTTTATTTATATTCAATTCTTCTTTACAAAAAAACTTTTAATCAATTAAATAATTAGGATTTAATCCAATAATTATTTAATTGATACAAATTAAATCGAGCTCTCGACTTTCCGTTAATGATTATCAAGAATGTTATAATTATTTTGTTTTCCACAATTAGGGTTTGTATTTTAGGGTTGGTGGAACTATAATGCACTAACAATTCTCTCCTTCGTGCCAAATTTCCAGGATTAACCGAGATTCTTCAGCCACGCGCCACAACATATCAAAAAGCTAAGTTTCTAATCCTTTTGTTTAATCCTATAGTTATTAGATTTTGTTTGGTTTATCTATCTAATCGAGTTTTCGATTACATTAACCTTTTAGGGTTTGTCTAAAATCATTTTATTTTTATTTTTTTATTTATTTTGCCCTTTGGTTTAGAATAGGGTTTGCATCAAATCTGTAATACACTAACCCTTATTATTCTCCTTTTAATTTTCAGAGTTCGAGGAAGATCAAGGCATTCAAGATTTTGACTAATTATTGTTCCCTCTTATTTTCTGTCTTTTATTTCCCCTTCCCCGCAGGTGTTTATTGTAATAGCGTAGGACTTTTATTTTTCTGCCTTTAATTTCTGCAATTTTAAACTGCGTGGTTAGTAATCTTAGGGAGTGCAAGCCTTGAACTGAATTAGATCACTAATTACAAGATAACAATATCTGAATTAATCACGTGATTGTGCCACACACACACCTTTAAGGTAACCCCTCTTGTTGCCTGTTGCCTTATTATCTGTTGCCTCTAATTATACTAAATAATAGTCAAGTCCCTCGATTCCGAGGATACCTAAAGCACGGTTGCCTAAAGAGATTGAAAATCATCTAGTCCCTCGAAGTTGCCTCGGAAACATGATGATTGTCCCAATTGCTAAGGTATCCTCGCATGATGCCTAAAAATATTAATGACTATTATATCTTTCCCTTAGACTACCTGCCCTCTTTATGGCAAGGGACAGTCTTGTGGCGAACGATAACTTCGATGACCCTTTCACATCCAATTGAAAGACTTCCTGCCCTCTCATGGTATGGATAGACCCTTTCGCCCGAAAGACTTAAAAAACAAAAAAGACAATCTTAGGGTAGGTGTTCTTAAATGCTTGCTCACATTCAATTCAAAATTCAAAATTTTTTCACACCTCCTTTTAAAATCGAATTCAAAAAGACTACGCTTATTTACAAGCTAAAGTTCTTCTTCAAAAAATCTTTTCTTATTCACATACTACAAACATTTTTGAAAATAAAAGTGAGCTAAGCAATTAAGAGCCCATGGATAACCATGGATACAAAGGGTGCCTTACACCTTCCCTTTGTATAACCTACCCCCCGAACTCAAAATCTTTTTAAAAGGTCTTTTAATGTTCTTTTAGCTTGTCTATATATTGGATAAAATAAAAGTCGGTGGCGACTTTTGCTATCTGCAACATTTCTTAAAAGTCAGTTCTCCCACCGTATTACACCCTCGCGTAACCGACTCACTTACCCTTTTCTCTGGTCGTGAGACCGTTGTTTTGTTTTATGGTTTGCTGGCATTCCCTTCCTTTTCAAGATAAATATGTTAGTGGCGACTCTGTTGATTTTCGCGGTAGCGACAGCTGACGACTCTGCTGGGGACGTATCGACCTATTGCGGGTCCGGACTTAGCGAGTCGATTCTAGCGCTTGTGTGTTTATCTTTGGGTGTTTCACTGCTTTGCATATTTTCCTGTTTGCATTGCATTCTATCTGCACTTTTACTTTTCTGCATCATATTTTGGACTGTCTAGATTTCTATCTGTGGGTGGGTGTTTCAAGAGGTAAAAGACTCAATACCCCGGTCATGAGTGATACCTTAGGAACTAGGACTAGAGTGGCCGTGACGGACAGAAGGCGTATGCCTGATTGATCTGCTCACGTATCCACTTGCAGAGCTTGGTGGAATGAGGCAATATCGTATGATAACGCCTACATTCGATCCTCTGTTGGCTTTTTGACCTACCTTAGCCTAGATTTGCCTGTGAGTAGGGCGGGAATCAATCATTGCTTAACAGGTACATTGATGGTGACTTTGTTTCTTGTTCGAGGGTTACCGCTGTTCTCGTTCGTGGGGTACTGCTGTTCTTGTTCGTGGGTTACCGCTGTTCTCGTTTGAGGGTTACTTTGGTTCTTGTTCGAGGGTTACCGTGGTTCTTGTTCGAGTGGGTTACCATGGTTCTTGTTCGAGTGGGTTGTTTCCGTGATGGTGACTATGGTTCTGATTCCGTTGATTATGGCCCGTGATCTACGGGGTGTTCCGAATTGGCGCCGAACCTTTGGACCTGGGTCATGTAACTTCGAGGAAATCCAGACATGTCCGGTGGGAGACATCCAAAGTCCCACCACCTTGCATCATTGCATATTTACTTTTCCAAAAAAATGATGTACAAAAAATAACTAGCATACTAGCATGCATGTTCCTTCCATTTCCAAGGAATCATATCTTTAAGCCTCGTGTCGAGCTCTTCCATTCCTTGGAAATCGATTGAACATGGCATTGCATTCATATCATGCATCCCATACATCTCATGTATAACAGGTGTTTAGGATCGAGGGTCACTTATTCAAATTTGGAACTCTCACCAGACTCAAAGACTTGACTTGTTCTTATTGTTTGTTCAGAGATTAGTCATGGAATAACTTTGTGGGGTGACCAAGAGGAAAGTTCAATTGGAGTTCTTTTTGAAGAACTTGTCTTATGCTCATTTGCTTCCATGCATGCTGTATTTGCAACTGGTTAAGCTCCATACTGTGGGGATGTCTACATATTCTTTGCTTGATGACGAAGACACTAGGTGTAAGTTCTATTCTGGAGCACCTGGTTATGATGTTAGGATCTGCAAGTGTTTGAAGTTGTTTGAGGCTCCCGATCGAGGGATAAGCAAGACCATTCTGTCTTGAGCTTGCACCATTTGCATTGCTCGAATCCTTAAAGCATTACAAATTCCGTGTGACTTCGCTAGAATTTTCTGCCAGACAGTAACCAAGAGTGATCTGCAAGGGCACACTTCTCATTCTCAGGGATCTGCTTCACATCCTGAGTTACCTCTTCCTGGAGTTTCCTCTTCAGCAACCTTTGCTTGTCAACAGAGACAGAAAGAACATAAGAAGCAAGCCGATGTAATCCTAATGCCTTGGGTCCAATTGCTTCCTTGCTTGTTGAAATTGCAGTTGGTTAAGATTCGTGCTTTGGGTCTTTCTCACCACAGGTGGCTCTCCTGATTTCGATGACAATACTCGGTGTATTCCATGATGTGGCACCTGATCCTAATGTCAAGCCTTACAAGGTGTTGAGGTACGAAGAGTCCAAGACTTGCTCGATACAGATATGTTTGAGTTTATTCATAATGGTTTCTACCGGTCAATCCCATTTCGTCTGCTGCAAGTAGAATGTTTGTTCTTCCTCGAGGAGTAACTCATGAGAATCACTTGCAACTTATACTGCTAGAGGTTTCCTTCCCAACAACTATTGTGTATTCCAAGCTATGACTTTGATAGCCAAGCGTCAGAGGTTATTGTTGTTCCCTGATAGTAATACAAGTTTCCTCCATTCATGATGGTGTTTTCTGTTTCAAGAGCTATATTTAGGGCTCCCGACCGAGGGATAAGCAAGACTCCGTGTTCTTGAGTTCGCATCATTGGCAGCTCAAATCCCTAAAGCATTCACAAACTCCTGTCGCTGCTGTTTGGGGCTCCCGACCAAGGGATAAGCAAGACACCTTGTATCTTGAGTTTGTGCACCACGTTCACAACTCAAATCCCTAAAAGCTAGACACTTGCAACTTCTGTATGACTTTGCCGAAATCTTCTTCCAGGAAGTGATCTAAAGTGTTCTGATGCAATGCTTGGTGTGCTTTCCACTCTAGGGGCACTTGGTTATCCGATTGAAGGTTATCAGACATTCAAAGACAAGGTTCAAGACCTGATTGACACCGAGACTATCACATTCGCACGTGAAATCCAAAATTGAAGTTCTCCTCCAACTCGGCGAATCTTCTGAAGGAATAAGTCCATACGGAGAAGATATCCTCAACATTGGCAATTCCTAATTCATCATGCATGTTCATGTTTAAGCTTTCTTGCTTTGTTCAATACTTTTTGTATGCAAAACTTGTTTGTTTTTGAACTATAATCATAATGCATTGGATATGTTTGTCTTGAAAAAATCCATTCGCTTTTGCTCTTATATGTTTTCTTTGCTTTTGTGATACTTAACTCTTGTTAACAAGGCATGATAACTCCGTAGGGAGAATGATGAACATAATACCAATAACCTCAAATGGTATGCTTTTGAGTAGAACCCTGTTGATGATGTACAGGCATTGTTTCAAATCCCCAAACACTGGAGATATAAGGGAGATAGACCTTCGTTAACCCTTTTGAGCCTTCGAAGTAGGAGTTTCTCTTCTCTATAAAAAACCCTTATTTTTAACCCAAGGGCGGGTAGTATTCAGTTAACTTGATCAAGCATTCAAAATTCATCAGGAGTGTGCACCTAAGGATACCATAATGGTTATCCCTCGCATCAGGAGGACGAAACGCCAAAACCACAACGGTTATCCCTCACCTCAGGAGGTTGAGACATCAAAATTATCCCTCACCTCCGGAGGTTGAGACCAACATTAAAGTCGTGGTGGTTATCCCTCATATCATGAGGTCAAAGGATGATGATACCACAATGGTAATTCTTCATCTACCAAGAATTCAGGCAGTCACGATCACTTCCAATAAAGCAAAGGTAGTTCGGGATCACACGACTTGTCAAAAAAAAAAGAAAAAAAAGAAGAAAAAAAAGAAAGAAAAAAAGAGAAAGAAAAAAAGGAAAAAAGAGGAAATGATAATGAAATTGTTAATCAAGGACAAAGTCGTGTGATGTTAAATTAGGGGATCAAGAAAGGTGAAGTGATTGTCGTGTCCAGAAGACCTCACCGATTCCTCGATCATCTCAAACTCCTCTTGAAAGATGGATGCTTGCATCGAGTTAACTGAACTTAGGACTGGAGAACATCACGAAGGGGGTGGGCACTAAATAATTTGAGCCTAAAAATCCTTTTTTTCTAAAAAACCCGTGAACCTGGCCACATTACAACCCTTGAAAGTCCTAATTGAAGCAGGGTTAATTCGATAGCAAACTATACACGAGAATACGGTAAGCTGACTCCTAGGAGATCCGCTAAACGCTTGAGTTGGTATTACACCATCTTTTCTTACTTTCATAAAAAATCGATGTCACGACATCCTTTTCAAAAAGTTTCTTTAAACTTCAGGACAAACATATTCTTTGCATTAGAATTATATTTCTCATAATAAACATTCTTTGCATATGAACAAGTGCTTGACATCAAGAAAGTTTCCAACATGAACTTCAGATGAAAAGTTTTATCCTCCCGAAGGACAAGTTGTCTTCAGAACCCCGTTGAGTTGAAGCAAGAATATCTCAAAGTCTGACCACCTTCAGGGGCACAGAAGCGTTTGAATACTCTATCGAATAATTTTTTGATCAATCTAGGGCGGTCAGGTCAAGATTCGAAGAATCTCTCAAAATGCTAAGCATTCAGGGGCATTCACCCAAGCGTAGATGAAGCTACCTCCAACACAGGCCGTGCAGGGGCATGGTTCCAAAGTTCATGATACTGGGGAAAGTTGGCTATGACAGCACGAATCTCAAGAAGTCCTTACGAGACGAATTTCTTCCAAGTCCCTACAGGCTAGGGAAAAGCAATATGCAGTGGCATTCTTTCCTCATCAAGAGGTGTTCAGTTTAAAGTTCGGGTGTGAGCTAAACAATTTATGAACTTGAGAACCGTCAGGGTCGTCATCCTCAGCAGTTAGAAGCTGAAAGTCCAGTACTTGTTGGCATCCTTATAATCAATATGAATATGTCGAACACTATGAAAGCCAATCCCAGTTTGGTCTCTTTGTAATCAACACTTGCTTGACCCCTTAAGCCCACTTCCTGGTGGCACTCTCTCGGAAAATCAATGCCTGATTGATACTCCGGCCGATACTTGTTTGGTGTTCTAATCACTACTTTCCTGTCAACTCATTGAATCCATTACCTGTATGGAAAGTTTCAAAGCTCAGTTGTCTGACAATCTGTTTGTTCTCGCGTTTGCATATTGTGGGTGAGCATTACCATCTTCTTCCATGTGAGGAGATCCCGTGAAGATGTCATGCTATATCCTGGGGAATTTTCATCTGTATGTCCCGCAGGTACATCCTTTCGAGTACACCACGCCAGTGCATTGGCGGATGTAGCCAAGTGAGAGATTCTAATTCCCCAGCTGAGTGCATCCAGATGAGATCCTCATCTCCTCAGCAAAGCATATTTCAATTCAATCTTCGTGCTTCAGACGTCTTGTTCCCTAGTGGAATGCTTTCTCCCCAGTTAAATCATGATTGGATGGTATCTGATTTCCCAGCAAGCTCTTAATGAGGTTCCTTGCTCGAGTTCCTCACTTTCCCCTGTAGAGTGTTTCTCTCCCCAACAGATTGACCTGTTTTCCCCAAGAGAGACATCTTATTCCCCAGTGAAGTTGTCTTAGCAAGAGGTTCTTATGCCGAGTTCTTTATCCCTAGCGGATTTCTTATCTCCTCAGCGGACCATTATGCGGAAGTATTCATCTTCTCCACTGGGTCTCTCCTCAGCAGAGTTTCACTTGCATCCTTAGCAGAATCTATGTCCGTCGAGGACTTCCCCAGTGGAATATGTCCTGCACAAGCAAGTTGGTTACTCCTCATCAGAGTTATCTCCATGACTTGCTCTTATCTCCTCATCCCCAGTGTGTCGAGAATTTGCTTCTCCACTGAAGTTGTCAGGGAATTCCCCAAGCAGTCAATTGGGATGTTCATATTCCCCAAGCAGGATTTATTCCCCAAACAAAGCTCGCATCCAGATTTGATCGTCTCCAGCAGATTTTTGATCCATCTTTGCCAGCTCGCAGTTTGTGACTTCTGGTCACTCATCTTGTCCTCCCCGCAGAGTTCTATACTCTCTCCAGGACTTCTTCAGCAATTCAGTGCTTCTCCGCTGTTTCCCTAAGCAGCGTCCGAGTCATGCATCATTTGCATATCATTCTCAAAAGCGTGTAGCATCCTCCTTCTTGGGAACGTTATTCCATAAACATTTATACATGCATCATGCATAAATCATATCATATTTGTTCTTTATACAGGAAAGTCATCAAGATATTCAAATGCCTCCTAGAGAGCAACTCGCCTAATCATTACAGGCGCTTATCCTGATGTTTCGAATCAGAAGAGGATTGTTCTACTTATTTTCTAACGCAGCTCAGATCAGTTCAAAGACATTCCTATTCCCGATGCCCCCAGATCGGTGGAAGATATTTGTTCCTATCCTGATATTCAGTTCAGTTTTGAAGGAACCGCCTCCGGATCTCTGTCGATCTTCCAAAGGAGCAAGCCTGCTGATGCTTCAGATCAGTCGGAAATATCTACGTCCTGACGATTTATTTTTGTTCAGAAGAAGAACTCGTCTGCCCAGTCCTGATGCCTACCATCAGTGGAAGATGTTTTATTTTCCCGACGCACACAGTTCGGAAGAGATATCTGTTCCTATCCTAATATTCAGATTCAGATTAGTTGAAGGAACCGCCTCCGGATCTCTGTCAATCTTCCGAAGGAGCAAGCCACTGATATCATTAGATCAGATGGAGATGTCTACCTGATGGACTTTGTCTTTCAGATGAAGATTGTCCTACTTATTTTCTGGCATCATGTCCAGATCAGTTTAAAGGCATTCTTTCCCCGGCGTACACAGCTCAGAAGAGATATTGTTCCTATCCTGATTTCCAGTTCAGTTTTGAAGGAACCGCCTCTGGATCCCCGTGGTCTTACGAAGGAGCTAGCCGCTAATTCCCAGATTGGTAGGAATATCTACCTAATGATTTAATTGCATCAGAAGAGATGTCTGCCCAGATTCCCAGATCATGATTCCCAGATCAGAGATACCTATTACCCGTTGATGTCCGAATCAACCGATGTATCTCCTTCAATTCCCAGATCGACCTAAGACATCTGTCCCGATGCAAGTTTGAAGACATCTGCTACGTATGATGCTCAGATCAGTCGAGATGTTCCTTCTCTTGATGCCCAGATCAATTGAAGTGTTTCCCCTGCCTGTGGGTGCCCGTTCCTTCATATCGCAAGTTGGAACTTATTTAATTATCCAGGTCTATTGAAGTTTTTTCTCCCTGCTTGCGGGGTGGTACATTCCTTCTTATTGCAAGATGGAATTTTCTATTGATCAAGGGCGCAAATTTTCGAGTTCATTCTGGTATTCAATCTCCTTCCACCTCGACGGTTCAAAACTTTTGTTTCTCGCTCGTCAGGTTTAAGAAGTTTGAATAGGGGCAGCTGTTGCACCCCAAAATTTGCCCTCTTTCTCTGTGCTATAAGTTATGAATAACGTTTATTTCGTCGTTTGAAAATCGAAGAAAATAACGATAAAGAGTTTCTTATACATGATGTCTGCAATCATTAATTCAACAAAGAATCATTGGATTTCATGTCAAGAGGTTCTTAGGTGTTTTAACTTCTATCTTTTTCAAGAACCTCTCAAGGCATTATTATTATGTTGGAGATATGAACTTGGGGATTATTTTGATCAAGGCAATTTTTTGTTCTCACCATTATTACCTGTGGCTTCAATTGCAAGTTACCTTGGATTTTGAGAATTGAGTAAAGGGGCTCGTTAAAGGTGCAAGTTGAGTGAGATTGAAGTAGATTTGGGTTAAAAAATGATTAAAGTGAATTATAATTCTTAAGCAGTTGATTTGTCAAAGAAGGATCACATATATGGATTTCTTGAAAGTGCAAGTTGCTTGGAATTTAAGGTGTTCATCATTATTCTAGCCATTAGTTGGTCCAAGCGTTTCTCATAATAAAGGCCAAGCGAGTACAGTCACGAGCTTAGAAGAATATGTGTTTCCATCATAAATTTACAAAAAAAATCATACAATACAAATATCCATTACAAAAGACCAAAAGTTCATTACACAAGTTCAATCCATTCAAAAACACAAGAATTTCTTTACAGAACTACACTCTCATCCATGCTTGCGCCATATAAACCATCTGCTGCACAACACGATAAAAACCGGTTCAGCCATCCTTCATCAACCAAAAAACCGACCTGCACTAATTGAAATCATATAACAGAAACAACAGAAACTCAAAAAAGGGAGAAGAGATTCAGAACATAAAACGAACAAATCGTAACAACCCGTAACAAACTCTTTGAACCTCTCAAAACCTTCACCACCGAACTTCATACTCCTCCCTCTCAAATCTTCAAACCTTCTTCAATCAGTAAATAAACAAGAGAAAACCGAAAAAACAGAACCGTAACAAACTTTGGCGGGGAAGATTGATTCTCTCGATTCACAAAACCTTCATCCTCACTCCATAACCGTGGCTGGATTCTCCACTCTTCAATAATCATCAGCAATCTTCATCTGCAAATTCAAGCTTTTCATCGACCTTCATCAATTCATTCTCCATAACCTTGGATCCATCAATCTTCTTCTCTGAGTTTACACTGATCTTCAACCTCTCAACAGAAATTCACCAAATCAATCTTCAAGAAACCTTCGATAACAACCATTGATCTTCATCCTCTTCCTCAATCTGAATTTCGAAGGCAACAATCTCTTCAGAAGCACAATAACAGCGACGCAACACCATCAACAACAACTCAGAAAAACGAAGAAACGAGAGAGAAGAAGTTCGAGCGAAAAGAAGGAGAGCAGATTCACAGAGGAAGAAGATGCGCATACCTGAACAAGGAGCCATGGATCTCTATCCACCACCAGACTTGGGCCTCCGCCCAGATTACTCTTTGCACACCTGATTTCAATATAAACCCCTTTGTATACATAATATGCATATTAGAACTAGTTTTTTTTACTAGTTTATTTTTTATCTCTTTTAGTATGATAAACCATTGACATTTTTGTTAGATTTTGACATGATAATAGAATATAGAATCATTGAGTTTTGTTAATTTTTGGTTGATAAAAAGAAATAAAAACATGTAATATTTTTCTTGTTAGAATTTAAATGTTTTGTTATATAGTTTAGTTTTTATCGTTTTTACCCAATTTTACCGTTTCGGTGTACCTTTTGATTTGTAAATACTTGATTTGGTTTCCATAATACTTGTGTACATATTTGACTAACATTTGAGTGCTATTTCTGGTTGTTATCTTACTTTCGCTCGATTTATGTTTAAAAAGTGTGTTAATGTCAAATTTCTCATTTTGTTATCCTTTTTCGGTGTAAAGCACCAACGCAATTCCGATTGCGATGTTTGTTATCTCTAACTTGTGTGCTAGTGTGCAAGGTATTTGGATAGTCACCGATCGACACTTGTTACTTCAGTGTTCCGCTTTACTTGCGAGACACAATCTCATTCACTCGCATCGTGTTCTCATCTTGGAGACACGTTCCTATTACTTTATATTTGCTTGTTTGGTTTGCTTGTTCCTCTTGCAGGTGTATTGTGATTATGCTCGACGCGCATGTCGATTGTTGTTTGCTTACATGGATAATCGGTGTGCTGACCATTTGTTATTGCCTTTGCTAGCTCGCTCGCGGGATCCTTAGTTTTCTTTCTCTCTTCGCTGCGGTTTACGGATCATCATCCGTTTGGTATTGATCCTGTTTCATTTTATTTTTCTCGCACTTTATCGCTTTCTCGCATCATCCTTTAACATGAGAAGTAGGACTTAGACATGCATTTGGCCAAGCCCTCGAAAGAGGCTCTGTTTTTGTTGGTATGTTTATATTTGTGCTTTGCGGCAGGGAGTCACGGTGTAATAAGACCTATATGGCACTCCGTTAAGTCCTCATGGAAGGCCTGCGGAAAGGGTTAGCAATCAACCCCCGCCCAGTTTCATCGAGTCTGTTCAGTATGCGCACGCTACGCGTGGCTCGCTTCTGAACCAGCACAAGATCCTGTTATCGAGTATGTCAGGAAAAGGTTTCATGCAATCGGACCCCCGCATTTCCTATAGCTCACGTTGATCGACATTGACGCTCGTGTACGCACGCACCGTTTTCCTTTTGGGATTCGTGACGGCTTGGTTGCTGAGAGGGATTCGCTCCTCTTGTCTATGGCCCAATCGTTTTCGCGAGGTCTAATGCTTGGTTGACTCGGGTGATTCGCTCCCCTTGGCTATGTCGGGACCGCTTTTCTACCATTCGGCCAGTGTCGTTGGTATTGTTTGCTTTACGAGCGGAGCTCATTTGTGTGATACACTTGTTTGCATTTGCTTTTCCCCGTAGGTTGATAGGCTAGTTTAGACTTGTACCATTTGTATGATAACATAGATACCAAGCTTTCCCCCTTAGCTTAGGTTTTCCTCATGCATTCTTTAAAACACAAACCACACTCTTTGATTTTCTTTTCTTAAGAGCTTGTTATTTCCGCTCCATTCCCAAGCATAAGTCTCCAAAGGTCGAGCAACGGAGTGCGAATGTAACTCGTTCACCTAAAAAACAAAAAATAAACAGAAATTAGTTAGCCGAGCTACCGTACCTCTGATTCCTCAAAAAGGATACATAGGCAGCGGGGTAGGGCCCGTGCGAGTATAACTCTTTCTTTTCCCTACATTTTGCATGCATTTTAGTCCAGATTAGCGCAGTTTACTTACACACCCATAGTTTTAGACACAAGCGTGGATACCATCGAGTACGATGGGCGCGAGGGGTGCTAACACCTTCCCCTCGCGTAACCGACTTCCTTACCCTTTTCTCTGGTCGTGAGACCGTTGTTTTGTTTTATGGTTTGCTGGCATTCCCTTCCTTTTCAGGATAAATATGTTAGTGGCGACTCTGTTGATTTTCGCGGTAGCGACAAACACTAAAGAGAATATGAACAAGTTTGATTTTAAGAAAAAAAGTGTATAATGTTAGGATACTCTAAACACTCAAAAGGCTATAGAGTATATAATACAGAAAAACGAATTGTTAAGGAATCAATTCATGTGAGATTTGATGATAAGCTTGACCATGAAAAGTCAAAGCTAGTTGAGAAGTTTGCATATCTAGAGATTACCTATTCAAGCTTTGAAGGAAAATAATTTTCCCCTAAAGAATCTGAGACAAAGGACTCTAAAGATGTTCAACCAGAAGTTGTTTAAGTTCAAACTCCTATAAGGAAGCACGTACAAAGATCTTCATATTCTGAAGAATTGATTATAGGTGAGAAAATTGAACCAGTTAGACCCAGATCCTCATTCAAACCTTCTAAAGAGACGCTTCTGGGTTTGGTCTCACTCATAGAACCTACATCTTTTGATGAAGCACCTTTGGACACTAAGTGGATTCTGGTGATGCAAGAAGAACTAAATCAATTCTCCAAAAATGATGTTTGAGATTTTGTGCCTAGACCTAAAAGAACTCATGTTATTGGAACTAAATGGATTTTCTTAAATAAGATTAATGAGAAAGGAGAAGAGGTAAGAAATAAGACCAAACTGGTGGCACAAGGTTATAGTTAACAAGAAGGGGTTGACTATACTAAGACCTTTGCACCAGTTTCCAGGTTAAAGTCTATTTGTCTCTTAATTTCTTTTGCTGCTAATCACAACAACATCTTATATTAGATGGATGTTAAGAGTACATTTCTGAAGGGCTACATAACTCAAGAAGTGTATGTACACCAACCTCCTGGATTTGAAAATCACAAAATCCAAATTTTGTTTTCAAACTTAAGAAATCATTGTATGGTCTGAAACAAGCTCCTAGAGCATGGTATGAAAGACTAAGCAATTTTTTTTTAGAAAATGATTTTACCAGAGGAAATGTTGACATTGCTTTGTTCTATAAAACATTCAAATATGAAATTCTAGTAGTTCAAATATATGTTGATGATATTATATTTGGTTCTGCTAATACTACCTTGCGCAAGGAGTTTGCTAAGTTTATGCAGGTTGAATTTGAGATGAGTCTGATGGGAGAACTCAAGTTCTTGTTGGGAATCCAAATTAACCACGTTCATAAGGAATATTTATCCATAAGAGAAAGTACACCAAAGAACTTCTGAAGAAGTTTGACATGTCAGAATGCAAGCTAGCCAAGATTCCAATGCATCTTACATGTATTCTGGAGAAGGATAAGGTAAGAAATAAGGTAGATCAGAAGGTATACAAAGGTATGATAGGTTCTCTCTTATACTTAACTGCTTATAGACCTGACATTTTATTCAGTGTCTATTTATGTGCTCGCTTTTAATCAGGTCTTATAGAATTACACTTAACATCTGTTAAGAGGATTTTTAGTTATTTAAAAGGTACTACTAACCTTGGTTTGTGTTACAGAAAATAAAAAGAGTACAAGCTAGTAGGTTATTGTGATGTTGACTATGCTGGAGATAGGCTAGAGAGAAAAAGCATTTCTGGAAGTTGTTAGTTTCTGGGTGAGAATTTGATCTCATGGTCCAGCAAGAGGCAGTCAACAATTGCACGTTCAACAACAGAAGATGAGTATATTGCAGCTTTTAGACACATCACTCAGATCCTCTCAATGAAAAGCCAACTAGATGATTTTCAGATATATGAGAGTAACATTCATATTCTCTGTGATGATACTTCTGTTATATGTTTATCTAAGAATCCCATTTTACATTCTAGAGCTAAGCATATTTAGATTAAACATAATTTTATACGAGCCTATGTTTAGAAGGGAATTTAAAATTAAAAATATATTGATACAGTTCATCAATGGGCTGATATCTTCATAAAACTCCTCGTTGAAGATAGATTTGTTTTCTTTCTGAAAAATTTAAAAATGGAGTTATGTCCGAAATGAAAAAGATAAAAATCTCGAAATGGTTGTTTCTCAGAATGTTAAAATGAGACTCTGGGATTAAGCGTCTCTAAACTGTGAGTCTTTTGGAGTATGAAGGTCTCATATCTCAAAAGCGTCCTAAGTCAGAACCTTTCTAAATTGTGCTGTCTTATGGACTGTGAAAAGTTTACTATATTAATTGATGTCTAGCAAGCGAAAGGTTTGTGGTTACAACTAAGAAAGATGTCTCATTCTAAAACACGCTTAAGGTTTGAGTGACACTTTGGGAGAAGTTATTTATCTTGGAAATAGGTAAAATCTATCATGCCTCGCTCTTGTAAGATCTTTGCATGATTCAAGATTTCTTTTCATCATTGCAAAAATATCTATTTAAACTCACGCCACTCACCTTTCACGCATTTTGCCCTTCACCCACACTTTCTATCTTTTTAAACCCCTAAAAAGTTTCTCAGCAACCTAACCCTTGTTTGTATTTGCCATGGCTGATCAACAACAAGCTCAACAACAAACTTCATCTTGTCAACAACAACAACAACATCAAGAACAACAACAAAAAGGTATTCAATAACTTCAGTTGTCTACTCAAGTCTATGAATTGGATGTTCTCAGTGAGATTATTGTAGATTTTGAGAACCTCGAAGAAAATGGGTTCTATCATACTGGTAAATTGAAGTCTCATGGATGAGAAGGTTATTTCGATCTTCTCAAAGTACCAGTTTATCCTAAACTGGTTAAACAGTTTTAGGTTTTATAAGTTTTCATTTGATTACACATAAAGACTAACATCCAAAACTAACCAAACAATCATATATCCAACTAAACAAAAAATATTCCCTTACATATCCAAATTACACCAAAATAGGTTTGATTACATTTCTAAATTAACCCCAAAAAATGTCATCTACATTTCCGATTTAAAAAATATATATAAATTGGTTGTGATTCTTGTGTTTCTAGTGCATGTGATCCTTGGGTTGGAACAATATGTGGTTCTTCAATGGTTTTTTTCTTCCGTTCCTTTTCCTTATTATTTCCTTTGAGAAATTGTCGATCCACTTGTATTTTCTCTTTGTACATTCTTGAATTGTGTATAAAATTCCCACAGTTTTTACACTTCATTATGGTCAAGTTCCTATGAGGTACACTGGTAAAAAGTGGTTCATCATTAAATTTGCTACTCTTCATCTTTGATCTATCTTGAGTTCTTTTCATGACAACTGAATTAATTAATTCCCTATTAAATTTTGGAAAAAAAATTGAACTATTGAATGGTAGGAATAAGTTGACATTAAGCTTTTTTTCCTACATAAGTTAATAAACAACCAACATAAACATACATTGCATATATAAGCAACTGCATAAATACAAACCAACTCAATGACGAACATTGCATAATATAACAAAAAAACATATGATACAATATAACATTCTACATAGTAGAGTGTACATATAATAAGCTAAATATATTGGTCCAATTCATCCTTAAACATGCACAATAATGTCTTTTGGCGCCGTTGGGGAGGGTCGAGCGAGGAGCATTCTTATTTTTGTGAGACTTTCTTTTGAGCAACACATTTTTTGTAAGAGATTCATAGGTGAGTGAGTTTTCCCACTTATAAATGATCAAGTCACCATATTCCTATCTAATGTGAGACTATTTCCCCACTACTCACACTTGCTATATATTCTCAACAAAGTTTAATATTTGTAGTTAGTTGTAAGTTTTGGGATGGCATTGTTCGGCATCAAATTATGGCTTCTATTTGTAAGGACTTTCTTTCTTAAAATTTCTTTCTGTTAAAAAAAACTATTTCTTGAAAATGATGTTCATGCGAAGATGAGTGCAAATTGTTGGAACAAATACTGCTTCTTTTTTAGAGTCTTATAGTCTTGTAATATCTTATTAAATTTTCATTTTTACATCAATCTAAAAAAACTTTGTACTCTTTTATATTGTGTAAGTCAAACATCAGAGCACGATTTCGTCATAAGTCAAACATCTCTCTCAAACCCTAGTGTCGTGCCTCTCGTCTTCTCCATCTTCTCCATTTCCTATTCGACTTGCTTGTTCTTGGTGATATTTATGGGATTAGAATGGAATTTTCGTTCTTAATTTGAAATTTTGTGCTTTAAAAGCATCTTTTGTGCTTTGAATTTTTCTTCTGAACAAGGGTGATACCGTTATAGACTTATAGTTATCAATTATAATGATATTGAAAGAGCTAGCTAGGTTTAAGAGGTAGGTACTATAATTTATGGGTTTGTAGATGATAAGAATCTCACTTGTGATTTTAAAAGATAGTAGGCAACTATGATTAATTAGTGATTATTTATGTTATGTTATGGCACAAATTTTAAATGATTGTGGCTTGAGGTGTTTTTATTACTTGTTGGAGCACCAGGTTGAAGATGAAGATGATGGAAGAGAGAGAAAAGAGAGAAAAAGTGTAGCTAAAATTTTACTCAATTGGTTAGCAGTTACAATGAATGATTCTTCACTTTGTCATTACAAAGCAAAAATGCAATATATACTAAATGAAGATGTTTTGAATTGGCTGCATTTTATGGTAAAACATTCCTGGTGTTTGTATGTGGAATTATGCAATATTGTATGTTTGAGCTAGTACAACTGTTCAACGGATGTCATGCTTGATTTCTTGACATTGGAATCTGACAGAAGTAGCTGTCATCTTTTAGTTGTGAGGTTTCCTTTTTTATCTCAGGTCTCTTTTTTAGGAAACTATATATTGTGCGATGTTTGTTTTGTGCTAAATCTCTTGAATCACAACGTATGTGATCATCTTGATGATGTGGAAATTAGGTTTACATGGGTAACCCTAATTTATGTATGAGAGGCCCATGGCCCAAGTCCTTCTGCGAGCTGACTATATATCGACTACAAATCCTACTTTCAGAGGCAGAGTTTTTCAGCATGAAAGATTATTAAACTCTCTGTGTTTCCACCGTGTGTGTTTCTTGTGATCCAAACAATTATCATGTTGATAATTGTTGTGGAGTAGTTTATCTCCGACTGTGTATTGTGAAGAACTGTTGTTCTGTTTTTGTTTCGTGTGATCCAAGCTATTGTCTTTGATGATCGTGTTGGAATTAGTTTTTGTTTTTGTAATGTCACTCTAAGCTTTTAAGCACGAGTGTGTGTCTCTTGATTGAAGCTTTTAAGCAGATCAAGGTGTGTTTTTGAAGAGTGTCTTCTATCTGTAATTGTTTATTGTTTATGTGTAATCACTGCTGTGATTGAGGGGGAGTGGAATGGAGATATTCCATATCTAGGTAGAACCTAGGTAGAAGGGTCAATGGGTAGTGATTAAGTGAGAAGTTGTAAACGGGGGAGTTTAGCTTTGAATTGATGATCGCGACTTTACGTATCTATAAATCTGATAACTGCAAGTGCACAGTCGTGTCGTGTAGTTTTAAAAGATATCGAATCCACAGGGACTATGAATCGATCTACCGTTATCTAAGGTTACTATGTAAAGCTAGGAGTACTAAAATTTCGATTGTTCCTAAGGGAAAGTGATTGTGAGAAAATTAAGAATAATAATAAAAGACAGGTATCAGTATGTATTTCGTTTAACTAAAGGTAATCCGAAGGTCCATTGGCTTTTGCATAATTAAATTAAAAATCTTTACTAATTCCAATTGATTAAAAATCCTCGTCTCAAACTTTCGCTCTGTTGATTCAGACTACTATCCTAATCCTAATGTACGCTTTCGCCATCCCATTAGATTTTAGAAGAGCTTTTTGGAAACAATGTAATTAATAAAATGCCTATTTTACGAGGTTGTTATCTATTTAAATCTCCTAATCTCAAACTTTCGCTCTGTTGACTCGGAGCAAGCTAATAACCCTAACGTACGCTTTCGCCATCCCGCTCGAGTGTAAAAACAATTTTTGAAAATAAATAAGTTCCAATTAGTCTTAATACGCTTTCGCCATCCTTAAAACTAATGTCCTATGTCTACTATCCAGTTAAAATCCTCAAACTTTCGCTCTATTGGTTTTAACCTTTGACCGTCCTAAGCCCTCAAACTTTCGCTCTATGGGTTTTAAGACTTACTAATTAAACTAGACATATAAACCAAAAATAAGTGATAGTTAATAAAACATAATTTAAGCCAATTTATTTCGGATTCCTACGGTTAACTTACTTTACATACCGACACCTTTAGTAATTTAGCCAGACATATTAATATGATTAAACATGCATAAATCGGTTCAGTTCATAATAATAGACATATTAAATGGAATATAATATATCATGCAATAATAATATAAATAAAGGCGGTAAATAAAAAACCTGAATTAAAATAAATCTGGATTGAATTGAATCTTGAAGTACTCGAACTTCCACCACAGGTTGGCTGGATCGTTCTTCGGAATTTAAATGGCAGAAAATAAAAACAATGAAATAAAGCAATAAATCTAACGTAAGGCTAGATCTACGAAAAGTTCACAACAATTTCCAGTATAGAAATCGTTGTGAGAAAATAAATGGTTAAATGAAAGCAGAATAAGGAAAAGCAGTTCGCGGTACAATTTCGGCAGCACTTCGTTGGCAGAAAATCGGACCCTTTGGAAGTGAGATAGCAGGTCCTATTTATAGGAGAGGTTTTGCAGTTGGAATCCGTGAATTGAGGGACTTTTTTTTGCAGACTGGACGTGGAGACGTGCGTCTCCGTTTCTTCAGGAAGACTTGAGACGTGCGTCTCAAGTGGAGATAATCTAGGGGCAGTTGGAGACGGGCGTCTCCTCTTGGTGACGTGGCAGAAGAGAACGTGGAGACGTGCGTCTCCACTTGCTTGCATGGTTTGGGCTACGCATTTTTGTTCCTTTGTGGGCTGGCTCGTCTCTTTTGGGCCTTTGGGTCCTTAATTTGCACCCTTCTTTCACTTCAGCACTCCCTTTTCATCTTTTAGGCATAAATATTGGTCATTTAAGCTCAATTTTCTTTCCTTTTCGCAAATAGTCGTAATTGAAGTGTAAAACCTGAAACAAAGCAAATACTCGCGTAATATCATAATAAATTAACATAATAAACGGAAAATGCTATAAATATCTATGGATTTTAAGCTAAATATACGATATAAAATCGTGTTATCAAATTCCCCCAGACTTGAACCTTTGCTTGTCCTCAAGCAAAATAAGAAGATAAAGATAAATGAAACACACTTCCACCATGTCGTTGAGTCATACTCAGCTACATAGTGTTCTTATTCGGAAATAATGATAATGAATCTAGCAATAAACCTATAGTAACAACACTAAACAACTCCCAGTATGCATACCAATCCGAATCATGCCATTATAGCTCGACCTATTTGACTTGTCATCATGTTTCACCCTTTTCATTCGCGCGCAATCACATTAAGCCCATTATCTTGACACGCACATAGCAGAGTAGTCGGTTAGTGACTATGATCCTTCTCACGGAGTTCTGGCACAATATGTGGTATACTCCTTAGCATTCACTTGTAGATTGTGGGGAATCGGACAATAGTCCTTCCTACCAAGTTCATTACCAGATGACTTCTGAACCAATCGACAGTGAGTTTTTTAAATTCTTTCTATTTGAAATTTGCGACCGTTAGGTTAAATGATCTTGTGAGGATCACCTTACTTAGTAGGCACATTTCTTCTTATGGTTGAGCACATAATTATCATTATGAGGATCATACACTTATATTCATCGACTCTCTGCGTAGTTTGTATCTAAGACGGTGCCGACTGCTAGAATAAACTACTAAGGGTTATTTCAAAACTTAAAGTCGGTGGTTTTGGTACAACGGGTACTCAAATCGGTTACGCATACTTGGGGGTTTTAGAGTGTTGGGACAATAAGGATATTGACTATATTCAGTTTCAATGCGTTGAGTGTTTGAGTAGCTTTGTATTTCTTAAACGTGTGGGGTTTGCGTTTATCGTTTAGGAGCAAAAAATTTTTTTTGTTATGGCTCAAGAAAATGGGAGAAATTGAAATAACTACGGAATTATACATATAAGACTTAAATTCCATAAATATACTTTATTGAATTTGAAAAACATTACAAGGAAGGGAAATAACTGAAGGGAAAAATAAAACTAAAGGAAATAGAAATAATACGACTCCCCCAGACTTAGATGATGCAATGTCCTCAGTGCATAAGAACTACTCCTCATTGTTGCGGTTTCGAGAACTGCTCGCGCCTCTTGTACGAACACGGCGACGTCTATCAGGAGAGTCGTTCACACAAATGTCAAGATCATGCAAATATGTAGCAATTTCAGCGTATTGACTTTCGTTCCTAATAGCATAGTCACGGTGCTCCTGTTGCATCTCTCTGATGAGCCTAATTGTTTCAGTTTGGTTTGTCTGCATAGCTTGAACGAGTTGATCTTGGCGTTGAATAGCAGCATACTTGGCTTCAAGAGTGATAGGCGGAGGGTTGTTTGGAGGAGGTTGGTTGACATCAGCTTGCCCTTGGTTGAGTTCTTCTTCATTTGCATCCATAGGTTCATTAGGATGTTCTTGTTGGTCATCTTGAGGGTTGTCTTCAATAAGCCTCCAACGTTGAACATAACGGATGTTGATTCTTTCAGGGCATGGAAGGATGACATAAGGAATAGGAACTTTGTTGACGACCAAAGTGTAGCGGCCATCGTGGCGGGGTGAAACCAAGTGGGAATCGCGGCAGTAGGTGAGATCGAGTGACTGAGCAGGCTTCATGAGATGTGAGAGTGAGAGGAGCTCGTCACCAAGACCTAAAGCACAGGCTAGGGTAGTAATAATGCCTCCAAGCAAGAATGGATTTGTAGCGGGGGCGTTAACTAAACCTTGGATGTTTTGGAACATAAACGGTGCGGCATTGAAACTGATATTGTTAAGCGCACAGTAAAGGAAAAATAATTCATTTTGGTTTACCTTGTGGTTGTTAGATCTCGCAAAAATAGTATGCCCCAAGACACGTTGAAAATAACGTATAGCGGGGTTTTGAATGTGGGAAGCATGGAGAGCTCTCCAACCAGTAGGATTTTCTCCAGTGAGATTGAACCAAAATTCAAAAGCGAGATCCTCCCAAGATCGACCATTGAGTTCTTGAAAGATTGAGCGGTGAGCAATTGGTGCATGATTAAAATGCAAATATGAAGCTACGACATCTTGTTCGAGAGCATATTCACGGTTGAACATCCGAAATTGGATGCTGCCGGTTGAGAGTGGTTGATTAGAGGGAGTGTCGTAGTTGAAAGAACTCAAAAATTCTAAGACGAGCGGCTCATAAGTAGGTACGGGTTCGGTACAAAGATGGTGGAGGCTAGATTTGGTGAGCAGACGGGTAACACCATCAATGAGACCCAAAGTTTCTAGACACTCGGTGTTCACAAATTTTGTGGGAACAACCGAACGTTCGTAGAAAGCAACATATTTTGTTCGTTGAGCATCATTGTCATCATCTCGGAAGATAATGTTTGAAAGGTCGGGAGGTGGTCTCTCGGGACGCTCACTACGGATTAATGAACGTGGAGGCATGGTGAGTATGGAAATGAAAAATAGAAATGTAGTGTAGAAAAGTAGAGAATGGTATGATAGTTGTGAAGAAGAAGAGTGGTGGTGGTGTGGTTTTATAGTGAGGTTTGAAAATGGTGTGGTTAATGGAAAATTAAAATGGATTAATGGTAGTGTTTGAAATTTGAATAGAATAGAGAAATGGGAAATGAATGGAGTTTAAGAGGTGAATGATGGAGGATGAATGAGGTTAATGGAGTTTAAATGGAATAAATAGGGGAGGAATGAAGAAGATTGAAAGATGAATTTTGAAATTCAAATTCAAAATTCAAGAGGGAAAGAGAGTGGTCTGCGTGGTCAAACAGACTGCTGGCCTTGGGAGACGTGCGTCTCAGGCAGCCAGTCTGCTGGGGCAGAGCATGGAGACGTGCGTCTCCTGTTCCTTTGGTTCGTGTCAGCTGGCCCCACACAGATGGAGACGTGCGTCTCCTGCTGTAGGCAGGTGGGTCACGCATGCAAGTGACTGGACAGCACTGACAGATACCATTAATATTGTCCATCAGTTCATAACAGTGTCGGATTTAAATACTATTAACAGCAAAAAATTATAGGGAAGTATATATATAGCAGTCAATAGCAGTGTAACATAACACAGTAGCAGTAATCAAAAGAATTTTGCATTTAATAATAAACCAGTACTGAGTGTTAACAGAAGTAGAAAACAAAAGTGCAGAAAAATGCAAATCTAAACTAGGAATAGAAATTACTAAAACTAGAATAAAATCTAATAGTCTAATACGGTAACATCTAGCCACGTCTATTGTTGTTCTGATTAGACTGAATGTGTTTGAAAACTTCGTCGAACTGAGCATTTACGGTGTCGATAAAATCAAAGAAATGCATTTGCAAAGTGTGTAGTTCATTGCGCACATGTTGAACATCTTGTTGTAGCGCAGTGATGGCTTGTTCGTGCGTATTCAGATTAGGCATTCTTTGATTCACCGATGCAGTAGATGTAGCGGGTTGTTGTTGCTCGACCTCGACATCAGTCATATCAACAGTGTGATCATCAACAGAATTTTCAGAACGAGTTTCAGGCTCATACTCAGATATAGGTTCATCAATAGGAAGAGGTTCGTAATAACCAGGAATGGGTTCATCAACGGGAAGAGGTTCATAATAACCAGGAGGCGTTTCAGGTTCAGATTCAGATGCAGGCATTTCCTCATCAAAATGTTCATAAGCTTGAGGAGTTTCAGGTGATGGCTCTCTCTCAGGAATCTGACCATAGTAAAGCCAGTTGGCAGGGTTGTGCACACTCGTCCTAGGATTTGGTAAGGTGAACTGATACCAAACTTTGTTATCAATTAGCAATTCAACACGATCAGGTCCAAGATTACCGATGATACCTCGATTAAAGCAGAAATTGATGTCCATAGAGGTATGGGTACCAAAAGGTGTCAATCTAAGCAAAGGCGCTCTCATTCCTATGGCATTAGCGATCATAGTGACAAATCCACCGATCCTAATGGGCGAAACTTTGTCTTGCGTGATGCGCTCGAAGTTTGCTAGCATGAATGCGATGGCATTGACCGGGCGATTCTGAGAGGTACAAAACATGATGAACAACTCTTCTCTAGTGACTTCAGTGACATTATCAGGCTTTCCAAAAATATAGTGAGCAAGGATCTTGTGAAAGTAGCGGAAAGCAGGATTGTGGATGTTCTCAGATTGAAATTCATTTTCTTCAGGGTTGTCGTTTCCAGTGATCTTGCCCCAGAATTTTTCCAACTCCCAGTATGGAAGGTTTTCTTCAGCTACTTGGGCGTATGCATCAGGTCCATGAGGTAGTTCTAACATTTCAGCAAAATCTCGGATGCAGAAATTAAACTCCATACCAAAGAGTCTAAAGAGAATAACTCCTTTTTTCAGTCCTTGTCCACAGTTTGGGAGATAGGTCAGGGAGCTCAAGAATTCCAGAGTGAGCTTCCGGTAAGTGCTAAACTTGCGGAACAAGTGAGAACCAGTCCAACCAATTTGGTTAAGCAGGTGTAGGATACTTTCTTCAATACCAAGTTTCACCATAGTTGGTTGGTGAGGATAGCAAGTCAAATCCATGTGTCTTCCAGTCAGCTTGTTAAATCTTGCTTCTTGTCCTCTACCACGGAACACAACTTCCATGTTATCAACTTCTTGCATCGTAGTTAGTAGTTAAATGAAAAACCTAGAAGTTGAAAATATTGAGATTAAGTTAGAACTAGGCTAGTGTTCATTTTTAAAAAAAATAAAATTAAATAAAATAAGTTATAATAATAATTATAATTATAAAAAGGAAGTATTTTCACGAGTTAAGAAGGCAGTTATAATTATAATAAATATTATAAGATGTATGAAAAATAATAAGAAAATTAAAATCTAGAATAATTTAAAAATAGAATAATTAAATGAAAATTAAAGGTTAAAATTTTAAAATTAAAACGAAAATAAATAGAATAAATAAATAAATGTGGGTTGTCTCCCACCAAGCGCTTTGTTTAATGTCGTAAGCTCGACAATTTTAAAATAGAAAACTATTTTTTCGAAAGAGCGGGCAGTTCGTCTAGTTTAAAAACTTCGATGTTTTCATCGTATTCGAGATGATGGTAATACTTAAGACGTTGCCCATTTACGACAAAAGGTTTGACGGTTTCTCCTTTGATTTCTATCGCTCCACTTGGAAATATGTTAGTTATTTCGAAAGGGCCAGACCATCTAGATCGTAACTTACCAGGAAATAATTTTAGTCTAGAATTAAATAAGAGCACTTTATCGCCTATGCTAAAATTTTTCCTAGATATACGCTTGTCGTGCCATTTTTTCGTTCGCTCTTTATAGATTTTGGTGTTTTCGTAAGCGTCTTGTCTAAGTTCTTCTAATTCGTTTATGTCTAAAAGTCGTTTCTCACCAGCGGCAGTGTAGTTTAGGTTTAATTTCTTAATGGCCCAATAGGCTTTATGTTCTAACTCTACCGGTAGGTGGCATGATTTTCCATAAACGAGTTTGAATGGGGTAGTTCCTATTGGAGTTTTGAAAGCTGTTCTATAAGCCCATAAAGCTTCATTTAGCTTGGTTGACCAATCTTTCCTAGATATAGCAACAGTTTTCTCCAATTTTGTTTTATTTCGCGGTTAGATACTTCTACTTGACCGCTTGTTTGTGGATGGTATGGTGTGGCTATTCGATGATTCACTCCATATTTTCGAAGGAGTTTCTCAAGTATTCTTGAAATGAAATGGGAACCACCATCGCTAATTACCAATCTTGGCACACCGAACCTAGGAAAGATGACGTTTTTGAAAAGTTTGATAACTACTCGTGTATCGTTTGTAGGAGAAGCAATAGCTTCTATCCATTTTGAAACGTAATCGACGGCTACGAGTATATATTGATTTCCAAACAATGACGGAAACGGTCCCATGAAGTCTATTCCCCAGACGTCAAATATTTCTACTTCAAGAATGCCTTTTTGAGGCATTTCATCGCGTCTTGAAATGTTTCCAGTTCGTTGGCATCTATCACAGCTTAGTACAGCAAAATAGACGTCTTTCCACAAGTTGGGCCAGAAAAGTCCAGATTGAAGGATTTTGGCGCAGGTTCTAGATGTGCTATGGTGTCCTCCACACGGTGCAGAATGGCAATGTGTTATTATGCTTCTTATTTCCTCCTCGGGTACACAACGTCTAAAGATTCCATCGGGGCCTCTTTTGAACAGGAGTGGGTCGTCCCAATAGTAATGTTTTAGGTCGTGGAAGAATTTCTTCTTCTGTTGGTAATTTAGATCAGGAGGAAGCACACCAGCAGCTAGGTAATTTACGAAATCTGCATACCAGGGTGCGTCAGATCGGGCTAAAGCTATTTCAGCTAATTTGTCGGTTTCAGAGTTTGGATGGTATGGTTCGAATTCATTTGCCTCTAATTGGGCGATGAGTCTTTCATAAGGGAAATCATCGTCAATTGGTACTTGTTCGGGTTTCAGATTTTCTAATCGAGAGAGGTGATCTGCTACGACATTTTCAGTGCCTTTCTTATCTTTAATTTCCAGGTCGAATTCTTGCAGTAACAAGATCCATCTCAAAAGTCTTGGTTTGGCGTCCTTTTTGGTTAGGAGGTACCTAATGGCGGCGTGGTCAGTGTATATGATTATTTTGGCTCCCACTAGGTAAGAACGGAATTTGTCTAATGCAAACACGACAGCTAATAATTCTTTTTCTGTCGTGGCATAATTCATCTGAGCTTCGTCTAGGGTTCTACTCGCATAATATATGACATGTAGTTTCTTATCCTTTCGTTGTCCTAGAACGGCTCCTACAGCATAATCACTTGCGTCACACATTATTTCGAAAGGTTCATTCCAGTCGGGAGGTTGCATAATTGGCGCAGAGATCAATGCTTGTTTAAGCGTTTGAAATGCTTCAGTGCATTTATCGGTGAAAATAAATTCGGCGTCTTTCATAAGTAGTTCAGTTAAGGGTTTGGTTATTTTAGAGAAATCCTTAATGAAGCGTCGGTAAAAACCAGCGTGTCCCAGAAAACTTCTTATTTCTCTAACGGTTTTGGGAGGTTGGAGGTTTTCGATAATTTCGATTTTTGCTTTATCAACTTCGATTCCTCTATCGGATACGATGTGTCCAAGTACAATTCCTTGTCGAACCATGAAATGGCATTTTTCCCAATTAAGGACTAGGTTTACGCTTACGCATCGTTTAAGCACCATTTCAAGGTTTTCTAAACATGTTTCAAAACTTCCTCCACAGACAGAGAAGTCGTCCATAAAGACCTCCATTATTCCATCTAGGAAGTCGACAAATATTGCCATCATGCATCTTTGGAAGGTCGCGGGTGCATTGCAGAGCCCAAAAGGCATTCGTCTATAAGCGAATGTACCATAAGGTCAGGTAAATGTGGTCTTCTCTTGGTCGTCAGGGTGGATAGGAATTTGGAAAAATCCGGAGTATCCATCCAGATAACAAAAATGTGAGTGTTTAGCTAGGCGTTCGAGCATTTGATCTATGAAAGGTAAAGGGAAATGGTCTTTTCGGGTAGCTTTATTTAGCTTCCTATAGTCTATGCACATTCTCCATCCAGTTTGGGTACGTTGTGCTACAGATTCTCCCTTTGCATTAGTGATTACAGTGACTCCTCCTTTCTTTGGTACGACGTGAACAGGGCTAACCCATTTACTATCGGATATAGGATATATTATTCCAGCTTCTAGCAGTTTTTGGATTTCCTTTTTAACCACATCGCTCATAATAGGGTTTATTCGCCTTTGATGTTCCCTAGAGGTTTTACTATCGTCTTCGAGCATAATGCGGTGCATACACAAAGAAGGGCTTATACCTTTCAGATCTGATATGTTGTATCCTAAAGCGGTAGGGTATCTTCTTAGGACATTAAGTAATTTTTCAGTCTCAGTTCGTCCTAAGTTGGCGTTCACTATAACTGGTCGATTTAGTTCTTCGTCTAGAAATTCGTATCTAAGATCGGTAGGAAGTGTTTTTAGTTCTACAGCAGGTTTCTTAGGTCCAGGTATAGGATCGGGAGTTAAGGCTAAGCATTCACTCAGGTGGTTATCTTGATATTCCTCACGCCAGTTGTCATCTTCAAGAATTGGCGGCATAGGAATTCTTAGGATCTCGGTTTCCTTATTTGGTTCGGATTTTATTTCCTTGACACACTCGTCGATTATGTCAGCAGAACAGCATGTGTCAATTATAGAAGGTGCTTTTAGGAATTGGGAAAGGATAAATTCTATTTTCTCTTCTCCTACTTCGAAAGTAAGCTTTCCTCGCTTTACATCTATAATTGCTCCAGCAGTTGCTAAAAATGGTCTTCCTAATATGATCGGGATGTTAGAATCTTCTTGGATATCCATAATGATGAAGTCAGTTGGAATGTAGAATTGACCTACACGAACAGGGATATTCTCTAACATTCCTACAGGGTACTTAACTGAACGGTCTGCTAGTTGAAGAGACATTCTTGTTGCTTTAAGCTCACCTAGATTGAGTTTCTTACAGGTTGAAAGAGGCATCAAACAAACACTAGCTCCTAGATCGCACAAGGCCTTCTCTATGATGGTTTTTCAAATTACGCAGGGTATAGAGAAACTACCAGGGTCTTTCAGTTTTGGAGGCATGTTATTTTGGATGATAGCACTACATTCAGCGGTAAGCGTTATAGTTTCGTTATCCTCGAGTTTCTTTTTGTTTGATAAGATTTCTTTTAAGAACTTAGCGTACGAAGGCATCTCAGTTATGGCTTCTGTGAATGGTATGGTTATGTTTAATTGCTTCAGAAGTTCTACAAATCTTTTAAATTGCGCTTCGGTTTTTGATTTAGCTAATCTCTGAGGGTAAGGAATTGGTGGCTTATAAGGTGGTGGTGGAACATAAGGTTTCTCTTTTTCGGGTTCCACTTCGTTATTGTTCTCATTAGTCTTAGCAGTTTGTTCGTCAGTTGTTTTCTTCTGGGTTTCCTTTGGCTCTTGTTGTGACATGGGTACGTTTTGGGTTCTAGGATCTATGGGTCCATCGTAATTAGTTCCACTTCGCAGTGTTATCGCGTTCGCATGTCCTTTAGGATTGGGTTGAGGATGAGCAGGAAACGTGCCAGCAGGGGCAGCAGTAGGTGCTTGTTGTTGAGCTACTTGTGAGATTTGAGTTTCTAACATTTTGTTATGCGTAGCTAAAGCATCTACTTTGTTTGATAGTTGTTTTAGTTGCTCGCTATTGTGGATGTTTTGATTCAGGAAGTCTTTATTGGTTTGTTGTTGGGAAGCTATGAAGTTCTCCATCATGATTTCTAGATTGGACTTCCTAGGGGTGTTTTGAGCAGCTACAGGCGCTTTTTGGTAGCCAGGTGGTACAGCAGGTGCTTGTCCAGGCGCGTACAACGCATTGTTGTTCTTATAAGAAAAGTTCGGGTGGTTTTTCCATCCAGGGTTGTACGTGTTAGAATAAGGGTTTCCTTGAGCGTAATTTACTTGATCAGATGGGACTCCAGTCAAGAGTTGGCATTCAGCAACTACATGCCCAGTCAATCCACAAATCTCGCAGTTAGGTGCTACAGCGGCAGCGGTGGCTGAAGGAGTGATGGTTAAATTCTCGATCTTTTGAGTTAAAGCGTCTACTTTAGCGTTAACGCGGTCTATACCACTTATTTCGTACATTCCTCCTTTGGTTTGGGCTTTCTCTAGAGCGGCTCGTTCTCCTCCCCATTGGTAATGGTTTTGTGCCATGTTCTCTATGAGTTTGTATGCTTCATCATGGGGTTTGTCCATTAATGCTCCGCCAGCAGCGGCATCTATAGTCATTTTAGTGTTATATAAGAGACCACCATAGAAGGTATGGATGACCAGCCATGGTTCGAGTCCATGATGAGGGCATATTCTAAGCATGTCCTTGTAACGTTCCCAAGCTTCGAAGAGCGATTCGTTATCTTTCTGGGTAAATCCGTTGATTTGACCTCTAAGCATAGCAGTTTTGCTAGGCGGAAAGTATCTCGCTAAGAATACTCTCTTCAATTCGTCCCACGTAGTTATGGAATTGGAAGGCAGGGATTGAAGCCACGCTCTCGCTCTATCTCTCAATGAGAAAGGGAAAAGGCGTAATCGAATAGCTTCGGAACTAACGTTGTTGGCTTTGATAGTGTCGGCGTATTGCACGAACACGGATAAATGGAGATTGGGGTCGTCTACAGGGCTTCCAGAGAATTGATTCTGTTGAATAGCTTGGACCAGTGAAGGTTTCAGTTCGAAATTGTTTGCCTCAATCGCAGGTGGTGCGATACTTGAATGCGGTTCAGCGCGCGATGGAGCGGCATAGTCTCTAAGAGGACGAATAGCAGCCATCTCTAACTTCGGGGTGATTTGATTGATTTGATCAGTAAAAATCAATTCCTGATTAATCGGAATTTCTGCTACTTCGGGAAGGTTGCGAGCTCGACGTTTAACGTTAATGAAACGTTCGATCTCGTTAATTCGTTGTATTAGGTCTCCTCCTTCTGAACGAGTATTTGGCATACAATCGTTCAAAGAGAAGGGGAAGAATTGTCCTAGTCTCTACGGTGTAACAGTGAGTTACGATATCGACTTAAAATAGTCCCCGGCAACGGCGCCAAAAACTTGATCGCGACTTTACGTGTCTATAAATCTGATAACTGCAAGTGCACAGTCGTGTCGTGTAGTTTTAAAAGATATCGAATCCACAGGGACTATGAATCGATCTACCGTTATCTAAGGTTACTATGTAAAGCTAGGAGTACTAAAATTTCGATTGTTCCTAAGGGAAAGTGATTGTGAGAAAATTAAGAATAATAATAAAAGACAGGTATCAGTATGTATTTCGTTTAACTAAAGGTAATCCGAAGGTCCATTGGCTTTTGCATAATTAAATTAAAAATCTTTACTAATTCCAATTGATTAAAAATCCTCGTCTCAAACTTTCGCTCTGTTGATTCAGACTACTATCCTAATCCTAATGTACGCTTTCGCCATCCCATTAGATTTTAGAAGAGCTTTTTGGAAAAAATGTAATTAATAAAATGCCTATTTTACGAGGTTGTTATCTATTTAAATCTCCTAATCTCAAACTTTCGCTCTGTTGACTCGGAGCAAGCTAATAACCCTAACGTACGCTTTCGCCATCCCGCTCGAGTGTAAAAACAATTTTTGAAAATAAATAAGTTCCAATTAGTCTTAATACGCTTTCGCCATCCTTAAAACTAATGTCCTATGTCTACTATCCAGTTAAAATCCTCAAACTTTCGCTCTATTGGTTTTAACCTTTGACCGTCCTAAGCCCTCAAACTTTCGCTCTATTGGTTTTAAGACTTACTAATTAAACTAGACATATAAACCAAAAATAAGTGATAGTTAATAAAACATAATTTAAGCCAATTTATTTCGGATTCCTACGGTTAACTTACTTTACATACCGACACCTTTAGTAATTTAGCCAGACATATTAATATGATTAAACATGCATAAATCGGTTCGGTTCATAATAATAGACATATTAAATGGAATATAATATATCATGCAATAATAATATAAATAAAGGCGGTAAATAAAAAACCTGAATTAAAATAAATCTGGATTGAATTGAATCTTGAAGTACTCGAACTTCCACCACAGGTTGGCTGGATCGTTCTTCGGAATTTAAATGGCAGAAAATAAAAACAATGAAATAAAGCAATAAATCTAACGTAAGGCTAGATCTACGAAAAGTTCACAACAATTTCCAGTATAGAAATCGTTGTGAGAAAATAAATGGTTAAATGAAAGCAGAATAAGGAAAAGCAGTTCGCGGTACAATTTCGGCAGCACTTCGTTGGCAGGAAATCGGACCCTTTGGAAGTGAGATAGCAGGTCCTATTTATAGGAGAGGTTTTGCAGTTGGAATCCGTGAATTGAGGGACTTTTTTTAACAGACTGGACGTGGAGACGTGCGTCTCCGTTTCTTCAGGAAGACTTGAGACGTGCGTCTCAAGTGGAGATAATCTAGGGGCAGTTGGAGACGGGCGTCTCCTCTTGGTGACGTGGCAGAAGAGAACGTGGAGACGTGCGTCTCCACTTGCTTGCATGGTTTGGGCTACGCATTTTTGTTCCTTTGTGGGCTGGCTCGTCTCTTTTGGGCCTTTGGGTCCTTAATTTGCACCCTTCTTTCACTTCAGCACTCCCTTTTCATCTTTTAGGCATAAATATTGGTCATTTAAGCTCAATTTTCTTTCCTTTTCGCAAATAGTCGTAATTGAAGTGTAAAACCTGAAACAAAGCAAATACTCGCGTAATATCATAATAAATTAACATAATAAACGGAAAATGCTATAAATATCTATGGATTTTAAGCTAAATATACGATATAAAATCGTGTTATCAATTGATACTACTGATAGTGGACTTCATCCATGGCTTGGTAGCCCCCAGAGTAGGTTGTTTGAACTGAATTGCGTAAACAATTATGTGTGTTCTTTACTGTTTTTATGCTATTTTTTATTACTGTCTGTGCTGCATAATTGTGGATGTCATAACATCCAGTTTGACATCGAGCGTGTGTTACTAGAATTTTCAATTGGCATCAGAGCAGGCACCCTACCTGTTTACATCTGGGTGAGATCTAGGGATAGCAAACTTCTGGTACTATGAACAAAAATAAAGAAGACACTGCACAATATGTCACAGCATTAACAAGTGCTTGTGAATCTAATGATGATTCCAGTGAAGATGAATTAACCTTTGATGAGCTTGCAACCTCCTACAAAGAGCTATATGCCAAAAGCACTGAAGTATGTAAGCAAGTGGAGAAGCAAAAGAGGCTCATAAAGGAGTTGGAAATTGAAAAGAAAGAACATCTTGCAACCATAGAGTCACTAAACGATGAGATCACCATGCTAAACTCTAAGATGGATCAAATGTCAAAATCTGTCAGAATGTTAAATTCTGGAACTGACTCCCTGGAAGAGATACTGCAAATTCGACAGAGATTGGGAGACATGTCTGGAATAGGATTTGTGGGAAGATCAGAATCCATCTTAGGTCTCAAAAGTCCAAAACCTGAAGTCCACATTCTAGGTCGGATGTCTAGACCAATGACAGAACATCATAAGGACAGAAGGATAAATCATGTTAGGAGAAAATTTAATCAATGGAGATGTCATCACTTTGGAAGATTGGTCACATAAAACCTTTTTGTTTTAGACTGTATGGTTATCCCAAAGAAAATCAACATATGATTATTAAAGTCATTTGACCAAAGAAAATCAAGAAAATTCATCAAGGATCAAAAAGTCAACAAAAAGTCAAACTAGTGCATTTTGACCTAGTTCATGGATCTCAAAATTTCACCTACACAACTCAAAAAACTTCCAACATGAAAGTTATAGATCTCATCAAATAAAACAACTTCTCACAAAGGAAATTTTTTCAAGAGATCAATCATTTAAGAGATATGAACTTTGGAAGTTATAGGTCATGAAAAACTTGGAAAAATTCTAAGTGTTTTAACCTAGTTTTCTTCAAACTTTGGGCCTATTTTTCACAAATTTCCCAAATGATTTTGGAAAAACTCCAAACTAATGAATTGAATTACATGTTAAGGGCTTTCCAAATTGTTCTCAACCTTCTCCAAATTCATTTTGAGCTAAGAGTTATGCTTGTTCAAAGTTGGCCTCATGAAGTAAAATTATAGGTCATGTACCATTTTGAAACTTTGCAAATTTGAGAAAATGACTTCACCAATGGATGCTACACGACCCATAACACATAAGAAAAGATGCCATGCATTCATTTTCACCATGGCATGACAATTGAAGAATATTCCCAAAACAAGAACATGTGATTATGTAATCATTACTTTTGAGATTTTATGGTAAGTGATGATTCATCAATTGGAATCTTCTCCTAAGCCAATAGAAAGCTTCTACACATCAGAAATGTTCCCTAATATCTGCAAGGATCAATGGCTAGGGGGAATGCTCGAAAATGCCATCATTGCATTTTGGAGATTCTTTGAATTTCTTCATGGCCAAGAAACCAAAACTCCCTCATTAAGCAAGCTCACTCCTCCAATCTGTACAGAGCTCTTTGCCTATAAATAGAAGTGTCATCCTTCATATTAAACACACCAAAGCAACCCTACTTCTTTCTTTCTCTTTCTCTCCCTCATGCTTATGGTTTTCAAAAGATCTCTGGCAAGAAGAATCGATTTCTTCAAACCAGAGCTCTTATTTTGAAAGTAAGCCTTCTAACACATCAAGGAGGTTCATTAGAAGTGATCCAAGCACCTGGATCACTTCTGTAAGTGGAGGAACACCATAGTCACTTCCATTTTGGAGCTCGAGCAATTGAAGGTCTGTAGCACAATTCAGGAGGTGTCAAGCAAGTCCAAGCATCCAAACATGTTCCTTAGGGTGTAGTGAAGCTATCCATATGGTTGCAGCCTATCTGTAAGTGCAGAATCATCAACCTCCATGTTCACTTGAAGCTCAAATTGAGGGTGTCGAGCAGGGCAATTCTGAAGCATTCAAGATACAATAAGCATCCAGTTAGCATCACTAAGTCCCCAGGAAGCTTTTAGGATCATTCAGCCATAGCCAGAAGTTCTCCACCATAGCCATCGACCTCCATTTTCAGAGGTATTTTTTCAAACTCTAACACTCATATTTAAGTACTCTTCTTGATATATCTCGATACCAGTTTGTTCAGCATCATCAGAGGATTAAAAACCCTTTATCATCATTCATTTATTCATCATTTAATTTTAAAATTAGGGTTTATATGTTCTTTCTGTTCATACTGAAATTCGTTAGTTACACTTAGAATAAATAAATTCTGAACCCATAATCATGTTCCTCGTCTAAAAACGAGCAAGATTGATGTTTACATCATACCATTTGGTTGAGAAACCAGAGAGTTAGAAAATTCAAATTCTCACGAGCTCAATGAAGAAGATGACTATGGTGGTGCGCAAATTTGAATCTCCTGGGTGTTTTTAAAATAAAACTAGTTCATGGAGGTGATATTACAAACTGAGCGCGTAGCTCAGTTGGTCAGGTTTTGTGAAGTGGTTATCAAGGGCGTGGGTTCAAGCCTTGCTAGGACCAAAACCAATTTTTTTACCACTTTTCTTCTCTAATTTCTTCATAACTTAAACCATTTAATTCACTTATCAAATTAATTCATTTTAACTTCATTTTTCACACACTTGTCAATTAATATATCTATTTTATGAACAATGAAAAAAATCACAAAAATATTATTTATTTCATATATTTTTATTAGGTTTAAAATGGTGTATTTTAAGTGTTTTATTAATACTTCAAATATATGTTTTCATTTGTTTTTTTACCTAATTACTGTATGAATAATTTTATGATAAAAACCTAAGTCATTTAGGTCTTAATTAGGTATAGATTTCATCTTTACTTTAATTAAGTTGACTTTTTGTCAATTTTCAAAACTATTTTCAATCTCCGATCAAACAGACGATCCAGGTTTTCAGACAACAAAACCTTGTATTTCCTCAACTGTTTCTCATAAACAGTAATTCCTTTTTAATGGGCCTCTAATAGAGTGTAAGTCCCAGCACCTTTTTCTTTTCATAGTTTGTTTTCAAAAACTGTATTTACAAAATCTTTTTTCTGTTTTCAAAATATTCTTCTGGTATTTGAAGGGCATTATTCTCGGTGAAACTCTGCAGATACCTATGTGACCTAAGGCCCATCTTCACTTTTTCTGTTTTCAAAAACCTTTAACTATTTATAATAAATATTCAACTGTTGCCAATAAACAATCAACTTCTGGTAAGGCTTTATACATACATCTTCAAAGGCCTCCACTCCATCCAGGTTAGGCTTTACAAGCTTTCAATTTACAGTCTTTATTTAAATTACTGTCAAATATAAACTGTATATATTGTTTAGAACTACGTCTGAGTGTAAACCTTAGGACAAATAAACTATATATATATATATATATATATATATATATATATATATATATATATATATATATATATATATATATTATAGGACTATGGCCTAGGATTGAGAATGTCTTCCCGGTGAAGGCTCTTTCCTAATTAGAGATCTTTAGTTCAAACCCTCAAGATGAATTATTCCCAGTGAAACATCTTGAAAAAGCCTTAGAACCCAAAAATAGGACACATCCACCCAAGAGGAATTATTCCCGGTGAAACCTCTTACCCATTTGCTTAGAGCCAAAATAAGTTCAAAACCAAATAGCTTTCTCTTGTGCTATAACAAGGACCCTCGATGACCCTCGATTAGCCTCCTCTTGGGCTTTGTACAAGGACCCACAGGCTTCTTAAAAGCATTCCCATCTTCCTCTTGAGCTTGTATACAAGGACCCATCTGGTTTCTTATAAACATAGGAACAGGTCTTTAGTCACCTTTTAGCCTATCCTGGTGAGTTTCTGCCATTCTTAAAACCAGACTTTACACAAGCTAAGATTGTCTCAATCTCAGTATTGAGTACACCTTTTGGAATGAGAGACATGGACAGTCTCTGTCACCCTTATCTCCAATAATTTTCCTCCTTAGCAGAGTCTAGAATCCATATCTATATATCCTCAGTCAGTGTCAGCCTTAATCTTGGGCTTTAAACAAGAAGTCTCAAATAGATAATCCTTCTGCCATATTTCTAAAACCCCTGGAAAGGGTTAGCCTCCATTCATTCCTTCATTTTAATAAAATTCCCTGGAAAGGGTTAGCTTCCAAAATTTAAAACTTTCAAAAGATAAAACTCTCCAGCTGAGACAAAACCCCTGGAAAGGGTCAGCCTCCAAAATCACTCCTTAAATCCAAATTCCCTGGAAAGGGTTGGCTTCCAAAATTAAGCTTTTAAAAGACAAATTCCCCGGTAGAGTCTACTTTAGGTCAACCACTCAAACAAATCACCAGTAAGGTCAATCTTCAAACCTGGGTCTTTCATTCATTCATTCCTATTTAACAGAAGAACAATCCTCAGTAGGGTCAACCCTTAGGATAACCCTCAACAGAGTCAAAATCCCCTCTGAGTCAAAGATCCCACACTGATAGATCTTTCTTTAAAAAGTCAGCCTCGACCTTGGGCTTTGTACAAGGCACATACTCCTCTTAGAGTCAAAACCCTACTCATAGGTATTCCCCTATCCAGAGTCCGCCACAACCTTGGGCCTTGTACAAGGCAGATAATAGAGTCTCCCCAGTGAGTCTTTCACCATCAAGTAGCCACACCCTTGGGCTTAGTACAAGGCAGATAAAATTACATTCCCTGTGTCAAAAGATTCCTAACCTTTAGGATCTTTTCCCCATAGAGTCATCCATATTTAGTTTCTTTAAGAGTTCGCCACAACCTTGGGCTTTGTACAAGGCGGAAAACAATGTCTTCCCTAGTAAGAGTCAGCCACAACCTTGGGCTTCATACAAGGCAGTAAATAAATAATATATTCCCCAATTAAGAGTCAGCCACAATTATGAGCTTTGTACAGAACACCAAATAAAATCCATCAAATAAACACTCTCCAACTAGAGTCAGCCTCAATTCTGGGCTTTGAACAGAACACAAATTTCCTTTAGTTAATTCCTAGTGGAGTCATCTCCCAGAGTCAATAAAAAATCAATCAAAAGGCCTCAAGCTTGGGCCTCATACAAGCCAGCTAAAGTCAAATCTTTCATACAGTAGGTAGACATAGCTTATCTCTATAGAGAGATCTTTCTCCTATCTCACCACATTCAAATAAACAAACATTACATTACATTTTAATTTTAATCAGTCTCCCATTTAAGATTTTGAAAGTCATGCTCTGTCAGTAAACCCAGGCATGTTGTAACTTTCCCTAATTTGGTTGAGTACCTTTCTTTCATTCAAGATGCAGTTGACTGGTATACTTGCACATACACAAGTAAGGTCCCCCTCTTGAATGAAATGAATTCAGCTTTTCTGTCACTCTTTTAATGTTTGTGGTGGAATAGTAGAAATACCTCTCTGTAAAGATAATTTCATGTCTCTTTACTGTAAACATAGATTTAATTCAAGCTTCAACCTTGAGCTTTAAGCAAGGCACCAAAAATAATTAATTTCCCTAATTAGTTCTCCGAACTACAAAAAGCTCTGACTTCCATTAGGGATATGTAGGCATGAGGTTCACAAGGAATCTCAGCGAGCTAATAAAAAACCAAAAATAGTCAGTCAGTCTGTCTTTTAATTCAATTCAATTCCTTCTCCTAACACAAAGGAGAAACTTTCTCAATCATCTAGCAATAAACACAAACACATAGACACATAGAAGATTCCCGTAGAGTACTACGGATATGTAGGGTGCTTAAAACCTTCCCTATGTATAACCGACCTCCCGGACTCCAGAATTTCTAGTCTAGGTGAATCCCCACACTTAGCAAACTCTTAGGGTTTATTTGAGATCTTTTTCCCCTTCCTCTTTCGTAGAATAATTAAAAAGTTCGTGTGTTATCGTAGGAAGAATTGAAACAAAATTCATCCCGCCACGGGCGCATTCTCCTTCCAAATTTCGCGTGAAAGGTCTAGCGTGTCGTCCTCCCAAGTGAAACGGGGAGGTAAAAAACGACACCACAATGAGGCTGGACTAATGAAGACTGTGACTCAACTCTCTAAGTGTTATGAAGTTATGGTGAAGGAGTTCATTGTGAATCTTCATGAAGACTGTGGCAATAAGGAAACTGAAGAGTATTTAAAAGTGTTTGTCAGAGGAAAATGTATTAACTTCTCGCCCATTGAGATCAACAAATTTCTTGAAAAGGTCAAATGAAGCTCAGTCAGAACTGGAACTGTCTGATAATCAAATGTGCAAAGAGATTACTGCTGGTCAAGTGAAGACATAGCCTGTCAAAGGGAAACTGACTGTGAGCAAACTAAGTGTGAAGTATGCTATACTTCACAAGATTGGAGCTGCCAACTGGGTGCCTACTCAACACAAGTCTACAATTGCTGCTCTCCTATGTAAATTCAGTTTTTCTATTGGTACTAAGTCCAAAGTTGATTATGGAACTTATATTTTTGAGCAAACCTTAAAGCATGCTGATAGCTATAGTGTCAAAGGCCCCATTGTCTTCCCTTCCCTTATTTGTGGAATCATCTTAAAACAATTTCCAAATATTTTGACTGACAAAGATTCGGTGTGCAAAAGAGCAAGCCCTTTAATCTTTCATCATAAGCTTTTTCAAGGAACTCATGTTTATGATGTTAACACATCATCGGCTGGACCATCAAAAGAGAGCACAATTATGAGTAAAGTTGCCATGATTGCTACGCTCCAAGAGACCAGTAAGGAGCTGGAGTCCAGAAAATTGGCTCTTGAAAGATTGATCAGCTCCCTTGAAACGAGTGAAAGTGCTAAATCAGCATATACTGATGTGGAGGAACAGGGTGAAGATGATGGTGGATCATACAGTGAGAGTGAGAGAGCAGCCAGTCCTGATGACGGCACTGATAAAAGTATAGAACTCAGTAGCTCTGAGTATGAAGACTAAAGCAAGTGTGTATGGTGATCTCCCCTAGTGTTGTGTTTTGTTTTTTTTTGAATACTTTGGCAACATTTCTAGTAAAAAGGGGGAGTATGGTATTGTGTTTTGTTGTTTTGTTTTGGACATCTAATTTGTGTATTCAGGATGAAACTTTTAGTTAACTGGTATGTGCTGGTAAGCTGTTTTAACTACAATCTTCTTTATTTGTGTGTTTGTTCTCTGTTGCAAAGAATATCTGATATCGTGGTAACAAAATGTTTTAACCAAAAATTTGCCAAAGGGGGAGATTGAAGATGTTTTGAATTGGCTGCATTTTGTGGTAAAACATTCCTGGTGTATGTATGTGAAATTATGCAGGATTGTATGTTTGAGCCAGTACAACTGTTCAACGGATGTCATGCTTGATGTCTTGACATTGGAATCTGACAGAAGTAGCTGTCATCTTTTAGTTGTGAGCTTTCCTTTTTTATCTCAGGTCTCTTTTTTAGGAAACTATATATTGTGCGATGTTTGTTTTGTGCTAAAATCTCTTGAATCACAACGTATGTGATCATCCTGATGATGTGAAAATTAGGTTTACATGGGTAACCCTAATTTATGTATGAGAGGCCCATGGCCCAAGTCCTTCTGCGAGCTGACTATATATCGACTGCAAATCCTACTTTCAGAGGCAGAGTTTTTCAACATGAAAGATTATTAAACTCTTTGTGTTTCCACCGTGTGTGTTTCTTGTGATCCAAACAATTATCATGTTGATAATTGTTGTGGAGTAGTTTATCTTTGACTGTGTATTGTAAAGAACTATTGTTCTGTTTTTGTTTCGTGTGATCCAAGCTATTGTCTTTGATGATCGCATAGGAATTAGTTTGTGTTTTTGTAATGTCACTCTAAGCTTTTAAGCACGAGTGTGTGTCTCTTGATTGAAGCTTTTAAGCAGATCAAGGTGTGTTTTTGAAGAGTTTCTTCTATCTGTAATTGTTTATTTTTTATGTGTAATCATTGTTGTGATTGAGGGGGAGTGGAATGGAGATATTCCATATCTAGGTAGAGTGTAACGCTCGGAAAAATAAGTATATGCTTAATTTGGACGTTTGTGACGTTTATTGGAATTTTACCGTTTTTGGAGTCGTTTCAGTCGGTATTAGTTCGGGATGACGGACTAATATTTAATTGAAGGTTTTCATATTTTTGGTACTAGAAATATCATTAAGGTAATATTCCGCGTTTTGGGGCGTTTGAACGATATTTGAGCGTAGGGGCATTTTGGTCATTCCGCGGGATAGATATTTTCTTTATAAGAAAGAAATATTGTGAGAAGGGAAAGGGATGGAAAGAAAAAGAAAAGAAAGAGAAGAGAGGAAGAAGAAGAGCAAAGGGGAAAAACAAGAGAAAGTGGAGGATTCTCAACCGAATCGATTGCCGATCGTCACAATAGCAAGGTAAGGGGGTGAATCTAATTTATCTTGGATGTATGATTCTTGTAGTCTTGTTCTTGTTCTTGTTCTTCTTGTTCCGATTTCCACAATTTTCTTGTGTGGTCTTTGTTTGATCTAAGTTTGTTTGAGAATGATTGTATGATGATTAAATGATATCCTTGTTGTGTTATGGTGATTGATCATGTTTGTTTTCCTTTTCCATGGCTTGATTGAGTTTGAATAAAATGTTAGGTTTTGAGATAGATTGATGAATCAACCATGAAAAGTTTGATGTTAGGTCGTTTCTATGGTTTGTATGTGTTGTATTGGTGTTATAATGATGTTTGGGAGTGGTTTTGGTGGGTATAAGGGGCTTGGAACTGTTCTGGTTCGTTCTGGTTTTTTCTGGGTTTACGCAGGTCCGCTGAGTGGAGGGGGGTCCGCTGAGCGGAGGTTCTGTTGCAGAAAATTCTCTGCGAAGGTCCGCTGAGCGGAGCTGAAGCGGACAACAGCTTTTTCTGTTTTTCCAAAACTTTGAAACTTCGTAACTCTTGAACCGTAACTCCGATTTTGTCGCCGTTCGAAGCGTTGGAAAGCTAACGCAATGAACTATACTATGATTTAATGAAATGATTCATAGGATGTAGTATAATATTATTTTTATTAGGATTTAGTGATAGAACTATGTAGGGTTAACTTATGAAGTATGTTTATGTTATCCAAACTTTGGAACCTTGTAACTTTTGATCCGTAGCTCCGTTTCGTACGCCGTTAGAAGTGTTAGGAAGCTAGTTGGATGTTCTATATGATAGTATAGGCTTGGTTAGCTTGTTATTAATTGGTTATGAGGGTTGTTGATGAAAACACATGATTGTTTATATGCGCGATATGATTGGTAAATAATCATAGTGCTTGGTGGTAATTGTTAATGATGTAGGATGTAGTAGTGGTTGTTTGATTTTTTATAAATGGTTTTGTGAACTAGTGCATAATAAATCATGATGATGTGTTGTGTGAATGTTATCGTATTGGTACGAGGTATGTGATTAGTTGTCGATAACATGAGGTCATGTTCATATGTGTTATGTATTAATGAATGTTCATTCTTAATATGTGACAATGTTTGGTTGTTTGTTATTAACATGATGTGTGGCCTTATGGCAAGTAATTGTTGTTATGAAAATGATGTATTATCATTGTTGAATTGTTGTTATTACAACTTGTTGATGATGTATTGATGGAGTTGTGGGCCAATGTGCAATATTAATTTGATGTGATGCAATTATGCGATCATTTATGCTGATGTGGCTAGTATGTTTTGACGGTGAATGTGTGCTGTGTGCTTATTAATGCCTGTGTGGTAATTATGGTGTGATGTAATTGATAACGATGTTATTAATTGGTGATGTATCCTTTTTGGATAGAATATAAACGATGTAACGTGAGTGTATGATCGTGTTATATTGTTGATGATGTTGTCGTCGTGTAAAAGAGTCTTATATTTGCACAGCATAACATTTCAATACGTTAATGGCGGAATGCTGTTAACAGATGGCCTGCGGGCATGGTTACCAGTAGGGGCTTAATGCTCGGTAACGGAATGAGCCTGAGTGGCAAGAGGTCATCAGTGGGAGCTGCGTGCTCGATGACGACAGCCTGCGGGCTTCCTGAGTGGAATAAAGTCCCAGCATAATGCTTGGCAGGTGTATTTGTCATAATGACAAGGAGGAGTTTTACTCCGGATTTGGTACCACATGCATATACATAGTCGAGTCTCATTCATCATCGTCAGTCTTTATAATTTATGTTACCATTCATGTGTCGCATTACTTATATATTGATTGTGGTTGACTTAGTAGATTACTTTGTTGTATGATTATTGATGATACCTGTTGGCATTACTATAATTGTCATGCTTTCATTATGAATTATATTCTCACCCTTCTGCTGATTTGATGCTTGAGTGGCATCCTGCAGATTAGCCGCTTTGGGAGTCTTTTGGAAGAGGTAGTTCTCCAGTTGGTCTTGTCGGTCGCTCTGATATGTAACACTGGGTAGTCGGGAGTCTGTTGTTATTTATTTGTAAATGACTCTTTTGAACATGTATATGTGATAACGTGCCATTGTGTATTGTAAACACTTTATTTTGGAAAACTCCTCTTTGAGAGTGAGAGCTATATGTGTGTGTATATATATATATATATATATATATATATATATATATATATATATATATATTCACATCTTCCGTGTGTTATGTATCATTTTATTGGCAGGTGTGTATGCTTTTGGCATCGCTGATGTCCGTTTGTTTTCTAGGTGTTTGTTTGGTTACTTAGTGTAACATCCTAATTGTGTTGTATGAAATTTTAATACTCTGATATTTTCTTTCCTAAATGCTTTGGGTAGAATTGGGGTGTTATATAGAGCCTAGGTAGAAGGGTCATTGGGTAGTGATTAAGTGAGAAGTTGTAAACGGTGGAGTTTAGCTTTGAATTGATACTACGGATAGTGGACTTCATCCCTGGCTTGGTAGCCCCTAGAGTAGGTTGTTTGAACCAAACTGGGTAAACAATTATGTGTGTTCTTTACTGTTTTTATGCTGTTTTGTTATTACTGTCTGTGCTGCATAATTGTGGATGTCATAACATCCAGTTTGACATCGAGCGTGTGTTACTAGAATTTTCACTAAACCCATATTGGTCCAAACTAATAAAAGTCCAACACAAGACCAAAAATAAACTAACAACAAACACTCTGAATGTGCAATTGCACTTCAACTACATCCCTTAATTCACATTCATAGCTAGAATCAACAACACCAATTTCATTCCTCAAATTGATGAAATGTCCAATCTTGACGACTTTCGCCAGAACATCTGCAAGTTGCTTATGAGTGCTACAGTGAACAACTTATAGTACTTTATTATGGACTTGATTCCTCAGAAAAATGGAACTTTGTGTCAATGTGCTTGCTTCTCTCATGCAACACTGGGTTCTTCGGGCTTATGGCAAATTTTTAGTCAATCATCAACTTCATAGGCTTGCTCACTTTGATCTTCAGAACCAGCAACAAATTCATTAGCCAAATAGCTTGACACGCAGACAAAGCACCTGCAATGTATTCAGCTTCATAAGTTGACAACACAACCACTAGTTTCTACTTGGAGCACCAAGAAATGGGACTTCCTAGATACTTGAAAAATATCTAGAAGTACTTCTTCTGCCAACTCTTTCTCCACACCAATAAGAGTCTAAATATCATATCATGTATGTGTCAAACTTAGTACCATAAGGGAACAAAACTCCAAACTTCAGAGTCCCCTTAATTTACCTCAGAATCCTAACAGTAACTTGGTAATGTGACCATTTTAGTTTGTTCACAAACCTACTCTTCATTACAAATGTGTAACAGATCTCAGGTCTGGTATTACAGAGATATTTCAATGAGCCAACCAACTATTTAAAAGCTGTAGCATCTACATCGTCTCAACAGGTGTAATTGCAGACTTGCATTTTGTCATATCAAATCTCTTCAAAAGTTCAAGTTCATACTTCAGCTGATGCAAAATGATACCCTTCTCAGAGTACAAAATCTCCATCCCTAGAAAGTATACCAACTTTCCGATGTCATTCATCTCAAATTCATTTGTCAGCACCTTTTAGAACTTAACTATCTCATTAGAACAACTCCATGTCACCAATATTTCATCAACATAAAGACACACTAGAATCATATTGCCTTCAAAAGTATTCTGTACATAAACACGATATTCCATCTCAAATTTCTGAAACCCCTGCATTTTGAAAAATGAATCAATCTTCAAGTTCTACGCTCGGGGAGCTTGCTTCAATCCATACAAGGCTTTATGTAACTTGTACCCCATCCCTTCTTGATTCTTTTTCAAAAATCCCGGATTTTGTGACACATAAACTTCTTCTTGTAAAGGAACGTTCAAACATGCATTATTAACATCCAGATGTATCATATATCAATTCCTATTAGCAGCTATAGCAATCACCAACCTGATTGTTTCATGTCTAGCTACAGGTGCAAAATCTTAAAAGTAATCTAGCCCAGGTTTCTGAAGAAAACCTCTAGCTACTAACCTTGATTTGTGTTTCCCAATTGAATCATATGGATTTAACTTCACCTTGAAAACTCATCTAACGCTGATGGATTTCTTCTCCTTTAGAAGCTCAGCCAACTCCCAAATCTTATTTTTTAATATAACGTCAAGTTCTTCTTTCATGGCGTTCAGCCAGAATTTCTTCTTAAGTGATTCTTCTATAATCACAAGTTCGAAGTCTACTAACATGGCACACTGAATGACTTCACCTTTAGAGTATATTTTAGTATCGCATAACATGTCAAACTCTATAAATCTTTTAGAAATTCGTCTCATTCTTTGTGGTCTTTGAAATTGTTCTCAACCTTCTACACAACCTGGAACAATGTTAGCTTATGGACCTCCTCCATAAACACTATCTTCATAATTACCACCTTTAGAAACATGATCACCTCTAGAAGTTTGACCCCTATAGTCTTGACCACCAAAGTCTATACCAACTTCAAAGTCTGGATAACTTCCAGAATCTCCGTCAGAGTCACCTTCAGACTCACCTTCACACTCTAATTAACCTTCAGAGGTTTGACCACCAGATTCTCGATCATCATCAGAATCAGAATTAGATTCACCTTTAGAATTAGAATCATCTTCTGACTTTGACTCGTCTTTAAAGTCATCTTCAGCTTCAGAGTCTCCTTCTGACTATGACTCATCTTCAAAATCTACTTCATAACCAAACTCGACTTCAGCTTCATAGTCATTTTCTGATTCTGACTCTTCTTCATAATCATACTCGAGTTCATATTCAGGGTCGTCTTCTAATTTTGACTCATATTTAGAGTCATCTTTTTATTCTGACTCATATTCAGAGTCTCCTTCAGAATCAAAAATTGACAATCGCACATGTTCATCATCAGATTCATAAGCCATCAATAGTACAAGTTCCTCTTCAGAATCTCCTCTGGCTATGTTTGCTGCTTCTGACTTCCTTTCCTTATTTAACCAACATTCCTTAGCAAAGTGGCCAAACCTATTACAACAGTAATAATGAACCATTATCTTGTCAACCTTCTCCTTTCCCTTCTGATCTTTATTTTCATCAGAGTAGGGGCCTTCTGACTTATGAGAACTACCATGTCTTTTCTTGGCTTCTGACCAAGATTGCTTCTGGTCCTTCTTGAAAAAAGAAGCTTTCAAAGCCTAGTTTACCTCTCTCTCAGAGGTTCTCTCAGTTAAACGCAACTCTTGTACTTCTAGACTGCTTTGTAGCTCTTCAATTCTCATGGTGCTCAGATCCTTAGAATTTTCAATAGCTACAGGAATGTAATCAAATTGAGGAGTAAGTGATCTTAGTACCTTATCAATAATAACTTGTATTGAGAGTGTTTCTCCACGAATTTTCATCTGATTAGTGATCATAATCACTCTAGAGAAGTATTCAAATACCTTCTCATTGTTCCTCATGTTGAGATTCTCATACTGCTTACATAAAGACTGAAGCATCGCCGCCATAGCACCATACCAGTGTGTCCCACGGAGCCTTCACCGTCGTTGAATCATAGATCTTCTAAAACACATTCGCATCCACACACTGATGGATGTAGAACAATGTTTTTAATCATTCTTCCCTGTTTTCTCGTTGCACGTTTCTTTGCGCTTCCATTGCATCAGCAACAACCAGCGTGTAACCGTCATTGACGACATCAAAAACATCTTAAGCGCCAAATAACACACGCATTTGAATCATCTGAAGGATAGAAAAACACTTAGAAAGGGGGGTTTGAATAAGTGTAGCTTTAAAACTTGTATGATAAAAACAATTTGCACAATGATTTTTATCCTGGTTCGTTGTTAACTAAACTACTCAAGTCCACCCCCTTGGAGTGATTTACCTCACCTGAGGATTTAATCCACTAATCACAACTTGATCACTCTAGGAACAATCTGCTTAGATACCTTCTAAGACTTTCTAGAGTATACTGATCAACAACCTGATCACTCTAGTTCTTACAACTTAATGTAAACAAATTCTAAGAGTTACAATGCTTCTTATAAAGCTATTATCACAACTGTGATTTTCTCTTAAGTTTAAGCTTAAATCTCATTAAGATATTACAACAGCAATGTAGTGAGTTTGATGATGAAGTTTGAGAGCTTTTGAATTTGACAGCGTTTCTGTATAATGCGCAAGTGTTGTATTGAGCTTCTCATCAGAACTTCATATTTATAGGCACTTGAGAAGATGACCGTTGGGAGCATTTTATGCTTTGCGTAATCCGTACAGCATTGCATTTAATGTTTCACTCTTTTGTCAACTACCTTGAGCCTTATTTTCGCTGTGTCTACTGACGTTGCCTTTAATAGCTTCTAATGTTCCTTTTGTCAGTCAGCGTAGCCTGCCAGTCTAGTACTTGCTTCTGATTTGATGTTTGTGTAAACAACGTTTGAATGTCATCAGAGTCAAACAGCTTGGTGCAGAGCATCTTCTTGTCTTCTGACCTTGAAGTGCTTCTGAGCGTGATACCATGAGAACTTCAGTGCTTTTGCTTCTGATCTCAAGTTCTTCTGATGCTTCCATAGACCCATGTTCTGATTTTGCTTGACTATCTTCTGATGTCTTGCCAGACCATTTTCTGATGTTGCATGCTGAACCTTCTGAGTCAGTGCTTCTTGCGCTGATTTTGTGCATACTCTTTATATAATTCCTGAAATGGAAATTGCATAGTATTAGAGTACCACATTATCTCATACAAAATTCATATGCTTGTTATCATCAAAACTAAGAATATTGATCAGAACAAATCTTGTTCTAACATCATCCACGGATTCCAATTCTTTCAATCAAACACTAGAATTTTCGTATTCAAACTATCGCTTCCACCGTTCATCTTTGATATTATGCAAGAAATCACACAGATCTCACCAAAACACTTGTGTTTCCCGATCCCTCGAAATCAAAAAATGGGATATTGATACGATTCCAATCTTCAATTCACTATGAATTGAATGTAACTGAAATCAAAACAATCACACACCTCACGCACACTCACGTTTCCCTTCCCGCGGATCCGAACCGAAGCTCTAGATATCAATTGTTGGAGCAAAAGGTTGAAGATGAAGATGATGGAAGAGAGAGAAAAATTGTAACTATCTTTTTACTCAATTGAAAAACGATTACAATGAATGATTGTTCACTCTGTCATTACAAAGCAAAAATGCTGTATTAAACCCATATTGGGCCAAACTAATCAAAATTCAACACAAGGTCCAAAATAAACTAACAGCAAATGCTCTAAATGTGCAATTACAATTCAACATTACTGTCAACATGAATGATATATAAAAGAATGTGTTTATTCCTCATCAAATTACAAAAGATATAAACCAATCGTTAGTTGGTTCAGTGGTGATTGGCGCTGAACTTGGTAGGGAGAACCACGGTTCGATCCCCCGCAACTGCGATCGGGAGGGGGCTGGAACCACTTGATGCCAGAACTGACCCCCGAACCGGACTAAACCGGTGGTGATAAACCAAAAAAAAAAAAATTACAAAAGATATAATTAGCCCTTGATAATTATATAAGCATAGTCAGACGTTGAACAATGTTTGGTGAAGTTAATTAATAATCAATTTAGTAGAAAAAGATAATATGGTGTGGCTACATATAGTGTGGTTCAGCCAAGGAAAGAGAGTCATCTAATGAACAATAACGAGAAGGAACAAGACAGTTGTGTCGGGTGTTATTTAGAACAAATAAGGTGGAGGAATCTTCCTTGCCACAACCCCAAGTATAACCTAGAACCTGCACAGAAAGAAGGGGTGTTTTTACAATAATATCTAATATCTTGGAAATTTCTTTATTCATCTTCCTATGAGGTCACCTCCAGCGAAAACTCCAAAATACCCCTGCTTCGGAGATGTATCTCCGAAGTAAATTTTTTTTCTAAATTTTTAAAGACTTCGAAAGTACACTTCCGAAAAAATTTCAAAAATTGAGATTTTGATTAATTCGGAGATGCATCTCCGAAAAACAAAAAAAAATTAAAAATCTCAAAAATTAAAAGTTTTGGGATATTAATTAATTCACATATCATACATATAATTTATGAGTAAATGAATAATAATAATTATATATTTTGATATAATTTATGAGTAAATGAATAATAATAATAATTATATATTTTGATATAATTTATGAGTTATGAATAATAATTATTATATATTTCTATTCTGATTCATATTTTAAAATTTAAAATAATTTTAATTAAAAAAATAAAAATAATTTCAATTACAAAAAATTTAAAATAATTCTAATTATTAAAATGTAGTTATGAATAATTTCAATTCATGTTTCTACGGTTGATAATAATACTGAAAGAGATCAAATAAGACTGATGATGATAATAATAATAATAATAATAATAATAATGATAAAAAAAATTATTTTCCATAATGAATTATGATAAAAAAATTATTTTTCATAATTAAAAATGAATTATAATTTTTTATTTAGTTTAAAAAAATTTAAAAAAAATTGTCTTAATTTTATTTAATGAATAAATTTTATATTTAGTTCTATATAATTCAAAATTTAATTAAAATGTTTTTAATTTATATAAGTTAGTAAAATAATTTTTAACTTTAAAATTGTTTAGGAAATTTTGGCTCACCTTGATTTTATTGATTCACCTTCATTTTATTGATTCACCTTGATTTTATACCTATTAATTGTATTGATTCACCTTGATTTTAATTTTTTAATAATTATTGAATTCTTTTGCAAGTGTATATCCGAAATTTGGTCTTAGAATATTTCGGATATGCATCTCCGAAGACACCCCCTTCCAAAAAAAGGGTGTTTTCGGAAATGCATCTCCGAAAACACCTTATTTTCGTGTTTTCGGAAGTGCATATCCGAAATAAGACAAATTTTGAAAAAAAAAAAAAAAACGTTTCAGAAATGCATTTTCGAAGTTAGGGGTATTTTGGTTTTTTCGCCAGAGGTGACCAAGAAGACATGGAGGTGGATAAAGAAAAACTCTAATATCTTTATGATTTTTTACGTTTTAAAAAAATAATATATTTTTTGGATTTTCGAAAAAATTGTGTGAATTTTATCGAATTTTTGGAGATATTCATGAATTTTTACCGAATTTTTTAGAGTTCTATGAGTTTTTACCGAATTTTTAGAGGAACACACGAGTTTTTATCTGATTTTTCAAAATTTACCAAATTTGAACTATTGGATTTTTCAAATACACTATCGGATTTTTCAAAACTCTATGAATTTTTACCAAATTGTTCAAAATACACTACCGGATTTTTCAAAACTCCGAATTTTTAACGGATTTTCTAAAATACACTATCAGATTTTTTAAAAATCTATAAGATTTTACTAGATTTTCAAAAAGTCTAGAGTTTTTATCGGATTTTTCAAGAAATCTGAGTTTTTACAGGATTTTTCAAGAAATCCGAGTTTTTATCGGATTTTTCAAAAACTAAATTTTTTTACCATATTTTTCGAAAAATTCAGTATTGTACTTGATTTTTTGAAAAATCGGGTAATGTTAATTTCAATTTTTTTGTCTATCAGAAATAAATTATCGGAATTTTCCAAAAATTACCAAACATACCGAATTTATAAAATTTTTTGAAATGTTTAATTCATTTTTTTTAAAATTCGGTAAAAATGCATATTGGACTTTCTAGAATACACTATCGAATTTTTTAATTACACTGTCGGATTTTTCGTTCACTCTTTTTGAATAAAATTTTTACAATAATATTTAACATTTATGAAAAATTATAGGGGTGTCAGGTTTAATTTAAAGGTGGCAAGAAGATTTCTCAATATAAGGTTGTCTATGGGCTCAGAGGTATGAATTGGGAAGCCCACTTTATGCTCTAACAACCTATTTAAGAATAGAAAAAAACTTGTTAAAAGATTTTGAGAAATTTACTTGGCAAACTCCATATTAGTCGTGACACCCCCACATTTTTCAATTTTGATAAATTATATTTGTTGTTACTTACACCACGTTACCGTTTGAAAGAAAATTAACTCATTAAATACCAAAAATATGATAGTCTATTTAAAAAATCTAACCGGCGTTTTTTACAAATCCATAAGTAAAAATTTACATTTTCACCAAATTTTTAAAAAAGTAGTGTGTATTTTTACCAAATTTGAAAAGAGAAAAAACGATAGGTGCTATGCAGCATATTTGCCAATGCCATTAAAAGATTTTTCTAGAACCATTTGCCAACGCAGTTCAAAAATAGGAAAAGATGTAAGCCAACCAACAATTAATTTTTGTATGTGCTCAATATTTAATTATTAAATATGTATATTGTTCTGACTGGGTCGTCGCCTGGCCCAAGTACAACAAGAGGTTCAAAATCATCCTAATCCAAAAGCAAGGCTCAATATAGCTCTCCGTCACCAGGCTGGACGTGCGCCACGATGGGATATCCGGACAGATTCTCCACCTATCTTTCTGGCCAAGGATCCTCCCCCTCGAGGTCTCGGACAGGCACTTCCTACGAGCACCTCCACCTATCCTCTAGGCCGAGGACCCTCATCCCCGTAGGGTTTCTTCATTCACAACCCTCCGAATAAGACGGAGTCTGCGTACTCCCGAAATGGCCGCGTCTCCCCTAAAACTTCGGAGCAGTTGACCCAGAATGGAGACCACGTGCTGGTCTCCACTACACACGTAGAATCTTGGCGGTCTCCGAATTGGGCATGGGTATCCAGTCCAATAGTGAGACCTTGGCCCAACGCTGGGGCTATAAATACCCTCTTTCACTAGAGGGGCAGGTAATTTCATTCATTTTCACTCTTACCTTGTACTTGCATTCTGATTTCTCCCTTTTCTCACTTTGGCATCGGAGTACCTTACAGGTGCACCCCAAGTTCACATAAGCCCAATTCGTTGCAGGCCACAAAGATCCGTCTGATCAGGTACGATCAGTGGCGTCGTCTGTGAGAAACTTGCTTCCCCATCCTTTCTGAACAAAGATCAAAGCATCTTCCAAATCAACTTCCGATCAACATGGTCAACAACAACAAAAATCACCAAAACGGTGACCCTTTCAACATCGAGCCGCTGCTCCACAACCCCCCCCCCCCCCCCCCCCCCCCCCCCCCGCTGACGGGCAAGTTCAACCTAGACGCAACGAGGTCGACCAAAGGGATGGACAACCAGCTTCATCCTCCACGCAAGCCTCTCGACGACTTGAAAATCGGCAGGAGGATGACTACGACCACGTAGACGTCCCCATTCACGAGAACACCGACCCGACCACGGCTCTCTTGCTCACATCCATCAATCAGACCAACCGTCTCTTGTACCAACAGAATCGAAGAATCACTACCCTGGAGAAAAGGCAACGGTCACGCTCTCCCCCGCAGAGACGTCACCGGTCACACTCTCTTTCTCACTCCCGGTCGCCTTCGAGGAGGATCTATCTGTACAGGTCCTACACACCCTCTCCTCGACGAAGGGACACTCCATCCCCGAGACAGAGACGAGGACAGAAAGACTCAGAAAGCCCCTCCCCGGGACCGCGAACTCGCGGGCCAGCGCGGGAGCGGAAGATGCCTAAAAAGAAGCGAGAACAGACTCTCCCAGGGGACAAACGCCCCTCTCCAATAGTGAAGGAAAGGGATCCCGAAAAGAAGCAGCCCCGAAGTCCCCCCCAACATCGTCACCGCCACCGGAGAAGGCATTCCCCATCTCCCGTACACAGCGACGAAGATGATTTTTGTAGCCCCCTGTCCAAAGAGATCAGAAGAGTTTGTCTCCCTAGAGGAATGGAGAAACCTTCGGCGCTGGATTCCTATGATGGGACCACCGATCCAGACGAACACATAGCCGTCATGGAATACCATGTAGTGCGAGGGTCCATCAAATGCCGCATCTTCTCGATGACTCTCACAAAAGGCACCATGACATGGTACCGGAACCTTTCGGCCAACTCCATCCACTCATGGGCGGAGCTGAAGAGTCTATTTTACAACCACTTTAGAGCCTCCCGACGACATCTCAAATTTGAAGCCTCCCTGGAGGCCATAGTCCAGGGAGCCGATGAACCCCTTCGAGCATACCTTGACAAGTTCAACCGGGAAGCCATCCAGGTCAAGATGACCGACCAGATGAAGAGGTACCTCCTCGATCGAGGGCTGAATCTCGACACCGATTTCAAGAAAGCTATCGGGATCGAAAAAGTTCACTCCATAGACGCCCTCCTCCTTAAAGCTCAAACCTTCATCGCTTACAAGGAGAAAGAAGCAGCAACCAAAAGAGGGCTGAAGAGCCAAGACACTCCTCGTAGCTCAGGATATGACAATCCTCCTCGTCGAGGGGGAGAAAAAATAAAGGACGACAGGTCTTGGGAAGTAAAAGACCAAAGAGGACCCTCTGGTCGCTTCACCGAGTACACGCCACTGAACGCTTCCCACTAGCGTATCCTGGCTGAGGGCAAAAGCACTGATTTCAAGAACTCTAGCGTACGCTCCCCGAAGCCGACAAATCTAAATGGTGCAAATACCACAAAATTCATAGGCACCTCACCAAGGACTACGTCCATATTAAAGACGCAATCGAGACTCTGATCAAAGAGGGGCGCCTCTCAAAATACACCAAGAAGAGCGACACTCCTCGGAGGGAGGTCCGCGATGCTAATGAACCCAGAGAGGACAAATCCCCCGACCCAGAGCCGGTCCAGGACGCCCTCTGCGTCTCCCGACCGAGAGATTTCCTTCCCTCGAAAGAACTCACTGATGCATTCAGCCACTAGGAGAAATTCCCCACATCAATGGTCATCTCAAACGGCGGCGACACCGGCCAGCTCACCATCAGCTCGGTGAAAAGAAAGTTTGACAAGCTAATCGGCGCCAACTCGGACTTAGGCCCCACCCTTAGCAGGTTCAAAGGGAAGTCCGAGCCCATCACTTTCTACCTCGATGAGCTGCCAGGGGGTGCCCCTAACGCCAACATACCCCTAGTCATCCGAGCAAGAATGGCCAACTTCGACGTCCGCCAGATCCTCGTCGACGAGGGAAGATTGGTAGACATAATGTACTCTCAGCTGTTCAAAACACTCTAGCTCGATGACTCCCACCTAACTCCTTACGTGGGATCCGACCTCCAAGGCTTCAACAGTACCACACAAAAACCTTGGGGATTTGTCGAACTGAGCATCACTCTCGGGGAAGGCGAAGTGTAATACGGTGAACTGACTTTTATATCGAAATGTTGCGGTAAGCAAGAGTCGCCACCGACTTTTATTTTATCCAAATATCGGAAAGGCTAAAAGAACAGGAAAAACCTTTTAAATAAAAACTGATTTCGGGGGGTAATTATGCAAAGGGAAGGTGTAAGGCACCCTTTGCATCCATGGTTTTCCATGGGCTCTTAATTGCTTTGTCTTTTTCGTTCAGAAATGTAGAAGAAGTGAATATGGACTTTAGCTCGTAAATGAGCGTAGCCATTTTGAAGGTTTATGAGAAAGAATATGAAAAAGGTTTTAGAGCAAGGCAAAGCAATTAGGGGCAATTACCTTAGTAATGTAGAAAACAGTTCTTTTAGCCTTTCAGGATGAAAGGGTCTATCCATGCCATAAGGGGGCAGGAAGCCTTTCATTTGAAGGTTGAAGGGTCATCGAGGGTTCGTTCGCCATAAGACTGTCCCATGCCATAGAGAGGCAGGTAGTCTAAGGGAAGAACCAGAATAGCCTTTCGTAGGCAGCCAGAGGATACCTCAGCCTTTCGTAGGCAACTTTCGAGGGTCGAGGTCATATTGGTGTATCGAAGGCAGCATCATTAGGGTCTTATGACCTTTGCATAACCGAGGCAACATGGCTGAGGTATCCTCATATTCGAGGGACATGGCTATTCTGCAAAAACACAAGGCAACAGGCAACAGGCAACAGGCAACAGAGAGGTTACCCCAAAAGTGTGCGTGTGTGCACCAATCACGTGATTAGATTCAGATATTCATCTTATAATTAGTTATTCTAAATTGATTACAAGCTTGTACTCCCTAGAATTACTAACCACAACAATTAATATTAACAATTAAAATAATAATGGGGAAAGGGAAAATGAAACCAGCGGGGGAAAGGGAAAATGAAACCAGCGGGATAATAATGCTATAGATCTAACACAAGTAATAATTAAGATCAGGGTTTAGGGTTACCGACTATTCGAAGCTTTGGCAATTGGCAAACCTGAAAAGGTGGGAAAAATAGAAAACAGGATATATGTGAGTGCATTATCAGTTCAGCCATAAATATGGTTAACCTTAATCAATAAAAGTAAAAATACAAGAAAAAGGGAAAAGAGCACTTAGCTTCGATTGATGAAGGTTGATGGGCAAAGGTTTGCCTCGAGCACTAAGCATTGACCCTGATCATTAGAGGGTTGGCAAAAAGAATAAAAAGAAGAAGTAAGTGCAGGAGAAGTTCCATTAACAAAGGCACTAAACCCTGATTAAAGAAAATAAAAGGTAAATAAATATTTAAATAAGAGAGGTTAGAACTTAGCTTCGTGTTTGACGTGGCGCGTAGTCGGAGTGTATTTGAAAAGCAATCCTAGAAAAAGGCACGGAAAGCAAATATCTCAGTGTATGGAATGATCATCGTAAACCCTAATTAGGGTATGAATTAAATAAGAAAATATAAACGATTTAATTAATTATTGGTCTCGCGACCTAATTAATTAAATCGAGAAGAGAAAATAAAATCAGACACTCAGGTATTTTTTAGGAATTTTTTAGAATTAAAACAAAATAAATATGAATTTTTGAATATATAAGCATAAATGAAATAATTAGAATAAATATGATAATAAGAAAATAAATAGATATATAAATAAAATAATTTAAATGAAATAAATATTATATATAAATAAATAAATAAACAAGAATGAAGAAAATAATATATGTAAAAAATAATTTAAATAATATATATATATATATATATATATATATATATATATATATATATATATATATATATATATATATATATATATATATGAATTTAAATGAATAATATAAATGTGAAAAGAAAATAAAATAAATAAATTATTAATTATAAAAGAAAAGTTTTGAAAATAAAAACATATAATACTTTATTATTATTAAGAAAAAAGAAAAGAATTAAAGTGATATATATATATATATATATATATATATATATATATATATATATATATATATATATATAAATAAAAATAATGGGTTATATAATTAAAAATAAAAAAAATTGAAAAAAACTTAGCTTGAGATCGTATGTGGCAAGGGCCTGAAGGTTTACGGTGCGCCTGCGCCCTATGGAGCAATGGATCTGGTGAGTGCTTGATCCAATGATGAGTGCGCTAAGGGAGCATCGTATTAGTGTTCGTCTTAATGCACTGAATCCCAGAGTTTGAAAATTCTTCAGCGCGCCTTTTGGTTTGAAACAGGCCAATCACGGGGCGACACGAGGTCATCCCCATCCCCCAGCCGTCGTCTTAGGTTAGGACTTCTACCTACGGACGTTTCGTCCGTCGCTACTGGACATGCAAATAACGAATACGCCCTAGCATGCAAATAAATGTTTCGCGAGCCAATGAACGTGATCGTCCAGGCCTCACGAGTCCAACCATGGTATCAATTGGTCTTAATTTTACATGTGGAAGAAATCCCTAATTTGAAACCCTAGCATTCAATAATGGTAACTCGCAATATACGCACGCAAACAATCGATTAATTGGCCAGAAACATTCAAAGCACCATAACAAACAATATTATGTGATTAAAATATGCTCATGCATCGTAAAATATAGTGATTGGAAAATTTTAAAGAGTTGCAAACCGTGGGTTATGAATGCGTGTTCTTGGTGCGTGGAGACCTGGTAATGATTGGAGAGGCTTCCTTGCACCTTCAGGAATGTAATTGAATCCTCAAATCTCCTTGGAAGCGGCTGCCATTTGGAATCCGAATTTGTTTTCTTCTTGAAATTTTAAGAGCTTGATTAGGGTTATTTTGCAAAAAAAACTCGTCCCCTTGTACTTTGGCCTTGTTCCTGTACTTATAGAGATGGATTAGGGTTGATTTTAGGTCATAGAACTTGATCAAATCTTATTGAATCCAAGATTGCAATTTTTTGGAAGTTTGATTTACAAATGTTTCCAATTTTGGCCAAATCTCATATTTTCCTTTCCAATCTACCTTAGCACGAAATTTCTTTGATAATGTGCCTTAAATGATGATTGGATTGGATCACAATCAAATATTTTACCAGATATTTAGCTTCCCCTTGATTTACTTGATTTTTAATTCTTTTTTTAATTGAATAAAAATCATAATAAATAACAAAAATTGAATAATTTCATGGCATAGGAGTTGTGGGCTCTTAAGACCATAAGGGAGGAGTTTGGATCCTAAGAATCATGGGCCTTTTTGTAAAAAAATTCAATTTTAATCTTTTTTCTTCACACTTTTCCCTCCAAAATAGTCCAACTTTGACAAGGCCTATCTCCCTCAATTTTTGAGATATGGAGGAGTTCTAGGACTTTTTAGAAACCTTAGAGAGTCCTCTAACCAGTGTCTTTGGTCTCATATCAAAATGATTTTTCATGCTCCTTGTGTGTCCTTTTGAAAAAAGGTGGCTTTTTGTTGACTTTTGGAAAGGACCTATAATGTTTTAGTCCATATCTCTCAAATGAAGCATTTTTAGACTTGGCATGTGAGAGACAAAAGTGTAGAGAATCAAATATCCTTCAAAATAAGCTTTAGATGGAAAATTTCTGATGTTGCATGTGAGAGTTATGGCCGGTCAAAGTTCAGTTGACTTTCTCCTATACAAACCCTAATTTAGAAACTTTTTGATTTATTGATTTTTTATCTTTCCTCGATGAACCATGATCAATACTTGATCAAATGGTGAATGATACTTCAATATTAGGATCTTGACAAAAAATCGGGAGTTTTGACTTTACTTTGCCCACAGTTGACTTTTAGGTCAACCCAGTCGACTGTTGACTTTCTGAACATTTGAGTGATCAATCTTTTAAGCTGAGACTTGATACTTGTCATAGAGGAAATGTAAGATACTTTGAGCAATATGGGATGCCTTGGAGCCATTGATTCATTGATTTTCCTTTGAACCAACCAAACCCTAATTTCTGAGCCTTGTATAGGAGAATGTGTCTTGGAGCTTTATGTATTGATTTGAATTTGTATAAGAGAAATAGTATGGGCAAATTTTGGGGTATGACACAAAGCATCAAGACAAGTCAAGGCTCGTTTTTTGGTCATCAACTGCCCGTCACTCTACAACTGCATCATTGGCCGACCAACACTGGCCGAGCTCACCGCAGTCCCGTCCACTGTCCACCTCAAGATGAAGTTCTATATGAAGAGGGGACGGGTCGCAATGGTGAATGCCGACATTGAAGCTCAAGAAGGGTTTTTGACGCGTCCATGAAGGGCTACTAGTCGATCATCGCCAACAAAAAGCCTCGAGTAGAAGACAAGCCTGCCTGAGAAGATCTGAAGCCTTCGCCCAACATCAACTCGGTAGATCTTGATACCCGCTTCACCAAAGAGGTACTGAAGAATGGAGAGGATCCCCGATCAGAGACCTCTCATCTCGTTCGCCCAATCCCGAACGGAGACTTCGAGCTCATTCCCCTCGGCGATGATCCCAACAAAGGAGTGATGATCCCTATCAAGATTTGTCGCAAAATCCACCTAACACGCCCTCCCGTTTTTCAATTTTTGGCACAAAGAAGTATCCTTCAAATGGACCGAGGAGTGCGACCTAGCCCTACTTCATCTCAAACAGGTCTTATCCCAACCACCAGTTCTTACCCAACCAGAGAACAAGGAAACCTTATACCTCTATCTGGTCGTCTCAAACGAAGCCGTCAGTAGGGACGTCAACTTGCCTCCGTTAGCGGGGATCCCGTGGGGATTCCCCGTTTGGGGGCCCAATAACGGGGAATTTTCCCCCCTGCGGGGACGAGGATGGGGAATAAAGTCTCCCTGAAGGCACTTCGGGGACGGGGGTGGCGTAAATATCCCCCGCCCCGTGCAGTCCCCGCCCGCCTAAAATAGCATAATATACTTAATTAATATACAATTTTAAATTATTATGTAAGTTTATTTGTCATTTCATATAATTAATCTTATACACAAATTTAAAATATATATGTATTGTTAGTAAAAGAGTAAGATCTAAATGATTATTTCAATTTTTTTAGTTGAAATTTTGGTGGTCATGACACTCAATATTATAGATTAAATATTATTAAAATAATATATTTATCATAAAGGAATAATTTCAAAATTTCTTGTGGTTAATTTTTGAAGCTTTTACTATTAATTTGGTTTAAAATAAAAAATAAAAAATAATGTTTGTAAACCTTGGGGATCCGTGGGGACCCGCGGGAATCCGCGGGGACGGGGATGGGAGACAAAATCCCCCCGTAGCGGGGATGGGGAATAGATTTGAGGGCGGGGATTGTGATGGGAATGTATCCCCCGTCCCCGCCCCGCCCCATTGACATCCCTAGCCGTCAGCGCGGCCTTTATAAGAGAAATGGTCGACGGGTAGAAACCCGTCTACTTCACCAGCAAAGCGCTTCAAGGGCCCGAGGTCAGGTATCAGCAAATTGAGAAAGTCGCTTCAGCGCTAATCATCGCCGCTCGAAGGCTAAGATATTACTTCCTGGCCCACACCATTGTCGTAAGGACCGACCAACCTATCAAGCAACTCCTCGCCCGACCCGACATGGCCCGAAAAATGCTTAAGTGGTCAATTGAATTATCCGAATAAAAAATCCAGTACGAGAGCAGAAAATCCCTTAAAGCCCAATTCCTAGCCGACTTTGTCGCCGAAATGACGACGAGCGACCCTCAGGCCTCAGCCGATAACGTATGGACAATCTTCATCGACATAACTTCTAGATCTTCAGGAAGCGGAGCAGGAATTATCCTCGAGAACGAAGAGGGCCTCATTATCGAAGCTTCCTTAATCCTCTCATTTTCCACCTCAAACAACCAGGCTGAATACGAGGCCTTCCTAGCCGGGTTGCGCCTGGCCGAAGACCTCGGAGCCCGGGAGGTAAAAATTTACACCGACTCCCAGATCGTCGCCTCACAAGTCAACTGCGATTAACAAGCGAAAAATGACGCCCTCGTCGAATACCTGGCCTAGGTAAAAGAAAAGATGAATAATTTCGATCATGCAGTAGTCGAACATGTCCCCCACGAACATAATACCAGAGCCGAGATTTTGTCTAAACTCGCGAGCACGAGGAAAAAGGGAGGAAACAAATTGGTAATCCAAGAAATACTACCTAGGCCGAGCATAGGCAGACCGACCCTCTTGCTTGAAGTGAATGCCATATGAGAAAGTCAGTGTTGGATGACCCCAGTTTATAATATCCTCACAAAGGGAGAGCTGCCGGCCGAACAAAAAGTGGCCTCCTTAACCAAATAGATGGCATGTTCGTACGTCATCATCGAGAACAAACTATACAGACATGGATTCTCTGTCCCCCTACCCAAATTCATCGACGCGCCCCAAGCGCTTAAGATCTTGCAAGATCTCCACAAAGGCATCAACGCCTAACACCTTAGAGGTAGCTCCCTTGCACGGAAAGCCCTCCGAGCATGTTATTATTGGCTGACGATGCAGCAAGATGCCAAGGATCACGTCCAAAAATGTGACAAATGCCAGTGCCACGCCGACATGTATCTAGCCCCGCCTTACGAGCTCAAATCGCTCTCATCCCCGTGGCCTTTCACCTGGTGAGGGATGGATATCCTCATACCCTTTCCGATTGGTTCATACCAAAACAAGTACCTGATCATCGTCGTGGATTACTTCACCAAATGGACCGAGGCCGATGCACTCGCTAAAATCACGACATACAATATACTTCGCTTGGGGTACCACAAGCGCTAGTGACCGACAACGACACACAATTCACCAACAGAATATTCCAAGAATTTGTTGCTAAGCTCAAAACCAAACACCATTTTACCTCCATCGAACACCCTCAAACCAACGGGCAAGCTGAAGTTGCGAATCGACTAATCCTCCGGGGACTTAAATGCCGACTCGGCAAAGCCAACAAAGGTTGGGTCGAGGAGTTGCACAGCGTGTTGTGGGCATACAAAACGACACCCCACTTAACGCTGACTCGGCAAAGCCAACAAAGGTTTTATTTTTCTCTACCTTCAATTTCAAGTTTTCAACTTAAAGTTAATAAGTTTTTTAAACCAAATTATTTGCACACTATTGTTTGCCATGTGCTCAATCTTGACTGTCAATAAAATAATGCTAGATAAATTTTTACATAAGCCATGAGACCAAGCAATTTCCTAAGAAGTGAAAAATGTCACTAGCAATTTTACTATCCACTTCGCGATCCCCAAAATCAAAATTGAAAAAAATTCTATTAAGTTACATTCACTTTCTTTTTGGGAACCATAAACTAAACTTAAGCTTACCACTCAAATATTTAAGAGTACGCTTAAAGTGTGTTTGGATGAAGCATTTTAATGAGGTAATGTAATGTTTTCAGGGAATTTAAAATGATATGTACAAAATTTATTGTTTGGATACAAAAATGAAGAATTGTTAAAATGATGGAAATTTATGGAGTATTTTATCTAAGTTAAATTTAATCATATTAAAATGACACCAAAAATTAAGCTGGTGTATCTTAGTTCTGCGGATGATTTGTTACTATTTGCCCATGGTGATACTACCTCTGTCAAGCTGCTTATGACTGTTTTCAAACAGTTCTCAGACTCAATAGGGTTGATATTTAACCCTAACAAATGCAAAGCTTATTATGGTGGGGTTGATGAGGAGACTAGGCTGGAGATTAGTAGAGTCATTAGTTTTGCTGAAGGGTCCATTCCTTTTCGTTATCTGGGGATCCCGCTGGCTAGCAAGAAGCTTAGTGTGTAGCACTGCATGCCTTTGATATATAATCTAGTGGCTAGGATCCGACACTAGACTTCTAGAATGTCAAGTTTTGCTGGAATATTTATGTTGATCAAAAGTGTCCTCTTTTCCATAACAAACTACTGGCTTAAATGCCTTCCTTTGCCTAAGAAGATCCTGCAAAAGGTGGATAGTATTTGCAGAAGTTACTTATGGACTAGAAAGGACTGCAACTCGAAGAAAGCCCCAGTTGCCTGGACTTGACAAACCTGAGGGACTGAAATAGAGCTCACCTTATCATGTTGGTTTGGGATTTGAGTGGTAAGGCTGACAGCTAATGGAATAGGTGGATAAATGTGTATTACCTAAAAAACAATGATGTAAAGACCATGAATGTTAGCAGCTCCGGTTCGTGGGTCTTTAAAGCTATTATGAAGCAGAGAGGAGTTATTGAGCAACATCATATGTGGAGCATGACCCTGAATAAAGTGGAGGTGAAAATCAGAGATATCTATTTGAAGATTTTACAAGAGCAAGTCCACAAACCGTGGAGGAAGATCATGTATGATAATGGAGCCTGGCCTAGAGCAAAAGTTATCATTTGGTTAGCTTTCCATGGGAAGTTGGCAACAAAAGAGAGGTTGAAGCGGTTTGGAATTCTGGATGATGATATTTGCTACTTTGGCAATGCACAAGAGACCCAAAATCATTTGTTTTTTGATTGTGGTGTTATGAAGAGTATTTTGACTCAGGTGCTAGATTGGATTAAGGTTCAGCATTCTCCTGGTGCTTGGGAAGAGGAGATAAATTGGATTAGCTTGAATACTAAAGGAATGGGGTGGAAAGCAAAGGTTTTGAAAATAGCTTATACAGAAACAGTCTACAATTACTGGTTATACTGGAATGATATATGTTTTGGTAATACTGATAGTAATAGAGGTATAGTGGATAGAACCATAGATACAATTATATATCGTGCTTGGACAAATACTAAGTTAAGACATCATGTTAGTGTTTTCATGATGTCTTGAGAGAGAGTTTGGTTTTGTTTTTGTAGTGTCTTGGGTGGCGGGATCCGTTTGGATCGCCTTGTAATTAACTGTTCTTTGGTTAATGAAAGTATATCTTTTTCCAACAAAAAAAATGACAACAAAAATCAAATAATTTGAAATTCCTCTCATACTCCATAGAATGTATTTGTTACTATTATTTCTTCAAATTTTGCAAATTGGTCCTTATATTTTTCAAATTTGTAAAATTGACCCCAAAATTTTCCAAAAAATTGCAAATTGATCCTTAATAATTTTTAAATTTTACAATTTGGTCCTTCAAATTTTTAAAAATTGAAAATTAGTCCTTACTTTTCAGTTTTTTAAATTGGTCCAAAAATTTAAATTTTATAAAAAAACGATTCCAAAAATCTAGCAATGAAATTTCTTAATACTCCATCCAAATAAAATAATTTGAAAATGAGTGAATTTCAATTGAATCATTTGAATTGCTTTGAATTTTAAATTCCATTAAAATTTTCAATTACTTCATCCAAACACACTCTAAGAGTGTATTTGAATGAAAATTTTAATGAAGTAATGTAATGTTTTGAGGAAATTTAAAATGATTTGTACAAAATTTAGATACAAAAATAAATAATTGTTAAAATGATGAAAATTTATGAAGTATTTTATCTAAGTTAAATTTAATCATTTTGAAATGATACCAAAAACCAAAGAATTTGAAATTCCTCTTATACTCCATAGAATGTATTTGTTACTATTATTTCTTTAAATTTTGTAAATTGGTCCTTATATTTTCTAAAATTACAAAATTGACTCCAAAAATTTTTAAAATATTGCAAATTGGTTCTTAATAGTTTTTAAAATTTACAATTTGGTTCTTCAAATTTTCAAAAGTAGGGACCAATTTACAATTTTTTAAAATTTGAAGGACCAAATTGTAAATTTTAAAAACTATTAAGAACCAATTTGCAATTTCCATCATTTTAACATTCTTTTAATTTTGTATCCAAACAATAAATTTTGTACAAACCATTTTAAATTATCTTAAAACATTACACTATTTCATTAAAATATTTCATTCAAACACACTCTTAAGAATTTTAAAGCATGTTTTCTTAAAAGAGGATTGAAACTTTACACACATATAAACCCTAAACATTTTATCAATTTGACTTGCAGTTAAATAAAATAAACCAAAATCGCGTGAAACAAATGTGATTTTAATCAACCAAAATGTGATTCGTATTATATTGTTTCATTTTGTCAATAAACTATTTACATTGAAGTTAAACAAAAAGATTATTATTTTTAAATGAGTCATAAAAATTGGTTTCAACTTATGTGAGAAACTATTTCCTTGAAAAAACTTATAATTGGCCTAATATAATTTTTTAAATATGTCTGAAAATTATTTAATTGAAACAAAATGTAAACAGATAGAGAGTTTTCGTACCTTGACAGAGAATATATAAAAGTAAAATAGTCACAGAATAGGAATACCAACTAAATTGAGTTCAGGATTTGTTTGGCAAGCATGCATTTTAAACAGTTGAAATATTAATATTAAATTAAATATAATATAATCAGAAATGACAGATAACAACATTATGCTTGTTTTATTGTCAAAAAGCAATATTCTTGTTTAAATTATTATTTTTTTCTGCCCCCACCTAAAGCGGAAAATCGTGAAATGCTAAATTACATATCTATAATAATAGAGTTAGACTGTAAATGGCTAATAGATAAATAGGGGATAAAAATGACAATTATTTTTTATTCGAGAATCTGAACATGTTCAAACTAAGATTTAATTGATATATTTATCGTGTAAATATCAAAATTCATATAAAAATAGAAGATAAAGATGCAACAACGAAATATTTATTCAAACAACTTATTATTTTAAATTTATTTCTAAACTAATTCATGTTTCAAAAGAATATCTAATATATTTTAATTTCAAAAAAAAAAAAATTTAGCATGAAGTGCAGGCTAGACTGACGTTGTCTTTAGAAATTATACTGGTGTCGCCAATTAAATTAACGATTTTATGTAGTATCGCCATACCAATTGGCGACTGCATGTAGTGTTTAAGTGTCAGCGCAATTCAGTTGGCTATCCGTTGTAGTTGTCATTTTTTTTAAATAATAAATTATACAAAAAACTAAATATTAAATATTACAGTAATATTTAAATTAAATTACTTTTACAGACAAAAATAGAATAAACACTAACGAGGATGATCAGGTTTGTTAAAATGGCTATCGATTCCATGTTGTAAATTTTGAATATATTTCAAAAAATTTAAATGATTTTATCTCATTTTTAATTGACAAATATAAGAAAAATGTTTTTTTAATATTAATTGTTATTATTTATTTTATTTTATGATGATTTTAAATTGGTCAAATGATTTAATTAGTTTGACTTGAATGAGTCGAATTGATTACTTCAACTTTCTCTTTCTTATATAAAGTCCCCTACCATCTACAAGAAAGATACAGAAAAAAATAGAACGTAAAAATATTTTGTCTTCCCTTTCTTCTTTGTTTTTTTGGTTGCATCACCTGACAAATAATATTTCTTGTTGTTCTGATGCCTCAGAGTCTCATTAAGAATCTGAGAAGAACCTGTTAAATCCTGGGGGATTTGCGCTTATGAGGCGGATAAATCCTTAAAGATAGTGTTTTTACACGCCTCAGGTTTATATAATTGTTTATTATTTTGCAGGTCAAAGATCAATGATTACAAGAAAATGGAATCAAACTACATGGGTGATCAAATTCTACAATATTCCACACCCCTAGCTACCCTAACTCTAGCCTTAATTCGCGGTTGATTCACCCGAAGTGTTTGAGGATCTGAGGACCAAAGAACATCATCATCACCTGATTCCCTAAGAAGTTCTTGCATTTCAACGAAGTCTTGTGTATGCATAGACGCATTGTCGTAACTAAGTTCGTGACCCATGCTAGAGTAGTTAGGTTGTGATGATGGTGTGCGGCCTAGTCGATTGAAAGGAGACATTGGTGTGAATGATTCATTGGAGAAAGGAAGAAATGATTGTTGTGGTGTTTGAAAACCAATGGTATCTGCATTTCTTGGTGTTGTGACATTTGGGCATATTGACTATGGTAGGAGGAAGCAATGGTGTTATATGTTGTTTGCGTGTTTTGGCTATGGTAGGATGATGAGTTGGGGGCAAATGAGTCTTGGGTGTTTTTATAATAAGCATCTTATTGGTGGTGGTATGGGGTATGCTCTTAGTTCGGTGGTTGGGTGTCTTACATATATTAGTTGTGGGTTTGAGTGTTTGTATGTCAGTAATTTTGTTGGGAAGGGGTTGTGAGTAAGTGGTTTGGTAATTTTGTGGGAGGTTATACGTTGAAGATTCTTGTGTGTAAGTTGTTTGGCGTGGGTCATATAAATACCTATCTTTAGAAATAAACTCAGTTGCAATCAATTTGTACCAAGTCATATAATTTCTAGTTGGTTTAGTTTCGGTTGGCATCACAGCTTCACGTAAGATTCGTCCATTATTATGCTTCCATTTCGGTATTCAGATCGTGCGAAGTCTCTCCAATTTTCATAGCCCCATTGATCATTAATTTTGAGTTGATGCCATCAATCGAGGCTTACCGGGAGATTTGGGAGTTGTTGATCCATGTTAAATTACAGTTTCACACGCTCGCTATGGTGTATCTCCACAGTAGTGAACATAATGATCAGTGTGCATGCAGTCCAAACGGTTGCGTCTTCTTCTCTAATATCATGATGGTGTTTCACGCGTAAATATGGGCGCCAAATGAGCTATAGAGGAAAAAGAAATAAGATTATTTAGGGTGTAACATTAAAAATAAATTATTATTATTATTATTATTATTATTATTATTATTATTATTATTATTATTATTAATTACATATTTTAGTGACAATACATCTTCAGGGGGTAATGTGATTCAAGAGATTGCGATACTGCGTGATGCAGTGTCTAGGAAATCTATTGTAAGTCATACCACGAGCAGACCATATAAATACAAAAAAGTTAAAATAATTTATTTAGAAATAAAAATGGGCAAAGTGTCTAAATGAAAATAATGTTAGCAACTAACTTTTGTGCGTACGGAAATATTTAGTTGTTGAAGTTGACTAGCGCTAAGGACGACAATGTAGACCACCCCCATGCTTGTAGCAAAATGGCGCATCCATAAAATGTCGATGTGTCTTTCTTTGCATTTTTAAACAAAGAGCTATAGAGATAGGACAAACAAGTCGAGCCACGACTATATGTTTCTATTTTATCTACGTGTCTCAATAAGGGTAAAGACATAACATGCATAATAATACCACTACCTTCGGGAAATAAAAATAAATCAATTAATAGCATAATATAACACCTAGTTTTAATTATTCTCCGTTCTTCTGTCTAATTTTCATCTGATGTTAAACTGCTGTAATATTATTTAAGGTGCGAAATTAAGATACCTTGGCCTCTCGGGTTACTATATAACAAGTCAGAGCCCAAAATCTCTTCGCATATTGAATTTGCGAAGTTGGTTTTTCCATTGGCAGTCGTACCCCCAATAGATAGCCCAAGTAACATGTACACATCCTCTAATGTGATGGTACATTCAGCGGTTGGAAAAAAATAAAGTGTGTGTTTTTTGGACGCCACATTTCTTGTAAAGCGAGTATGAACTTCACATCAACGGAGTAAGACATTATTTTGCTAACATGTCCAAAACCGGCGAGATCTATATAAGATTGAATCAACTCGTCGAGGAAGACATATTCATGGACACGAGTGCGAAACCTAGATACACCTTACATAAAAAAAATAAAATAAGTTTTTCATAAAAATAAAATGTTAGAAAAAATATAGCCCATAGTAGCAAAACAAACACTTACATAACTCTCGATGTTGCGCCGGATCCTCTGTGCATTTCACTCATGGTCAATAGAGCCATTTTACAAGTGAGAAAATATGGAAGATTAATGGTTGTTTGTTGGTGATAGATAATTATTGTTGATGTTGAAAATGACATGCATACATGGTCTTAGTTGATAGAGAGAGGCAACTACATGCATGAAGCACACTAACGTCGTTTCAATTGGCGAACTTACTAAAAAATACACCCTAGTGATAATTTGATTGGAGATACTAAGACTAGGGTGCATGTAGAGTAGCATTGCAAGATTCCTGCCCATGCAGACTAGTTACGTAAAATTTATGCATGCGGTTTTGCAGCTTTGGCACAACAACGTCATTGCCAGTTTGATTGGCGGCTGCTCTGGTTTTTGCATGCTATCACCAATTGAGTTGGCTCTATAGTACAAAGTGAAGTTATATTTTAAATGAATATAAAGTTCCGTGACATTCATACGAAGACTCTAATAACCCTTGAAGACGAGGTTACTGATTTCAAGGATATGCTCAATAATTCCCTTTAATAGACTATGCAGAGCGCGTACAATGTTCATGATCACTTCATGGAGCAAGCAAATAGGTTTTTTTTTTTTTTTTTTTTTTTTTTTTTTTCTTTTTTTTTTTTTTTTTTTTTTTTCTTTTTTTTTTCTTTTTTTTTTTTTTTTTTTTTTTTTTTTTTTTTTTTTTTTTTTTTTTTTTTTTTTTTTTTTTTTCTTATTTTTTTTTTTTTTTTTTTCTTTTTTTTTTTTTTTTTTCTTTTTTTTTTTTTTTCTTTTTTTTTTTTTTTTTTTTTTTTTTTTTTTTTTTTTTTTTTTCTTTTTTTTTTTTTTTTCTTTTCATTTTATCATTGTAGTTGTGTTGCGTCTTTGTTTTTTGCGAATTTTTGTAACTCTAGTGCTTACTCCTTTACCCTGCAATGCAAAGTTTGTTTGCTTCGCTGAGATCTTCGGTTTCCCTCAATTGTGACGTTCTGTCTACTTTGGGTGTGATAACCCTAAGTGTCCCCCTTTCTAATAGAAAAGGGATGCTTCATGGCACCGAAGTGACTGATGTGCTCCTCAAACACCACTTCCTTTATGATTTATGACTTAGCACGTTGAATAACGTCGGGTATCATTTTTGGTTGCTATACTTGTTCGTTGTATTTAGCGTTAGCTGTAGTAGCATATTAGTTAGCGCATTGTATATAGTGTGTTGCTTGTGATCCCCAAGGTCAGGCTTGGAACTAACGAGACCGGAATGATGTGGTCTAATATTTGTATGGCACTCTGCGTCATAGAGGATCATTTCTCAGCTAAGGTTAAGATTTGTGTCTCTTCCCCCGAGGTTTAGCTCGGATCGAGGTGGAAGTTTTCGGGTTCCACCTCCTAATGCATGTGGATTGGCTAGATTCGAAAAGGAAAAGGTTGCGTCAGCTACACAAAAATTAGTGTAATCTTTGGTTACACAGAAACGCGAGTGATCTTTAACGATGCAGAAATGCGTGTAATCCTAGGCTACGCAAAAATGCCTGTAGTCTTTGGCTACGTGGAATTACGTGTGATCTTTGACTATGCAAAAATGCGTGTAATCTTTGTTACACCTGTCTTGAGAACTCTAAAAGAAAGAAAAACAAGGAAGCATATTATAGAGGAAGAAAAAGAAGACGTACACATATTTATATTAATAATGAATTGAATTCATTACAAAGAAACAATGAAATGAATAGATAGATAGACATTTAATATGAACATAGTATCCTGAGTCTTTTGTACATATCATCCCTTGCAGATCTAGGAGGTGTGCTTCTCTTCTATATGGTATCTCCTTCGGTTGGACAAGACGTCAAAGTAACCCACTTTATATTTGCTCATGTGCTTATCATTAGGCGGCCGACTTCATCGAGGGACGTAGCTTAAAGATGATCATGAAAACCTTAGGACCACTGAGTTTATTTTGTCAAATACTCTAAAGAGGCATTTTCTGATCACCGGGACAAAATCATTCGACAGGTGGTTAACGGTATTCTCGTAGGCGATCTGACCTATTGGTTGACTTCCCCTGGACTCTACAGGATGGTCGGATGTGGACGACGTTCTTTGAGAGACACGTCTTCCTGGCATATGTGAAGGAGTAAGGATTGTCCTTTCCGTTCTTCCTTTGGAATGGAGATGTCAGGCGAGAATATGAGATTTCTGCTAACCAGTCTCCATGCAACCACGATTGGGGGTGCCTTTCCTCGGGGCATATTCCAGGAATCTCTATTACTTGACTGGCCTAAGCGTTAAAGAAAATGTGTGGCAATCTTCACCCCGACCTGTTGGATCCGGCATAAGGAGACGTTCGCTTATCGGGCAGAGATCTTGTGGTACCTATAGGAGGTGCCCCGATACCTGATCTGCGTCCGAAGTTAATTACGAACTCGTCGTATCCGGATGACTTAACCATGAAATCGTCATATCTTCAATGTTGCAACAGTGAGTACCATGTTAGCGACAAGAAGTACATGGGATGTTAGATCAAAAAATGGACCATGAATATTCAACATGATTTTCAAGGAAATTACCTTCATCCTTTGGTAACCTTGGTACAAATCTAGATTTGGATCTAAGATCATTTTTTATGTTGCTTGGTGGAGTTTTCGAGGGAATTAGAGATCTGGAATTCGACAAATCGTAGTTGAAATGATGATTGATTAAATCGACTGCGACAAATCTTTGTGTTTGGTTCTGAATATTCTTGAATCTGTTACCTAAGGAGGTTACGAATTGGTCAATCAGAGATTGGATCTGGAATAGTGAAAATCGTAGGAATTAGAAGTCATTTACCAAAGACGGCGCTTGTGTTTTTGAGAACCAGAAACAGAAGCAATTGGAGAACTGGTGATCTTGAAATGGTGGTGCTGACCTCCGTTACGACAGCGTAGAGTGGACCTACATGGTTAGCACTCTAATGTCCAAATCAGTTTAAGATTCAAGATGAGTCTAGTGAAAAGTGGAGCTCAGAGAATGTACCATGCCTTTGCGTGTGAACTGGCTTTATATCTTAAGTCAAATAGAGTGAAGTTGAGGAGAACTTAACCATAGCAATTCGGGCTTTAATTGGGCCAGAATAATATTATATATATATATATATATATATATATATATATATATATATATATATATATATATATATATATATATATTATCTTTTTAGATTCATTAAATAATTGATGTATCTGGACCATATATAAATAAGATACATTAATTATTAAATGAATTTAAAAAGCTAAAAATTGCTTATTATATCATATGAGAATGACATTTTTATAAGCAATTTTTAGTTTTTAGATTCATTTAATAATTAATGTATCTTATTTATATATGGTCCAGATATATCAATTATTTATATATATATATATATATATATATATATATATATATATATATATATATATATATATATATATATATATATATATATATATATATATATATATATATATATATATATAACATATCAAGTAGGAGCATTTTTAAATGAGAGATGAGAAGAACAAATATCCACTAATGAATTAATTAAAAATTATTTATTAAAATATTAATGTAGATATTAAATTTTTTTCTCTCTTAATTAATATAATAATAGATATTTATTCCTCTTATCTCTCATTTTAAAAATGCTCATATTTTAAATTGTTAATTTTAAAAGTTGCTTATCAATATATGACTTTGATTTAATTACTAACCGATGAAATAAAATTGATTATTAATATATGACTTTGGTTTAATGTGTGAGGATTTATTAGCATGGTATTTAAATTGTAAATATAAACAATATTTTTTGAAAAAAATACTAATGATGTGAAATAATTTTACACTTTCAATCAATTAATAATGAATATTCTATCAAATCACATTTATATTTTTAAATTACTTTAATGATATATAAATTTATAAATTTTTATAAAATAACAGTGTAAAACTATGTAAAAATCTCAATTTTTTTCCACCCATACTGGTTGTCAAATATGTTTTACATAGAAATTTCAGTCTTTAAATATATTTGAATATTTTACGTAGAGATGCTGAATTAAAAACAAGTCTTAAAAATATTGAGGTTTTGTTTTAGCATGATATGTTTTTGCGCTTATATAGTTCATACTTTATAAGTTTTATATTATAAAAGATTTTTTTATATTTGTAATTTTATTATGAATTTATAATTTATTTAATAAATATTATTTCAAATAATATTTTAACTTATTGTTTATAATTTATAATTTTTCTTTCATTTTTACTTTTATTATTTTAGCTAAAATTTACTTTTCACTTTTAAAATTTTAAGTATTTTAAATATATATATATATATATATATATATATATATATATATATATATATATTAATTAATTAATTAAAAAATATCATTTTATTTTATTTCATATTCATTAGTTAGTTAAATTGTTAATTTTATCAAACAATTCAACTAACTTATCAACTATTAATAATCAATTACTAATTATAAATTATCAATCATCTCATTAGTATCTTCTAACTTATCAGTAAATTATTTTTATCGAACATAGTCTAAATTTTTTTCTAAATTTTTCAAAAGAGAATTTTATCCTACGTTATTATCTTTCTAACTATTCTTAGTTTATGTTTTATGCTCAAATAATATCCAATACATAAAAAAATCTAGTTAGATTTTTTAAAATGATTGAAACAAAACCCAAAAAGGTGACACACATCCAATGAAAACTTTCATTTCATTATTTATATTTTTATAATTAAACTTTGTTTCATCCAAATTACAAACAAAAAGACATTATGTATGTCTTTGCCATTTTGTTATTTAGTTACATTTAGATTATACTTGAAAATTTTAAGTAAAGATGCTGAATTGGAAAACCGTCTTAAAAAAACATTAATTTTTTAAAAGAGTTGTCCTATATTATATCCTTCTAATTTAAAAAATTAGTTTATGTTGCTATACACAAATAATATTTTAAAATCTGGTTAAATATTTTAATGATTGAAAAAAAATAGAAAAGAATCCATGTTTAAATTATTTAAAATTAAAATAAAGAAAATATATTTTAAATAATTTATTTATTTCAATTTTTAATGTATTAAATACATGTCATTTCAAAAAAATAAAATTTAATCCGTCAAAAAAAAAATAAAATAAAATTGGCTTAATTACAACTTTGGTCCCCCTATTTTGTCTTTTTCTCGATTTTAGCCCCCCATTTTTAAAACCACGATTTTGATCCCCTTTTGAGTTTTCTATTGAAAAAGATATAGGAATAGAGACTAATTTTGCAGAAAAAAGCAAAATAGGGGGACGAAAATTGCATAAAAAACTTAAAAAAGGATTAAAATAGTGAATTTTAAAATAGAGGGATCAAAATCAAGAAAAAGACAAAATAGGGGGACTAAAGTTGCAATTAAGCCAATAAAATTTATTATTCTTAGGCTAAATTACAGTTTTGGTCCCTCTGTTTTGGGTTTTCCACGATTTTGGTCCCCCTATTTTCTTTTTAAACAATTTTGGTCCCCCATCCCAATTTTGATGCAGTTGTTCATGCACTATTCATGTACGGACATGTACTGTTCATGTACGGACATGTACTGTTCATGGACAAAATTGGGATGGAGGACCAAAACTGTTTAAAAAGGAAATAGGGAGACCAAAATCGCAAAAAACCTAAAACAGGAGGACCAAAACTTTAATTTAGCCTTATTCTTAAAAGAGAAAAAGGGATATGCACTGACAGTGTAAAATATTTTTACATTGTCAACCAATCACAACCATGCATCCAATTAAAACACAATTTTAATTTAAAAAAATTAATATGACATGACAAGTGTAAGGATTTTGATTGGATGTATATGTAAAGTTTGTTTACACCCGTCAGTACACTACCTTTAAACTCTTCTTAAAAAAGTCAATTATTTTTATTTTTAAATATTAAATATAAATATTAGTTTTTTTAACTCGTTAACAAGTTTCCTGAAATTTTCCTTTATTATCTTATACTTTTTTAGATTTATAAACTAAATATTAATAATTATTAAAAACTCATACTCGAATTTTGGTGATCATATTCAACAAATGATTGCCTCATTTATTCTATTTCACTTTATTCAATTTTAAATAATCTAAACCTCAATCTTTTTAATAGATCACTCCATCCTACTAAATTCCATCACTTCAAACAAAATTTTAACAAACAACACACATAACATTCCACTCATTCAAGCATCAAACAATTTGTATAACCAACTTTATAATAAACATTAGAAAAAAAAAAAGAAAAAAAAAGAGGAAAATGACAAATCAAAGAAAGCAAAAATAAAAAAAGTGATTTTATAAAATATGAATTAAAATTAAAGTAAAGAAGCACTTTAGCAAAAACCTTCCCATCCCATCTCTCATCAATGGTGTGAGTGCTTGTTACAAGGTGGAGCTTTACGCAATCCCATTATACCTTCCATCTTCTCCCTCCTTCCTCCATCCATCCAATCCAACCACAATAAAATCTCTAAAATCTTTCTATCTCTTACTATCACTTCCATTCAAAATTCTCCACTGTTTTTTTTTTTCTTCACACCTTTTGAACCACCACAACAAAATCAACAACCCCTTTTGTTAAATCACAATTTTTTTTCTCTATATGCTTTCAAGTTTCGATTTTTTGAATAACGGAAAAAAAAAGCTTAGTGGGGTTTTTGTAATTTTTTTCTTTCAATTTTCATGGGTAACGTAGGAAGTTCACACAGTCGTCGGAGACACGGCGGCGGTGGGAGTGGCCGACGTGTTCATCCACCGGTGATTCCTCCTCCTCCTGTACAAGAAGCTGTGGTTAACCCATACGCTCATCCTGCCGCTGCTCCAGTGTACCAGAATTACCCGAATAACTATCCTCCGCCGGGGAGTGTTCCGATGCCGTTACCTGCGCCGTATGATCATCATCACCGGACGGGGATGGAACCGGTATATGGACGGTATCCGGCGCCACCGCCGGCGCCGTATGTGGAGCATCAGAAAGCTGTTACTATTAGGAATGATGTTAATATCAAGAAGGAGACGCTGAGGATTGAAGCTGATGAGGAAAATCCTGGGCAGTTTCTTGTTGCGTTTACTTTTGATGCCACTGTTTCTGGGAGGTAACGGTTTTTTTCCCAATTGTTTGATGATTTGATTAGTTAATTTTGTTTTCATTTGTGGTTAATAACATGCATCATGTTAATGTTAACTGTGTGACTGGTTTGCTGTGAGAACAATTGATTATGAGTGAATTGATTCTGGTTAAAACTGAGTTGGATGTAAAGTGATTTATGTTTGGTTACATTTATGTAAAAGTGAGTTGAACAACAAAGTTCGGTGTAAAAATCATGTTTAAACTCAAAATTATAAATTGTAGCTTCAAATAGAATCAACTCTGGAAGCAGAATCAATCCTACACCTCTAGAAGGATCATGTGTTTGCTTTCTTGATGTATTGTTGTTAGTGTTAATAAGCTTGTACGAATGTATGTGCATGTTTGAAATCGCTTTGAGTTTGACGAAGTCACTGTGGCAACGTGATTGTGTGAAAACTTAAGTGAACTGTAATGTAATGAGAGGTTTCTAATAGGTGTGCCAATGTAGGATAGTTTGAGCAACTATTTATGTATCGGTCCAATATGTCATTTTAGTAATCTTAGGAAGCTGCAAAAATGATGCAGGACAAAGGCTTGCGAATATATTGTTGTGTTTTGTGCTCAATAAGTATATCTATGTGTTGCTCGGGTTCAATTGTCTTTGACAATATGGGGAGCAAGCTTGATTGGGAAGCAAAGTAGGTTGCAGCTAAATAAGCAACAATACTTAGAAGCACTATGTATATGTTTGATTGTACGTTTGAAGTCATAAACGTGCGTCACATTGCCGAAAAAACCGTGAAAAAGTGAAGCTTTGTAGCATCAGGATAGCATACGCTTGGTGGGGGTATCCACCGTATTTCCAAACCAATACTCTCTCCATTCCTAATTACAAGTAAATTTTGACTTTTTAGATTCATTGAATAACTAATGTATCTCGTTTATATATAGACTAGATGCATCAGTTATTTAATGAATTTTAAAAAGTGAAATTCCCTTATAATAAGGGATGGAGGGAGTACTTTATTGGTTTTTTTCTTCTTCTTTCTATTTAATGTAACTCTATAATTTATTATGGGAAAAAGCAAAATTCCACTGTGCTATAGCTGTTTTATTTGTCTGATTTAAATGCTTGTTTCTCCTTCTCTCCATAACAGCATCGCGGTACTTTTCTTTGCAAAGGAAGGTGACGGGTGTGTCCTTACCTCGACGAAGGAAAATGTTCTTGCACCGGTTATTATAAATTTCCAGCAAGGTCTTGGCCAGAAGTTTATACAGCCAGCTGGAACTGGTATCACTTTCTCAATGTTTGAGGAATCTGAGTTATTGAAAGTGGGCGACGTGGACGTCTATCCTGTAGCAGTTAAAGCAGATGCATCTTCCGGTGCCGAGGATGGATCAAATGAAACTCCTAAATCTGGTAGTAAAACAAACACAAACAACTCTCAGATAACTCAAGCCGTATTTGAGAAGGAGAAAGGAGAATTCCGGGTGAAGGTTGTTAAGCAGATATTGTGGGTGAATGGAATGAGGTACGAGCTGCAGGAGATATATGGTATTGGAACTTCAGTCGAAAGTGACATGGATGGGAATGACCCTGGAAAAGAGTGCGTAATCTGCTTGTCAGAACCTCGCGACACAACTGTCCTTCCTTGTCGCCACATGGTATTTACAGTTTTTCTCTTTTGTGATTTGATTTTGCTTTTATTATTGACACAATGATTCAATGATGCTGATATTAGCCGTTGACATCACTAGTACTAATACTTAACTGTTGAAAACTACTCATGCCATGTTTCGATATACAACTTAATTACGCGCTTTAGTTTAAGCGCTTATCACATAACTGTTTGTGCATAAGTCATTTCTATAACAAAAGATGAAATAAAAACAAATTGTTTTGGATTGGCTAAATGAGCTTCTCTACTTGCATAATAAACACGTGAAACTATTTGGGCGAGCCTATGAAAAGAACTTATGACATGTTCATAAGCTCTTTTCAGTTTATTTCCATAAGCTCTCTGTGAAACAGTTTATCAACAAGTCATAAGCTATCTTGAATTGTTTATGAAAATAAGCTGAAAACAGTATATCAACAAGTCACAAGTTCTTCTAAACAGTCTCACTAGTGTAAATGTTAGCAGATAACTTCAAATAAGTTAATCCAAACTTTGGCTGAATTCCTTTCCCTGTTGCAGTGCATGTGTAGTGAATGCGCGAAGGTCTTAAGGTTCCAGACGAATAGATGTCCAATCTGCAGACAGCCAGTTGAGAGGCTTTTGGAGATCAGAGTTGGGCCCGAGCCTGAGCCTGAATCAAAGCCCGAGGCCGAGAAGTGAAGATACGACGTTACTGACAACAAAAATCCTGTACAGTCCAAATGTTACTATAGTTAATGCATTTCACTTACCTAATTTCATGTTTTTTTTTTCTTCAATAATCCAAAAAAATAGAAATTGGAATTTATGAATGACATTATGTTTATAACATGGATTGGTTGTGGTTGGCATTGCACCTGACTGTATAAGCAAATGCCTCCACCATGCCTGCTTGATTTCACATCTAACTTCTAAATGGCTTCAATGTATAATTTGATGTTTTTTTCCACCTCTTTTGCTGACAATTTTTTTGTTATTGTTACTATTTATTTTTGGATAAATTGCACAGAAATCCTTTCACTTTTAGGCCTCTTGCAGAAAATTTTATTCTAATGCTAAGTGGTTCAATTTCTTATCACTCATTACCATTATCATCTATAAATAAAAACATGAAATTTAGGGTTGGTTCATCATACAATTTTGCCAATTCAAGATTAGATTTAAAAAGTAAAAATTCATAGGTATGAAATATTTTTATGTAGTTTTTTTTGTTTGTTTGTTAAATATAGATGAATTTGATTTTTATGCTTATAATTAATTTGTATAGATTCAGTGAAGATATTAACATTCTCTGCAATTTGTTTGTAATTCTTGTTTCGAAAAGGTCATTCAATAAATTTTTTGATACAGTGCTTTACAAACAAAAACTTTATTATTTATAGTTCTGTTGTTCTAAATTTATTTTAGAAATTAGGTTTACAGATATTGATTTGTTTGTTTTTGTGTGAAATGGAAATGTTTGTATTAATTTATTTTATCTTTATTATTGTTTTTTGAACAGTAAAATTTTCATTGTAATTTCCTTTTTATTTTTTTATACATGTATTATGTGTTGGAACAGTTATTTAGTTGCTTATTTGTGCTAAATAAGGAAGTTTTTAAGACTGTCCTATGATTATGGAGGTGATGTCAAATCTAAATAGTGTTGGAGAACTAAACATTGATGGCCAAATTGAAATAATAGATAAAATTGACTTGATGAAGATGAAATTATTGACATTGTAATGTCTATTACAATGCAAGTTTTAAATCATGCTAAAAAAGTTGGAAAAGAGGCACCATATTGGTTTTGTTGTCATATTATATCATGTTGTCCATGAAATGAATTTGAATAAAATTTTAGCAACATGTCTGCATAACCGAGTAACTTATTATTTACAAAGTGAGCGTAGACGAAATAATTAATGAGTTATCTAGTGCATACAAAGAAGTGATGCGGCATCATTCACATGGACCTAGAGCTTTCATGGAGTTGCGACAAAGAAAAGAGGCAATGGATAGTAAAGGACACTATAAGGTTCACAATGGAAGAGCGAGTGACAAAATTCTTAGATATTATAGGCCATGTTGTTAAAATGCCTATTGCGTCATTCTTGTTTTATCAGACTAGAGAGAGTATTAATCACCATTTTCACAATATGTTGGATGCCATAGGTATCGATATCCCACCACAAATCCTTAATAATAGCGCATTCTATCCATTTTTAAGGTAACATCATTTTTTTTTCAAGGAATTGTTATATTCTATTTTGTCATAAACCTTTAAGTCTTACCCTTATACATTTAACTAAGTCATATATGAATTAAGGATTGCATTGGAGCTATGGATGGTACACACATTTGAGTGAAGGTTTCAAGGGAATAAGTTCCTAGTTTAAGGGAATAAGCCCCTAGTTTTTGTAGAAGAAAAGATCATCCAAATCAAAATGTATTAGATGCATGTAATTTGAAATTCACATACGGGTTAATTGGGTGGGAAGGAACAACATTGCTCTAGAGTATTAAAATATGATTTAAATACACAAGACCTTTAATAATTCTTGAAGATTAGTGGAAATGTTATGAAACTTTTATAAAACAAATATTCATTAAACTTATTTTGACTTAACATTGAGTTATAATATTTATAACTAATTTGTAGAAAAGTTTTATTTCAGGGATGCGAGATGTATGCTGAAACGAGGGTTACTAATAGGGATGGCAAAACAAACCCGTACCCGCGGATAAAATCTATCATGGGTACGGGTTAGATAGCTTAACGGGTATTCATGGGTATTATAAACGAATATTTAGTTATCCGTTTACTTACGGGTACGGATACGGATTTGATGGTATCCATATCCGCGGGTATCCATATCCGTTAATAATGATTAAAATTACTTAAATATCCTTTTAAAATTAATATATTTGAATATCTTTTTAATATCAATTAGTATACTTAAATATTCTTTTAACATTTTTGTCACATTCTACATCAATATTCATTATAATATGCTTTTGAAGTTAATATAGTAAATATATAACACATACTTTTCTATTAATAAAAAGATAAAAAAATTATTCAATATATAAAAAATTAGTAAATTTCAATTAAAAAAAGTATCCATGGATATCCGTAAATATCCGCAAATATTTAAAATATCACGGATACCCACCCGACAGATATCCACACGGGTATGTGGCGGATATGAATATCATTTTTATTAAATAGATGGGTAGCGGCAGACTAGGATCCGTGCCTATGGCTTTTCATTGTCATCCCTAATTAGTAACACCATAGATGCATTTGTTATCACTTGATAGAGTATTCCACTCATGAGCCAAAAAAACTCCTTGAGAATTATCCGACCTTCAACATTCTTTACTTTGAAATGTTAGTGAGAGAACTTTAGGTGTGTTAAAAGAGAGATTTCTAATTATTGCCAGTGGCACTGAAACACATCTTTCATTTGAAGTAATGATAGACATAATATTTGCTTGTTACATACATAATATAAATTTGGGTTAATAGTATTTTTCTCTTCTGTCATATAATTTTTTTTTTTTTTAAAAATAACATTGTCATTAAAAGATTCTTTCATTTTAGACTTTGGTAGAAAATAGCACACGTTAGTTGCTTATGTGTCATTCTATTTGACAATTTTTTGTATTTACCATTACACTATGATTGATGGTTTGTTATTATTACACATGATATTTATATGTAGTAAACATGTCAATACATTGAATTAATTTTCGTCATATAGTTTAATACATTTGGATAATTAACCTTTTAAATCTATTTTAATATTAACAACTATTAAATTTATTTTAATTAATTGCTGATTTTAATTTTTTGTTTTAAGTACTTTTTTAAATTTTAATATATACTATTAAATGTGTTTTGATGTACAATTATTTTTAATATGATATATACAAATAAATTAAAATAAATTTATAAATAACATATAACATACATTTGAATAAATAAACTGTAGTATATATTTCAAAATAAACTGAAACAATAAACTATACTATATATTACAAATTAATTTTAGTTTACTTATTCAAATATATACTATATATTATAAATTAATTTCATTTTATTTTAATATATAAAAAATTAATTTCAGTTTATTTATCTAAATTATACTATATATTATAAATTAATTTCAGTTTATTATTTTATGCTAAAAATTAATTTTCAGTTTATTTTTAATTATATATTATTTTACATTAATTTCATATTATTAATGTTAAAAATTAATTTTAGTTTACTTATTCAAATATATACTATATATTATAAATTAATTTTATTTTATTTTAATATATGAAAAATTAATTTTAGTTTATTTATCTAAATTATACTACATATTATAAATTAATTTCATTTTATTTTAATATATGAAAAATTAATTTCAGTTTATTTACCCAAATTATACTATATATTATAAATTAATTTCAATTTATTATTATATGCTATATATTATAAAATATTATTTAATACAAAAAATTAAAAGTAATATTAAAATAATTAAACCATTAAATTTTCAAATGTATTTAAACTTTATATAAAAGGCAAATATTAAAACATTAATTTTCAAATGTATTTAAAGAAAACATTTATCCAAATTATACTATGAACTGACAATGTTTACTATCATGTGTAATATTAATAAACCAACTGTCATGCCATATTGTAGTGATAAAGACTTTAGCATATGAGTGGTGAGGAATGAGGTCAAGTCCCTCATGAAACAAAAATTTTAGAATTTTGTGTATTTTGAATTTTAATAATATTAAAATAAATAAAAAATAAAATAAAATATTACGTTAAAAAAATAATATTACGTGACAATAAATAAAAAATAAAATAAAATATTACGTGGCAATTATCTGATGTGACACAATTAAAAAGAATGAAAAAAAACCAAATAGGATGACACACAAGCAACTGGCGTGTGTCATTTTCTGCGTCTAAAACGAAAGAATCTTTTAATGACAATGTTACTTTTACCAAAAAAAAAAATTACAGGAAGGTAAACCAAAAGTGGCCTATATGACAGAGGACAAAAATGATAATAACCCTATAAATTTTTAATTGGCGTGAACATTGATGAAGTTTTAATTGTTATTTGTTAAAGTTGACTCTGAACTACTTCAAAATGATATAGATAGATCTCAATAAAAAGAACATGATGGGGACTATCGACTAGGAGTAAAGATCCTCTCCATTTCTCAAAAGAAATGAAGTTCTTCATTATTATAGTTTTTGTGTAAATAAAAGATATATTTACACACATTTCAAAAAATAGTGACATTAATTATACATTTATACATCAAAACTATTGTAATTGACACCTCCATTTATTTTAAGAAATGGAGAAGATCCTTACTCATCGACTAGGATCATTTCTAAGGGACACTATTATAGCTGAAATGTGGATTCTTTATAGAGTTTAAAGTAGTTATGTCATGTTTCCGAGACATTGTAGTTTATTGGTTAATGTAGACTATAATTGTCTACTTGTATTAGTTTTAGTTTAGATATTTTTGTGTTGTCATTATTTGTTTTATTTAGCAATTGTAATGAATATTCATATTTTCTTATAATCATTAGTTTAAATGTGGTTCTAATCTAGCTATAGGTACATATAATGTGGTTCTAATCTAGCTATAGGTACAGATGTTTCATCGAAATCTATGCTTTCTTACGGATTTTACCCTTTTGCAACAAGTATGAATTTAATTCTTATAACATTTTCATTTTCGTCTAGTTTGTTGTCAATTTTTGTCAATATGAGCTTCATTGACGTCTTCGCCTCAATTTGAAAAATAAAAGTCATAAATGAAACTCCATATCCTCAGGAGGAGATTGTTGCATGTGTCTATCACACGCGGGGGGAGCACCTCCAATATGGTTATTTTGTTGTTTGTCTTATGGCTTTCATTTATTATCGTTTATTGAGTCTCTCTTATGATTGCACATCTTTTTAATCAAGTTTAAAATCGATCGTTATCATTTTAGCAGATGGTTTTAGTCAATTGCATGAGTTTGTGAAATAAAAATTATACATTTTGATTCAAGTTAGGTGCAAAGAAAAATCTCAAATTACCTTTAAAAATCATGAAAAATTAAGGTTTTGAGTATTTGATTCAAATTAATCAAATTACACACTCGTTCTGATTCAAATAAAATCCAACATGGGTGAACAAAAACTTTTAAAGTAATTTGATTAGAATAAGGTTTTGTACATGATTCGAATCAAGCAATTTCCTATCACCTATGCTCAATTTGATTCGAAACACACTTTGCACATGATTCAAATCACATAGTTTTTCTGCATTTTCCTAAGGGTCTAGAGAAGTTGATTCGAATCACAGTTTGTACATGATTCAAATCACGGGGTATTTGATTCGAGTCAAGTGAAAAATGGGCCAAAAATTAGAATTGCTTTTATTCCATTCACTTGCTCATTTGACTCAAACCATGCATATTTCTTGATTTGAATATAACCAATTTTTTCTACTCATTTTTGTGCTTAAACTCAAGCACATATACAACCTTTTGTCAACACTTTTTCATCTGTGGAATTTCATAATCATTTTGCGATTTTTCAGTGAAATCAACTCTCTCTCTCCCTCTCTCACACACACACATTGAAAAGTTCAATGCTTTTGCGTTCGAATTTCTTTAATCTTCAACCTCATTTTGTGTATTCAGATCTTGATAATGAGAGATCTGTGATTGATTTGGGGAGACGTTGTCTTAAAACTAATCATTCTTGGATATTGGTTAAAGATTTTCAGGTTCTTGTGAGATTGAAAAGTTGTCATTGGTGCTGACAAATTCTAGTGTGAAAAAAAAGGAGGTTCTTCTCACCAGATTTCCTTAGTAGTGACTGTGTGGAAGGCTACGAATAAGGAAGAGTTCTTCTCAGATCTTTAGATAATTCACCGTTCAAGGAATCAATAGAATCAAATGGTTTATTACTATAGGCGAAGGCTTGGAGCAGGATTGGTGACATTGGAATATTCTTGAAGCGTTGATCGAGTAAAGATTGCACAAAAGAGTTTGGCGTAAATTTGTATACAAGTCAAGATCCATAGTCAAAGATTTATTATCTTCAATATTATTGTGGACTAGTGTTTGTACAAACTCTTGGAATATTTGTCAAAATAATGGAATTATGCTGGTTCCGATGGGAAACTATTGAAGAGTGCATGTAGACTCATGAGAGAACGATAGAGGTGAAGCACTATAAATCCTGGTGTCATCTCTCTCTACCTTTTACTCTTGCATTTAAAATTTGTAGTATATTGCATGCCAAGGTTTTTAATTCATATAGTAGTTTATCATTTATTGCATTGATAGCGATTTATTGCTTAAGATTAGGTTTTGTTGAAATTGGGACCTAATCCAGCTTTAGTGGTGATTAAAATATGAGAAATTTGTTGAGTTTAGAAATTCACAAATTGAATCATTGTATAATCATTTCTCGTGAATTATACTAGTGACATCGATTGAATACCTAATATATCATCATTAATTCAATTTATGATATTTGTACATTGATTAAGTGTTTATGTGATTTAATTTATGTTCAAGTATAATTCACTTTATTTTGCGCTAAAATACTTCCGGGCGCATACTCTAAAAACTTCTGATAATTCGACTTCGAAGAATCGGTTGAGCTTTATTTTGAAAAGTCTATTCACCCCTCTAGACTGTTTTCTTACACCATATTCTCACCCAACAATTGGCATTAAGAGTTAGTCTTTTGAATAAGTCTAATCGACTCCAAAAGTTTTGAGAATATGGCGGACGATGACGATCCAAAGGGAGCGTACAATAGAGCTCCGGTTTTTAAAGGTGAAAAATTATACTTATTGGAAATCAATCATGAACGTAAACTTGTTATCAGTTGATAAAATTCTATGGTGTACCGTCCCCGAGGGACCATTTATCCCTACGGGTGAAGATGGAGTTGTAAAACACCCAAAGGATTGGAATGATGATGAAACCAAAAAGACCTCATATGATTCAAAAGCGAGAACCATACTTATCTCCGCTTTAAGCGCGAAAGTATTCTATGCTATATCACATCATACAAGTCCTAAAGGTATGTGAGACACTCTCCAAACTCTCTATGAGGTGTCTCAGGATTGATTCGAAATAGTGATGGTGCTCGGGATCATGGGTTGCGTATGGCCTGAGAACTTTGCATCAATGACTTGATGTATTGTTCATACTCAAACTTTGCTATCAAGTTTATCTCAGAGTCTTTTAATACTTGACATTAAGATTGTACATAGGTTGGGTAAACCCAATAAACCCGGGAAAACCCACTCAAACTAACCCAAAAAAATGGGTTGAGTCAGGTTATTGGATGAACACGGTTTTCAAAAATGAAAATCCATTTAAAATAATTGGGTTATGAGTAAATCCACACCCAACCCACAAAATCCATGGATTACTGATTGACTTTTTTTCTTTCTTTCTCTTTTTTGTAATTTGATGAATGATGAATTTGATATTTTTAAATTTTAATATTGGTTCCTTCAATTACAACCCCTTGAACATCTTTTATTTGGTAAGTGATAATTTTAAATTATTTAGGATGCCACACTTTAATCACTTTGATGCTAATTCTTGTAAGCTGCAAGTATTTTATACAATTCTAAGTATCACCGTAATGTAATTTTGGTTTTTGCAAATGTGTTTATGATGAATTTTACTGTGCATTTAGACATTCGATGTTGAAAAAAATAACGGTAATAGATTAAACTATTTATTAAAAAAATGTGACACATCATTTATAATTATATAAGAAAAAAAAAGGGAAAATGGATAACCCACAACCTAACTCAATCCAACCCATAAATTAGTTGTTTTATCCAAGTCGACCCAATAATGTTGTGGGTGGTTGTTTTGTCTCACTCAAACCGGTGTACCATGTATGGGTTGGGTCATGGTTTTGGTTACATTCAACGCAAACCGACTCATGTACACCCCTACTTGACATTGCTATGTCGCGATTCTTTACAATATTAAAGAGTTTCTCTCTAGAGAATGGTGAGTTCAAATATTTCATAGTCTTAGAGAGGAGAATGTTTGTGCTGACTATCTAACAAATCATGAGTCTAATAATAATGCGGCGTATCGGTCTCTTGCGGAACCTTCTGTTAGAATCACCAATCTCCTGCTAACTGAAGCTAGTGGGGCTTTGTTTTCTAAATTATTTTTTTTCTTTTTCTTTTCTCACTTGTAAAAAGAAAAACTCTTTTAATGTTTTAAACATTGACTCCCACAAACACAGATGAATGGTTGAACCATTGGACTCAGTTATTTGATTGGTTGGACCATGATTTCATGGAAGTATGATTTTCTGTTCTGTTTTAAAGCATTGCTTTCACATACTTTTATGCAAAGTATGAGGACACAAAACTCACATTAATTTTTTAAAAAAGAATCTTCCATGGAATCCACTTTATGGCCCTTAAATTAGTTCCCATGCGTTGGCCTATGTCCTTAACTAATAATTGATGTTTCCAAGCATGCTCAAGATCCACCAATTTTTATTTTTTGCAAATAAAAATTACTATAAATGTGTACGACCAGATCTCAAACTATTCCACACCCCAACATTAATCATGTGCAAACCATCTATGTTATATGTATGACACCCACCAATAAGTGTTAAAAAAAATATATCAAAGAATAACTCATTCTTAAAAAGAAAACCGATTTTATATTTTATGATGTCTGATTCGAAACTCTTAACATATTCATTCACGTTCAATATCGAGCATATGAAGTGTGAAAATAAATAATAAAAATTTAATAGTACATAATTCAATAGATCTTAAATCAAATTATAATACCATGATGAGATTTTAATTTGACCTAACTCATTCTATAAAACGATTTATAAAATCGACTTATTATAAGTCTGAGGATTGTTCTCGGTTATAAACTCATGGACTCTTAACACAATATATAAACAAAGAACAACAATTAAAGGTTAATGTTACAACCTTTGATGAATCAAACATCAACAATTCAAGTCCCATTCATGGAGAAAAGAAACAAAACCAGCATATGAAAATTAACCAAGAAAATGAAATATTATTTACAATTACTCATGAACATGTTCATGCTTCAAACTCACATCATTAACATCAAAACCCTACTTTCCTAAACTGAAAACAAAAAACTCATCTCTACTAAATCTTCTATCTCTAACCAATCCTTCAAAAACACACAAAACCAGAAACAATCTCTCACTCACCATTCCACCATTGATGAACAAAAACACCCTTCCTTCTAAGGCCATCATAAACATCCACACATCTCTCACCATCTTCACTCTCTTCACAGCCAAGAAACATCTCATCAACAAAACACATAACTCCATTCTCATATATATCAGAAAGAAACTTCATTTCAGCTTTCCCCGCATTCATCTTAACCACAACAAAATCAGCATTCCTCACAGTTTCTTTAAACCAATCAACCAAATCAAACTCTTCCATCTCCATATATTCATCCACATCAATAACCTCGCTTTCGTCACTAAAATTTTCATTCAATCCTGGATGATAAACAAATGTAATGCGCGGTTCTTTCACGTGCGATAACATTACAGACGCGTTGTAATGAACAAAGTAAACATTGAAATGTTTCTTATCAATTGGATAAGATTCCGGAAACCAATCATTAACCTCACTTTCACCGGTTTCACCAATATTAACATAAACCAGATTCTTCTTATATGTAGAAACATTCACAAACTCAGGCAAATAAGTGATTTTTTTCTCATATGTTCTTTCCTTGACAATAGGCTCCATTAGATTCATGAATTTCTTAGCAAAGTTAACACTTCTACAATCTTCATGATAGAATAAAGATCTTCTGGTTTCACTTTCTGATTCTGATTTTGATTCGGAGTTTTTCTTGAAAACAATAAGGCTGTGATTATTGAAAACTCCAACATGAACTATAGACGAAAATCGCAACAACGAAGAAACTGGTGAAGCGGTTCTTATCATGTCAATGTTGTTAATGTTATGAATGGAGTAAACACTCTCACTGTCATATTCAAAATCCAAAAGCAAAGCACCGATTCCGTTCGGTTTAAGAATCCGCTCAACTTCAAGGACAAGCAATGCCGGGACAGTTACTTTACCTAAATCATCGGACAAAACAAACCCGAACGAGCCGTCGCGATACCGATCAAGCGAGTAAACGAAATTCTTCTTATTGAATGAGAAGAAGCTATGGTTAATCACATTGGAGAAACCGAGTTTCTGCAAAGTGGAAACAGCTATGTTTGAAGCTTCACCAATACAAAGAGTTTCAACAGTATGATTCATGAGTCTTTGTTGAGACTTCAACTCTTTGACTACGTTTGAGACCAAGTTGATTTCTTTTTTGCAGTTCGATGAGTCGAAGGAACCCCAGAAGTTGTTTATGATTCTGCTTTGGAACAAATAAGAGCCTGGTGATAGAGTGGTGTTTGAGTCTTCGAGTTCAATGAGGCAATCGTGATCGTAGGTTTTGGGGACTAAGTCCATGGTGGGTAGTGAGTGGAGAAGTGAAACGATGGAGATGGCAGTAGCAAGAAGAAGTGCTCGGAAGAAGACAGTTCTTAGTATTGTTGAGCCAAAAGGGTTATGGAATCTGGTGGAGGGTTTGGAATTGGAATTGGGATCCATGGAAACTGATATCGAAAGGAGGGTGTTGTTTAATGTTTATATAGGGAGAGACATAAGATAAGGTTGTAACAGAAATAGAAAATAGAGGAAATTGAAACTTAGGATAAGTGAGATATGAATTTGAAATAGTAACAAGAGAGAGATTTAAGTGGTGAGTTAGTTAGGATTTGGATGGAGATAGTGATGGAGTCAGAGATTGAGGCTTAAGAGGGAAAAACAAAGGTTGAGGTTTGGGGTATATTAGGTTTACGTGGCATCATCTAGAAGCTCCTTGTTGATGTTGATGTTTAACTCAACTACTTTCTAAAATGTAGTAGCTCAAAATTTATAAATATCTAGAATAGAATTGTTTGCTATCCATTAAGAAAGTTGCATACAAATACAAACAACTAGCTGAATAATTAACATATCTGATTTATATATTATTTAAATATGTGAATAATTTTTAGGTTTAATTGTTATTTTATTTCTTTTATTTTGTCTTTTTCTTAATTTTAAAAATTACTATTTTAGTTTTTTTTTAAAATTTTCTGTGCAATTTTTGTCTCTCTATTTTATTTTTTCTACAAAATTAGTCCTTATTTTTGTCATTTTTTCAACAAAAAAACTCAAAAGGGGACCAAAATCATAATTTTAAACATAAAGGGACCAAAATAAAAAAAAGAAGACAAAATAGGAGGACCAAAGTTATAATTGAGTTTTTTTATTTATTTATAAATAGGACCGGAGATAACTAACTAAAAAAATGAAGTTTTTTATTAGTAAAGCAAGTAAAGATAATTAATAAAAAACATCAGCTATATTAATTTTATTTTGATTAATTTGTATTATTATTATTATTATTAGAATTTAATGGAAATGCACCGACAGTGTAAAGCAGTTTTACACTGTCAATAAAATCCAAACCGTTAAATTTTATAAAAATTTGACTTTTTCTTTAAATTAAATATAAAATATTTATTTTTAAGGGTTGTGATGTAGTGACTGTGTAAAAAAATTTACACTGACAGTGCACTACCTTTAAGCTCTTATTATTATTATTATTATTATTATTATTATTATTATGTAGGGCTGTGTTATGATTCAAATTAGAGAAAAGTCATGTCATCAAAGTGAGTCATTAAAATAGTTAGAAAAAAGGACATGTGTCATTTGATCCATGAATTAAGAAAATATTCCCTTAACCTTCTATAAATTGGAGCATTGATTGGAAACAAAGGAAGGAAGAAAATTGATGAAGTCTCTCTCTCTCTCTCTCTCTCTCTCTCTCTCTCTCTCTCTCTCTCTCTCTCTCTCTCTCTCTCTCTCTCTCTCTCTCTCTCTCTCTCTCTCTCTCTCTCTCTTCTTTGGTACTCTCTTGTAGACTAATGATTAAGTCTTAGACTTAATCTTCTTCTATCTTTCTATTAGTTTCATAGTTTATCATTTATCATTTAATTTCTCTTGTGTTGTTTTTTAATGAATTCTATACAAAGAGATATTTCATTCATTGTCTAATTTTTCTCGGCATTCAACAATTGCAAAAGGGGTTAAACCCTTACATTGGTGCTTTCATCCATCAGCATGGCAGATGCTACTTGTATGAACGAGTTGGAGGCAGCCATTCAAAGACTCAACACTACAATGAAGAAAACCATGGAAGATGAAGATGCACACCATGCTGAGTAAATGATGTCACACGCAACTGATGCCTTGCGTATGGATCGCGTTGAGGAGAAATTGGCTGCACTTCAAGTGAGTTTTGCTTCTAATGGTGGTCCGAACTCATTTACGCAATCTTCAAAGAATCAATTATTGTCGATGCTTACAAGAATGGTCGATATATCGCAAGAAGAGATCGATGCTTTTGAATTGTTCGATGTTGAGGTCTCGACTTGGATTTAAGTTTTTCACACCAAGAACAAATCACAACTACACCATACATAAATGACGAGTTGTTTGTTTCAGAAGCTTTAAGAGAAACCTTTCTAGTTGTTGATACTTCTAATTTGAGTAGTGAACCAGGGATTAAACCATTTATTTCAGTTTTTTATGGACCTCCCATAATCAAAGGTTTTTTTACTTCCACCGTCATACATGATTGTTATGGCAAGCTGAAGACAACAATCGATGGAGATAGCAAGCGACCAGGGTCCTCACCGGTGTTCATCTTAGGGTATTTCAATATCGTTGTCGCACTTACCTTGCCTACGATTCTTCTATCAGATCCACCAGACTTAGTGTCCATTCTGATGCCTCCGCTCGCCCCACCATGGCTACATCGCTCAGTTTACCCAAGACCACTTAACTCCCCACCGTCATCAAAGGTAACCAACCTTCATCACTATTTCCAATTTGAATAGAAGATTTTATATGGAATTCAATCTCACAGTACACCCACAATTGATAGTCGAATTCCTTGTGTTTATGTGCTAACATGTTCATTATCTAATGATACCAACATTGTGTCTTCACACGAAGCCCATTACATGTTTGTTAAAATGCCCCTCATAGTTGATTTCTATTGTGACACTTTTACAAGTATGTTGAGTATGATGAAAATCCCTGCATCTTTTCGACAAGTTGATATGGACACCTCTGACTATACTACAAGTTCTGTTATGTTTCATAATTATCAAGATTGCAGTAATTGTTACTCATCTAGTGGACTTCTGCTCAAGTTTGATTTAATTAACAGTGTTGGATCATCCTCAATTCTATATGATTTATATGCTACCTATGCATGCATTTTTCGTGGTATGACTCCCAATCGTAATTTGAGTTGTTATGATATTGTGAGTCTTTTCTATTGTTGCCACATTAAGCTCCTACTAGTATTATCCCTAGCTCATGACCAATCCAAACATAAGGGTTGGAATTTGTTGTCACTTCTGATTGTTGAAAGAATTAGGGTTGTTGTGTATAATTGCATTATTAATTGGATTTTGGATTGTGAGGCCATGACACTTCAACATAGTTTTGATGATTCCCGTGGTAATCACAATGCTTATTCAAGCTATAAGCACATGGACTTGGACATCTTTTAAAATGCCAAAATTTCATGGTATCCTCATCCACAGATTGAAGGAAAAAACGAGTTTTCAAATATTTGCTCTAAACAAGTTTGAAGAGAAAAATGAGAGCATTTGGTGAGAGAAGTTTTTCTAAATTAAAATTATTAAAATCTTATTTGAGATCTACTATGCAACAAGATAGATTAAATAGTCTTGCGTTGATTTCAATTGAAAATAATTTTTTGAAGAACCTTGATTATGAACAAATTATTAATGATTTTGCAACAAAAAATGATAAGAAAGAAGAAGAAGAAGTCTTTTTATAGTGGTTTATGTTTTGATGTAGTATAAACATTGATTTAAAGATCCATACTTGTATTCTTTTTGCACAATGTCAAATGAAAATGTGTTTTTTATCCAATTATTTCTTTAATCCTTATGTATTTATTATTTAAAAAAATACAGGGACACTACTCTTTTGATTTTCCCAAAGCCTCAAAATTCAAAGGAACAACCCTGATAACAGTGTTATATGTATCTTAAGTCTATACATTTAATTTTGAAGAAAAATAATTTTTTTATGTAAAATAAATTAACAATGCATTTTGTTGTTCATTTGTCTTTTATTCTTATATAATTTATAACTTATAATTGAAATATTTTAAACTTGCTGCACCAAGTTTTTCTCAATCTTTTTTGAACAATTTTTCTTAAGAAATAGATATAGTCTTAATTTGTGGATAATTGTCCTGGTTTTTGGGTGCAAAACTGTCTTAGTTTAATACTAGCTAGTGCAGGGTGACAAGCTTTATTGAAATATTATTAAAAAAAATAAGAAGAAAGGATTATGCAAGATGCTTTCAACATTCAAGTGGCCATTATTGGAAGTTCAAACTGCTTGCAGTGAAAAATTAACGTGTGGACTAATTTAATAAGTAAGGGGCTTGGTTCCATGATTGAACTCATTGGCAAACCCATGATGCCCCCCCAACTTCTTATTTTAAATATATAATAAAGGAAACTAAACATACTTAAGCTACGCTTTTAGAATATTCTATGGCCTGAACTTTGATCTTTTAGTTCAAGAGATAACTTTTTATAAGATGATTTTTTTAAAAGACATTTAAACAAATTGAAGAAACGTACATGACACACACACACATCTAGCATCTTGATGAACATTATATAATACCTGTTAAATTTGTACTTCTCAATTGAGACTCATATATCTTTAACATTTATCTTTTATAACCATCGACTCATCAAACAATTAAGGGTTAATATCTATTTTCACCCCTGTCATATGGGGTCGGTTTGAAAAACCCCCTGCCAAAAAAAAAGTTTTAAGAAGTGCCTCGTAAAATTTCAGAAGTTTGATTTTGAACCTTTTTCACACCACCTCATTAAAAAGTCTGATGTGGCAGTATTTTTTATAATTTTTTAATAAACTTATTTGCCACATCATTAACTCATGGAAGGGAATGACCTTACTACCCTTAGTGTTTTTATCAACAAAACCTGTAGCTGCTCAACCTTCTACTGAACAGGCTCAAGCTGATGGAAATATGGAAGCTCAAATTGAGGCGACTCCAACTTTTACTGCACAAGCGCCATCTGTGGTTGAAGACCCAGAGTTGGATGCATTGCTTAATGATATGATGGCTCTTTATGAAGAACAAACATCACAAGTTGATAATCCCACACAACCTGTTGTTATGCAACCTGCTGCTGCAACAAGTGTTCCTTTGAATGAACCAGAGCCTGCTGCAATGAATGAACCAGGGTCTGCTGCAACAACTGTCAAAAAACCTTCTACGAAGAAAAGGAAAAAGGTCTTGACCGGGAAGCCAACAAGAAAGAGGGTCAGTGAGAGGTTGAAAGAGGTGAGAAATGCCAAACGACATGGTGGGTCTGGATCAACACCTGATGCACCTTTGACCTTTGATGAAGAATCTGGTTGGAGTACATCAAAGAAAATCTCAAAGAAGAAGTGGAAGGGAATTGCTAGACGCATGACTCAGTAGGTGTGCCATTTTGTGATTTCAATTTGACTGTGTTATTGTCCTTATGTTAAGCACATTATGTGCCATTTTGTGATTTCAATTTGACTGTGTTATTGTCCTTATGTTAAGCACATCATGTGCCATTTTGTAACTCTTACTTATCAGAACATATTGACTTAAGTTCATTTTGGTATCATTCCAAGTTGTTAATTATGTACTTGTTACTTCAATATTTTGGTATCAATCCAAGTTCACTTTGTATTGGCTTAACTAAAACTCATAAGACTTTCATATAAGAACAAAGGTCATTTTCATTGTAATCTATTTCAATACAACCATACACCTTCACAAAGCCATTACAATATAGACAAATGAATTGTCACATGAACCAACATAACATAACATAATATGGATATTAAAACCATATACAAATTACAATAATAGAAGTTACAACAAGAAGATGAAATTATTTGTTACATGAACTAAGAAAGAAAACCCATAGACAAATTAACACAACTAAAACATAATTCATCTTCTTTGTTAACCCATCAATCTTTTTCTCCCTGGCTTCCATCTTTAGTGAGAAATCTCTCTCAATTTTGCTCATCCGTTCTACCAAACCTACATCAAGATGCCCAAAATCTCTTTCACCATAAAATTCATCATCCTCAAGAAATGTGTTGTAGTCGTTTTCTTTACACCACAACTTACACTTCCAGTATTTTCTCCCTGGATTTGAAACCGATTTTGAAACAAATAACTTCATGAAGACATTGTGGCCACATTTGGGAGTTACTCTACCATTTGAAGATAAGCTTGAGTTAGATGAAATTTGTTGACTCATGTTACTGAAATATGGGACGAGAAACTGTAGCCTCAAAATGAAGAAGCGCAAGAAGAAGAAGAAAGATTAGAAAAGGAAGAAGAAGAAGCTACACGGTAATGGGTTAGGTCAACAAAGATCATGGGTTTATGTTGATAAAAACACTAAGGGTAGTAAGGTCATTCCCTTCCATGAGTTAATGATGTGGCAAATAAGTTTATTAAAAAATTATAGAAAATACTGCCACATCAGACTTTTTAATGAGGTGGCGTGAAAAAGGTTCAAAATCAAACTTCTGAAATTTGACGAGACACTTCTTGAAACCATTTTTTTGGCAGGGCTTTTCAAACCGACCCCATATGGCAGGGGTGAAAATAGGTATTAACCCAACAATTAACTATCAAATTAATTTTCCACATCATTATGCTCTAAATCACTATATATCGAACAAATTTCTAAGCTTGGTATGACAATATGCCAACTCTTCATTGCGTCTTCTAAATAATATTATTGTTTTACTTCAGTTGTGAATACAAATTGAATCATTTTTATAAAATTGCTGAGAAAAAACAAAACATAGAGAAAATAAAAGAAGAAAATAACAACACAAGATATTAACGTGAAAATTTTAAAATCGGAGAAAAAACCACAATCATTGTCAATAGGCAATCGGAGAATAACACTATGTGAAAATTGGTACAAAAAATATCATATCCTCAACTAACTCAGGTCCTAATACACCCACATCCCCTCAAACAAATATTTAACTACATCTCGCACCACTCTAATACAAGAGCATAAGAGAACAAAGAAAGATAAATACAAACTTAAAGTGCTTTTGACGAGCGCATCTTGGAGTGAAGAACTTGAATCCTATATATAACCTTGAATTCTCTCTTCCATCACATAACTAAATGATATGGTACTTCTTCAACATGTATATTTTTAATCAACCCCAACAATCTCCACCTTGATTGAAAATAATACAATAACTTGTATTGTCTTCACCAACAATCATACTCCACCATAAAGAATATAGTCACTTGAAGCTACACCACATCAAGAATTTTCACATTTTCTTCACTAACAATCATAGTATTAAAAATTATCATACTCTCTCATAAAGAATATATTTCACTTGAAGATAAATCTCTTCAAGAATTTCACATTGTCATCACCGACAATCATATACTTTATCATGAAGAATAAATTTCACTTGAAGTTAAATGATCAGTCATTTTTACACGTTTATTTACCGTTGATTTTAGTCGTCTTTGCTTTATATTGTCAAGCGTTTTACTTCATTCTTCCACTTTTATGCTTTGGTTGTGTATTGTACTGTTTGCAGGCTCAAAAGAATAAATCGAGACAAATCAATGTGAAAAAGTACAAAAAGCAAAGTTTTGAAGGAAGTGAAAAATCATGCTATAGGAGGCCTGGCGCGACCACCCGTGTTACTAACGCTGGCAAAAAGGGCCGGAATAAATCGAATTATTTTGATTCAAAGTGAAAAATAATATTAAATATAATCCGGGCCGGCCCGAATAACTGTAACTCTTAAAGGGCCGGGCTTGAACAACTAAATTATAGCCCGTTTAAATTCCGGGCTTTTTGGCCCGGCCCGACAAAGGCCCGAGCCCGTCACGGGCCGGCCCGATGCGGGCTGGGTAGCCCGTTTTTCCAGCTCTACGGTGTTAGCAAGTGTGAGATCTGGAAATTTCAGCATGTTTCTCATCGTGACAGGCGTGTAGTACTTTGATCATAACTAGAGCTTCGTAACTCGGAATGACGCGGTTCTGGTGGCAAAATTTTGCTAACGAAAAGGGCTACAACTTTGATGAGGAACTCAAAACCAAATTATGAAGTTAAGGGCTGACACAAGCCGTTTTACTTGACACGGTCCGTGTCAAGAGGCCTGGGACAAAAAACCAAATTTTAATCTGATAGAAGCTGACACGGGCGCCCGTGTCACGCGACATGGCCGTGTCAGCATGTGACACTGATTTCTTGATTTTTTTCATATTTTGTCCATGGGTTAAGTTGTAGCGGTGTTTTGGGTACTTCCAACCAACCTAAGTGAATGTGTACTATTTAGATGAGTTTTCTCGATGGATTAGGGACTCTTTTTTGGCCGAGAGAAGAATACAAGATTGAAGATTGGAGAAAATAAGGGTTTGGGAGAGAAGAAGGTTTTCATGAAGGAAGCGATTGAAGATCAAATTTCATCTCCAACACTTGTAATGTCTCTATTTTATATTTTGTTTTCTTTGAACAATATGAGTAGTTAAACCCCCCAATACTAGGGAGTGTCCCTGATTTGATTATGTAATGATTCTGAATTCCTGAGTTCATCAATAGATTTGTTTTCTTATTCACTTTAATTGTACAAGGTGTTTATGCTTTCTTTGTCGAACCAACAAGATTGATTTACGGTTAACAACTAGCTGGACCGCGGTTGTTAAGGTTTTTCTACGATTAGACTATAGAAGATATCACCTAAAAATAGGGATACCCTATAGTTACCGGTTAAGTCTTGATAAAAGAAAGGCTTGATTTCATCATAATTCGCTAAGGAATTAGGATTTAGGATGAATGTTCAAAGGTTTTCCAGCTAAGGAATTAGGGGAAAATAATCTAAAGGGCGGTAATTAAAGGTTATGAACTTGTTGAAGAAATCTATATTCAAGGTTATTACAGGGCAAATCATACACTTTACTCTAGCATGCTCTCATATTTTTTAAAACCATTTAGTCAATTTTCTGTTATTTTTATTTATAGTTAATTTATAATTGCAAATCAAAACCTCAAATATAATTTTTGTTTTGTTTAATTGAACAACAAATTAAGCTTTATACTGATATGTTGTCCTCAAGAGCGACATTCGAGGAATTCTCCTTTATTACTACATAGGTAAAAAAGTACACTTGCTATTTTACCGATCAAGTTTTTGGCGCTGTTGTCGGGGACTGCCGAAATATAGAGTTTTGATTTTAGTTCAATTGAAATTTTGTTGCTCGTCAACTAAAATTTTGTTTCTGTTTTTGTTTATTTAAATTTGATTTTAGTATAAAAAAAGAAAAAAGAAAAAGTCTGATTATTTTTGCTTCATGAATTCTTCTATACTTTGCTACTAACAAAGTGTCTGAGTTTTGTAGCCATGTATTATTTTAGTCATTGCCAACTGTATCTCCTGCATGTTGGTCGCCTGATTCAGGAGTCACTTTGGAAGAAGCAATTAAAATTTTTAAAACATATAAGAGGGAGGTAAGAATCCTTATGAATGAATGTAAGGAAGCTAACTTTTATCCAGATAGGTTTATTTGGAGAAAGTTAGAGTTTGAAGAAGAATATGTGGAACCAGAAGAAAAATATATAACATCAGATGAAGAGGATGCAGTAAGAATAGAAGAATTTGAGGCAAAAAAGAAATAGGGGCAAGAAGAAATAAGGAAACTTGAATATGATCAAGTTTTGGATGAAACCACAAATTTAACAATTTGTGAAGATGTGGACATCCAACAAGAAAATCTTCAACAAAAGAGTATCCCCAAAAACTATTTTTACAACAAGGCAGATGAAAGACAAGAAATTGACAAAGTATTGGAAGATATTTATTCCTTGTTCAATAATATCAAGCTAAAAAGGATTTGACAGCAACATCATCAGTACTTTAAGTTCATGGGATTGCTACCAAACAAAAGAAAGAAAAAAGATGATGTGTTCTTTGTGTCATATATGCCACCCTAACAAGGGGAATGAATTGCCGAGCCATGCGACGTTAAACGAAGCGCTTCGTGGGAGGTAACCCACACTTTTAATAACTTAGTTTTATTTTTGTGTTTGTTTTCTTTTCTTTTCAGGAATTAAAAAAGGGTCCTTTCTGGTGAAAGCTAGGAAGCAGCAGTTGAAGCTGGATTACCCTATGTGAGTCACCCTTCTCGGGCTTGTTCTGAAACATTTGGGCCAATGTTTAGTTCAAGTTTGGGGGGATTTACTCTTTTCATTTTTTATGTTGTTGTTATGCTATGTGTAAAACCATATATTAAAGTCTTCCCAAATTTGACTGAATTTTTTTATTTTTCCATAAGAGTTGTGATCTCAAAAGTGACAGGGAATAGTATATAGAGATGAAGGGATGGTTGTTTGAGGATAGGAAGTTCGGAATAATGTGACAGAAAGGGGGTTTGTTTGAACACCCTTGGTTTCCTAAAAAAGAGATACGAGTCCAAAGTGTATATTTTTACCATAGTGCTTGTATCCTGAGAAGTACTCCTTGAGTAGTTTATTTTGACACTCTAGCATAATCTAAATTAACATGCATGTATGAGTAGTGGAGAAATAAATAATGTTGGCACCAAATGATGAAAAGGCGGTAAAAGGTAGTCGGCCCGCTAAGTTGGGTAACCTCACCCGATTATTCTGCCTAAAGGAGGTTGATCCCTAACGTCGTCCAAATAAGGACAATACACAAACTGAAAAGTTTTGAAAATTTCATCGTTAATCATTACTTATTTGGTGCCTGAAAAAATCATAAAGACTTGATTAGTCTCATGCATGTGATGATAATCATAATTATCATTGCCTTAATTTGATTGTCCGAATGAAAAAGGAGGAAAATCGGAATAAGAAACTTAAGTATAAAGTATAGTTGGAGAGGTATCTGAAGGGGAGCTCGGGTTTAAAAATTCTTGCAGAAACTCTTCGCGTCATGTGAATGTCGGACTAACAGTCTCTTGATCAAAAGGAACAAAAATCTCATGTATAAGTATCGGTATGTTGTGATGTTCATTTTCTCTTGTTATTGTCGCTTGAGGTCAAGCAACAGTTTAAGTTCGGGGGAGTTTAATCAGTGGTTTTTACACGTTTATTTACCGTTGATTTTAGTCGTCTTTGCTTTATATTGTCAAGCGTTTTATTTCGTTCGTCTACATTTTATGCTTTCGTTGTGTATTGTACTGTTTGCAGGCTCAAAGAAATAAATTGAGACAAATCAATGCGAAAAAGTACAAAAAGCTTAGTTTTGAAGGAAGTGAAAAATCATGCTACAGGAGGCCTGGCGCGACCACCCGTGTTAGCAAGTGTGAGATCTGAAAATTTTCAGCATGTTTCTCATCGCTACAGGCGTGTAGTTTTTTTTATCATAACTAGAGCTTCGTAACTCGGAATGACGCGGTTTCGGTGGCCAAATTTTGCTAACAAAAAGGGCTACAACTTTAATGAAGAACTCAAAGCCAAATTATGAAGTTAAGGGCTGACACGGGCCATGTTACTTGACATGGGCCATGTCAAGAGGCCTGGGACAAAAAAACCAAATTTTAATCTGTTAGAAGTTGACACAGGCGCCCGTGTCACGGGACACGGTCGTGTCAGCATGTGACGCTGATTTCATGATTTTTTTCATATTTTGTCCATGGGTTAAGCTATAGGGGTGTTTTGGGTACTTCCAACCAACCTAAGTGAGTATGTACTATTTAGATGATTTTTCTCGATGGATTAGGGACTTTTTTTTGGCCGAGAGAAGAATACAAGACTGAAGATTGGAGAAAATAAGGGTTTGGGAGAGAAGAAGGTTTTCATGAACGAAAGAGATTGAAGATCAAATTTCATCTCCAACACTTGTAATGTCTCTATTTTATATTTTGTTTTCTTTTAACAATATGAGTAGTTAAATGCCTAATGCTAGGGGGTGTCCCTGATTTGGTTCTGTAATGATTCTGAATTCCTGAGTTCATCAATAGATTTGTTTTCTTATTAAATTTAATTGTACAAGGTTTTTATGCTATTTTTGTCAGACCAACAAGATTGATTTACGGTTAACAACCAGTTGGACCGCAGTTGTTAAGGTTTTTGTACGATTAGACTATAGTAGATATCACCTAGGAGTATGGATACCCTATAGTTATCGGTTAACGAAAGGCTTGATTTCATCATAATTCGCTAAGGAATTAGGATTTAGGATGAATGTTAAAAGGTTTTTCAGCTTAAGAATTAGGGGAAAATAATCTAAAGAGCGGTAATTAAAGGTTATGAACTTGTTGAAGAAATCTAGATTCAAGGTTATTACAGGGCAAATCATACACTTTACCATAGCATGCTCTCATATTTGTTAAAACCATTTAGTCAATTTTCTATTATTTTTATTTATAGTTAATTTATAATTGCAAATCAAAACTCCAAATATAGTTTTTTTTTGTTTAATTGAACAACACATTAAGCTCTATACTGATACGCAGTTCTCGAGATCGACATTCGAGAAATTCCCCTTTATTACTAGCTACATAGGCAAAATAGTACACTTGCTATTTTACCGATCATTAAACCACTCCAAAAATTTCACATGTCAAAAACTAGGATGAAAACATATGGTATAACTTTCTTGTTGACAGTGTTGAAGGAAGGTGGGGGCGGAAGGGTGCCACTGCACCCCTCATAAGTAAGTTATTTTTAAGTATATTATGATTGTTTTAAAAAAATCTTTCTTAATATTATTTCCTTACTATTATATTCTAATACATGAATATTGATTTTGGTTGTTTTATTATTAATGGTCCAGTAATAAATTTTGTGAGTAAATTGATTTTAAAAGTTCTTTAATTATATTAAATTACTTATTTTATTTATATATTATCTCTTAAATATATTTTTAACTATAATTTGCTTAAATAATTTGACTAAAAATATTATTAAATCAATTATATTTAAATAGAAAAGGGTTAGATGAAAATGGGTTTTCTCTAGTTATTTACCAATTGATATTTTTATGTTTGTATTTTAAATTGAGTATGCATATTATACAATTATGCAAGTCCTAATGTCTTTTAAAAATTTTGAAGTTTTTTCGTTGTTGGTGTTAGACAAACTAGTATATAACCCGCGTTTTGTGCGGTTGACCTAAAATATATTATTATTATTATTATTATTATTGTATATAATATTTTAAACTTCAAAATTTTAGATTATTGATTTGTATGCGGAATTTTTTTAAATGATTTTATTTAAGTAATTATTATTATATGTAGTTTTATAAACAGATATTTGAGAAAAAGTTAAATTTTAAAAATAATATAGAGGATCACTTTATTATGTTTATAGGATTTTTTTCTAATGAGTTTATTCAAATATTATTTTCTATATGAGTTTATTATAATATTCGAATATTATTATAGACAGTTTTTATTAATTGATAATGTCATTAGTATAGTAAAATGGAGTTTTCATTTTTTTTAGAGTTACAATTTGAAATGATAAATAATCATAAATAGCGAGAAAAATATTTTAATAATTTTAATAAGTCATTAATGGTTTAATAGGAATGTAGGTTAGTATTACAATTAGAAAGAAATAAGAAACAAAACTTCATAAAAATCAAAATGATAATTAAATATTGACAATATGTACTAATTATAGTGTAAGAATCTTGATTGTTAGAAATAGTTTGTCATAAATGAATAGAATTTGTTTATAAAGAATAACAACATCAACCATTCAATGTTGCTATACACAAAAACATTTTGAAAATAAGATTAAGGAAATTAATTCAAAGAAAAATGATAAGTGGAAGAAGTCATAATCTATTTAGTATGGTTATATTCGAAAGAAATAATAAATGGAAGACGAAAATTAAACAAAAATAATAATATTGGTAGGGTTATATGTGGACGAAATCATATGTATTATTGTTATAGAAATTTGGTTATCCAAATGATTGCAAAAGCCGTGTATTTTAATATTTATTAAAAGATTGTTATTCATATAAGCCTACAAACTTTTAAATTAGAAGGCTATAAGTTTATGTACATCTTTTTTATAAGAATACTAAACAACTTATATTTATATTCTAAGAAAAACATAAGTAATACCATTCTAGAATTGAAATTGTGAATAAGGAGGAAGGAAATTAAATTAAAAAAATTAAAAATCAATACAAAAATAAAAACATCTTAACATATGCATATATATTATTGTTTCTAGAATTTAGATTCTCTAGATGATTATAAGAGACGTATATTTCAATATTGATTCTAAGATTGTTGTTTGTAGGAGCTTGTGCCGATTAGACTCTCATTCAAATTGTAAAACCTGCAAAATTATAATTAGAAATTATATTAACATAAGCGTATATATTATTGTTTCTAGGATTTAAGTAAAAAAAGACGAAGAAAATTAAATTTAAAAAAATTAAAAATCAATACAAAAAAATAAAAACATCTTAACATAAGCATACATATTATTGTTTCTAGAATTTAGTTTCTCTAGATGATTGCAAGAGACGTATATTTCAAAATTGATGTTAAGATTGTTGTTTGTAGGAGCTTGTGCCGATTAGACTCTCATTCAAATTATAAAACCTGCAAAATTTTAATTAGAAATTATATTACAAAATATGAATATGAGAATAAATTAATTTGAATATGATCAAAATAATATATATGAAATAAATTTAAATATGATCAAAATGATAAAATAAAATTTATTCAGAAAAACATGGACATGAAATAGATTTGAATAGATGTAAAAAAGATGAAACCATCCAAGAGATTTTGGATTAGAATATTAGATAAAGATACAAAAATCAATTCTTTTTTTGAATCGGCGTAGAATAGTAAATGATTGCAAGATACGTATATTTCATGTTTTGTCAGGTTATGCATGAATTCTAAAATAGACGTGTGAGGAAGAAAGTGACAAAAGTTTATCTATTTAAGGTAGAAAGTGGGACAAATTTATCTGTTTCAGAATAATAAAATGATATTATTATTGGCTGTTTCATAAAACTATTCATTTTATAAATATTAATTTTTGCAATAATTATAAAAAATGTAACTGATTTTTGTTCCAAAAATAAATTGTAATTAAAATACAATGATGATAACAGTAAAAAGTAAAAAGAAAAAAATTATATACGTTAGTAATTACTATTGAAATATATTTTTCAAAAAAATAAATCGAGTAAAAATATAATGATTTGTTAATTTATATAAATTTTGAATTACTACATTTTTCTAAAAATATGTCTAAAACGGTTATTAAAAACTTTATTGATATTGACCAAAAAATATTATTTGTAGATTTTAAAAATAATATTAGATCAAAATATAACTTTAAAATTTTTTTATCACTTCAAAATTCGATATCTCTAATTTATTTACTAATAAAACTTATATTTAAATACAATAATTAAAAAGTATTTTTATATCATATTATAAAGTATTAAAATAAAATGTTAATAAATTTTAAACTATTATACCAGTTAATCTTTAGTTATTTTTTAAATTATTACTTTTATAATATTTTTTCTACTTCAATTCTTTAACATATATATATTTTTGTTATATTGTTAGATAATTGTTTTATTTATTCCTCATAAATTTCTATTAATTAAAATGATTTGTTACTTTATATAAATTCTAAATTACTAAATTTTTCTAAAAATACGTTTAAAATAGTTATTAAAAACTGTATTGATATTAACCAAAAACATATTATTTGTAGATTTTAAAAATAATATTAGATCAAAATATACACTAAAGGATATTTTTTTATTTTATCACTTCAAAATTCGAATTCTCAAATTTATTTACTAATAAAATTTATATTTATATACAATATTTAAAAATATTTATATATTATATTATAAAGTATTAAAATAAAATGTTAATGAATTTTAAACTATTATATCAATTAATCTTTAGTTCTGTTTTAAAATTATTATTTTTATAATATTTTTGCTAATTCAATTATTTAAAATATATATTTTTTATATTTTTAGAAAATTGTTTCATTTATTCCTCATATATTTCTAATAATTATTAATATAGTGTTAATATTATAGTTGGGTGCATAATAGATAAATAGTTATAATTTTTATAAATAATAGTACTTTTAATTGTGGTAGTTGAATATTATATTATATTATTATTATTTTATTATTAGATTAATATTATAATATAATTTATTATTTATATTATTAGTAGTAGTAGTGGTGGCTGAATATATTATTATTATTATTATTATTTTAGTTATAAATATAATTATTATTATTTTTATTATGTTTATTATTATTATTATTATTATTATTATTATTATAATTATTGTTATTATTATTATAGTTAGTATTATTATTTATTTTCAATATAGGGACATATTAGTAAAAATACAATTAGGGTTTGTGTTTAGAATTTCTACCAAGGTGACATGTGGTTAGAATTTGTGTTTAAAGTTGCTACCAATGTGACAGGTGGCTAGGGTTGCCATCATGACAACCTTAGATTTATATATATTAAGATTAAGATTATTATTATTATTATTATTATTATTATTATTATTATTATTATGATATTAGTTAGATATTATATTATTATTATTATTAGTGATGGTTTAGTTTTATTATTATTATGAAGAAAATTATTTCCTTATTTATTTTAATATAGAGTTTGTATAATTAGGGTTTGTATTTAAAATTATTAGTAAATGACACGTGGCAAGGATTGTTACCAAGATGACATGTGGCTAGGGTTGTCATCATGACTTCTTTGGATTTATATTAAGTAGATAGATAGATTATTAGTGATGATTTAGTTTTATTATTATTATAATAATAATTATTTCATTATTTATTTTAATTATTTTAATATAAAGTTTGTATAATTAGGGTTTGTATTTAGAATTATCAGCAAATGACATGTGGTAAGGATTGTTACCAAGATGACATGTGGTTAGGGTTGCCATCAAGACTTCATTGAATTTATACTAGATTGTCCACCCGTGCTCCGCACGGGTATATTAGAAATAAAAAACTACCTTATTTTATAATAATTCATATTAAATATTTTATTTGCATATGAAATTACTTTATAATCTATTTAGATTATGTTTGGAATTATACTTTTAATTTTTTAATGAGAAATAATAATGCAAAAAATGTTTTATATTATTATTTTTTTCTAGATTATCAGAAGATCTATTATGATTTCATTTGTATATTAGAATAAGTAAATTATTTTAAAACATTATGAGTATAGAAATATTACTACTTGAAGTATAATAAGTTTAACATTTAATTTATAATTTTAAATTAATTTTAGTACAAATGAATATAATTGTAACAATCATAATGAAAAATATGTAGATATTAAAATTTTAAAAGCACAATTATGCAAATTGTAACAATCATAGTGAAAAATATGTAAATATCAAAATTTCAAAAGCACAATTATGAAATTATGTTGTAGTAAATCATGTTATTCTATATATAAAATATTTATATGTAATAAATCTATATAATACACAAACGGTTAAATATGCAATTATTGATTTTATTTTATTAATTAGATCATATAGTATTGATTAAATAAAAAAAATTATTTATTAGCTCTATTATTGATTTTATTTTATTAATTAGATCATATAACTTTTATTAAATAAATATTTTATTTATTAGCATTATTATTTTTCAGCGTTATTATCAATTTTTAAACATTACAATTAAAATAAAAATTAAATATTATTGATATGTACTAATTATTGTGTAAGAATCTAGATTGTTAGAAACAATATGTTTAAAGAAATAAATTATTTTTTATTAAAAATAACAAATCAACTATTCCATGTAAATATTTTGAAGTTGAGATGAAGGAAATTAAACCAAAGACTAACAATTAAATATAAATTAAATATTATTTGGATGGTTATATTCGAAAGAAAATCATAAGTGAAAGAAGAAAATTAAACAAAAACAATCTAATTGCTAAGTTATATCTGGATGAAAGCATGTGTATTATACTTTTAGAAATTTGACAATCTAAATGATTGCAACAGTCTTATATTTCCATCTTCATTCTAAGGCTATGGTTTTTATTCATAGACGATAAAGTTTCAAATAGAAATACCGGAAATTAATTATAACAACAATAAACAACCTATATTAAAATAATAATGAGTATAAAATATGATTACAATAATAATTAAAATTTATATTCGAAAGAAAATATAAGTACTATTGTTCTAGAATTGGGAAGAAAGAGGAAGGAAATTAGACAAAAAAACAATATAAAAAAAACTAAACTAAAGCATATATTTAAATTCGTTCTAAGATTGTTATTTGTAGAAGCAGAAGTCAATTAGACTCTCATTCAAATTGTAAAGCCTGAAAAATAATAATTAGAAATTATATTACACAATATGAATATGAGTATGAAATGAATTAGAAAAGAATCAAAATAATATTTATGAAATGAATTCAAATATGATCAAAACAATAAAACTAAAATTTATACGGAAAAGTACGTGCATGGAATTAATTTGAATAGATGAAAAAAATGAAACTATCCTAGAGCTTTTGGATTGCAGTTGATATTGCTATGAAGACCTGCAAAATAAAAACGGATGAGATAGTTTGAGACATGTAGAGTGCAATGTCCTCAAGAATTTTATGAGTATTATACTAATTCTCTACGATTTAAAAGACTCTTCTCGAAAGATGGAGGACACAAAAACTTGCATGAAATATTATCCCAAAGAGATATTGTAATCCAAAACACGTTAATTTTTGAAAAGATCATTTTTCTCTTATACATCTTTCGGTTTTTTCATCCCAAACTCTATATATTAAAGACCTCTTGTTTTTTTCGTTTTAAAAGGAAAATTTCTTTATGACATTTTATTACCACATTTAAGACTCATTTAACAAAATGGAACGTTTCATATAATACATTAACGTTGGCAAGATCAGTTACTGATTAAGAATATAATTGGGTTCAAAATCAAACTATTGAAAATAATTATTCGTACATTTAAGAATATTGTTCAACAAAAGTATAATTAATATTAAAATCAAATTAAACCATTCATCACTCTTAATTGTCATTAAAATTATTCAATAAAAATATTTCAAAATGTTTTATTTTATTGAATACGGTTTTGAAATCACACACCATTAACTTTAAAAATATTATAGCCCTTTATTTATCATTATCATCAACTTAAAATATTAATCACATGGCAGCAAATAGTAATCAATATTATTCCTATTTATTAACTATTTCTTTTATTTTTTTAATTATAAATTATTATATAAAGTTATTTATATTTATTTATATATTTTTAATGATTAATATATATATATATATGTATATATATATATATATATATATATATATATATATATATATATATATTAAAATTTTAATTAGATTTTTTAATTTTCTAACATTTCTTAATAGATAAACAATTATAATTATTATTAAAAATATTATTTTTAATTGAGGTAGTTAAATATTATTATTATTATTATTATTATTATTATTATTATAATTTTTTAGTTATTATTATGAATATTATATTATAATTTTTTTAATCACATGGCAGCAAATAGTAATCAATATTATTCCTATTTATTAACTATTTCTTTTATTTTTTTAATTATAAATTATTATATAAAGTTATTTATATTTATTTATATATTTTTAATGATTAATATATATATATATATATGTATATATATATATATATATATATATATATATATATATATATATATATATATATATATATATATATATATATATTAAAATTTTAATTAGATTTTTTAATTTTCTAACATTTCTTAATAGATAAACAATTATAATTATTATTAAAAATATTATTTTTAATTGAGGTAGTTAAATATTATTATTATTATTATTATTATTATTATTTATATTTATATTTATTTATACTTTTTTAATGATTAATATATATATATATATATATATATATATATATATATATATATATATATATATATATATATATATATATATATATATATATATATATATAAATATATTAAAATTGTATTTAGATTTTTTAATTTTCTAATATATCTTAATAGGTAAATAATTATAACTTTTATAAAAAATATTATTTTTAATCGTGTTAGTTGAATATTATGTTATTTTTATTATTATTATTATTATTATTATTATTATTATTATTATTATTATTATAATTATTATTAATGTTATTGATTATTATTATTCGTTGAATATTATATTGCAATTTTTTTAATAGTGATAGTTAATTATATTATTATTAATATTATTATTTTAAATAGTGATAACAGTATATTACATTATTATTATTATTATTTATATAAAAGTTATTTATTTTTAATTATTCTACTTTTTTAATGATTAAGATATATTAAAATTGTATTTAAATTTTTTAGTTTCCTAATATATCTTAATAGATAAATAAATATAAATTTTATAAAAATATCATTTTTAATCATGTTAGTTGAATATTATATTATTATTATTATTATTATTATTATTATTATTATTATTTTTGATTATTTTTATTAGCTGAATATTATATAATAATTATTTTAGTAGTGATAGTTGATTATATTATTTTTTTAATAGTGTTAGTAGAATATTATATTTTTCTTATTATTATTATTATTATTATTATTATTTTTGATTATTATTAGCTAAATATTATATTATAATATAAAATTAAATATATGATTTAGTCACTAATTAACAATTTATATAAAAATATGAATAAAATTTTAAATACTTTTATTCTTACTTGATTTCTTTTATTTTAAATTTTTGCTGAGTAGTAATTATTAATATATTATTTTTTTTGTTTTTTATTTTTTATATTATCACAATTGTAGTATATTAGTTATAATTTAAGTGATTACTAAAATGAATTTTATAAAATAATTTTTTATTTTTTGATTTAAAATAAAAAGAATGAAGAGTTTTATTCTTTATTTTTAATTTATAAGTGAATAGGAATAGGAGTATGTATAGTATTAATATCGTTTGTTTTATTTTTTTTTAATTTATAACTGAAATTGGTAATTAATATATTTAGTGTATTTTCCAAAGTTAACATGAAGATGACATGTCAGCATTTGATTACTATGAAGATGACATGTCAACATTAGGGTTAGGATTGTGTTCAAGGTTGTCATCATGACAACCTTGGATTTATATTAAGTAGATTAAGTAGGTTTGATTTAGTGTTTTGATGTGTATTGGTGTTACATTAATTTAATTTTAGTGTTTGGTAGTTTAATTTACTTTTTTACAAAGAAGTCGTGCTTATTTAAAAATTTATAAGATGGAATTGACTGATAATTTATGCATGTTTCATCAATTTGAAAAAGCTAAACTCTTGTCAATAATTAGTTGTATAATTTGTATATATTTTTAAGAAGAGAGGCAATAGTTAAGCATTAGAAAATTGATATTCTTTTAATAAAAAACATCTTAAAAAACACAATTTAAGCAAAAAAAATTGATATTCTTTTAATAGAAAGTTTGATTTTTTTTAAACTAGTTTATCGCACCCCTTAATATTTAAAGCTAGATCCGCCACTGCTTGTTAGTAGGAAGTTCTTCAACCACCGACATAATCTTGCACCTTGTGTAATTTTAATTGTATCTACACATCTTTAACTTGAACTTTTCACAAGTCAAAAATAATTCTTCCATCAACTTTCTCTACCCCAAACTGCACAGCGAAACTTGTGACTGCAGCACATCAACTCTTTCACAATACTACCATTCTTTTCTGATGTGAAAGATCAGACAAAGCTACAATTATAGAGCATAATAAGAACTCAAATCCCTAGATCGAACCACTCATATCCCCATATCAAACCAAAAGCTCTGATACCTGTTGTTGGGGAAAAAACAAAACATAGAGAAAATAAAAGAACAAAATAACAACACAAGAGATTAACGTGAAAACTCCAAAAATGGAGAAAAAACCACGGCCATTGTCAATAGACAACTAGAGAACAGCACTATGTGAAAATTGTTACAACACATAATACACCCTCAACTAACTCAGGCCCTAGTACACCCACATCCTCCAAAACAAATATTTATAACTACATCTCACAACACTATAATACAAGAGCATAAGAGAACAAAGAAAGTTAAATACAAGCTTAAAGTTCTTTTGACGGGTGCATCTTAGAGTGAAGAACTTAAATCCTATATATAGTCTTGAATTCTCTCTTCCATCACAAAACTAAACAATGTTGTACTTCTTCAACATGTATATTTTCAATTAACTCCAACAAAAAAAATCGACTTTCACTTAAAACAATTTGCCCTTAGAAATTTCATGCTTATGAATTGTGTATAGTTTGGTCTCATAGTATACTTTAGGAAAGCATTTTTGCAAATCAAATATTTATATGTACACGTTTGATTTCTTGATATGTCTTTAGGAAAATATTCCGCTCTTACACGACTCATGTTTTAGGGATTGTGTACATGTTTGATTTCTTGGGCCGAATTATCTTAAGTGAGTTGGGTTCAGCTCGGACCCAATGGAGCTCGCCCCAATTGTCCAGAAGAATAAGGCCGAGTTGAAATAGCTTATGGGTGAGGTTGGCCATACTGCCCCAAGGTTAACACGAGACAATATTTGATCGAGATATAATGGAGAATGCATCTATGGCTGATTAAGAACATTGGGACATGAGATTTAGGCATTCGAACTTGATTCATAATCTCCATTATGAGGTCACTTACAGAGTTTTAAAAAACGGACGCGGTCGTGGTCGCGTCACGTTCGCGTAAAGATTTTTGAGATTTCGGTCGGTACAGGTGCCGCAACACTGATTGCGGTCGTTGCGGTGTGAATTAACCATAATTTGTTCTTCAATATAGAAAACGGTGATAACGGTATCGACATCTGCCAAAATGTTTTGTCGCGGCCGTTTTCGCAGATCGTTTTTTAAAACCCTTCTCACAATTCATGGGCAAGCACATTAATACATGGATCCACTAACTAGTCTTCCAAATAAGATTAAGATTCCTTCCAAGTTTGGCTTGACACCGCTACCAAATTATCCTCTTGATCCTTCCTAAACAGTCCCAATTAATAACCGAAATCCCCTTGAAAATTATGCCATTTCTACCGTTTCACAACATTCAGCATGTTGCTGCCCAGAAAAAGCTTGACATGCTTTATCAATTTTGCTGCTATAATTGAATCTAAACTTGTCCCAATGCCATTACCAAAAATGTATCAAGCAATTCCCCTACACGAATCCAAGAGCAGAGCTTCCTCCACACTTCGGATTCAATTTATACTATATTGCTTTTGAACTTACCACCCTTTCCTACGTTTTCTTTTTATACTTGTTGGTTGTTTCATATTATAATATTGGTAACAATGAGCTTTAACTTTATAAAAAAATGTCTTCAATTTAGTGTATTCTAAAAATTGTGCTCGTAGAAGAAAAGGTTTTGGAAAATATGTGAATTGTGATGGATCTTTGATCTGTCTGTTACTCTCTTAATTGAATTTTGATGCATGGTGTAAAGCTAAAATAAACTGATGCTTGTTAAAACTGAACTAAAGGCCTATCTTTATTAACATATATACACAATTGTGAAAAAGACATTTTTTATACAACAATGAAGAATGACATTATTTTATATTGATTATGTATAGCTCATTACACTAGAATGTGTTTCTGATACTAAGTACTAACTACTCAGCAGAAAACAATTTGTATGTTTTTGTTATGTGTTTGAAAAATCGGCAGAAATTATAGTTTATTCTTTTAAAAAATGAATTCTTCAATTGATGTTAAAAGGTTATACTTTAGTTATGATATCCTTACTTCATAATTGGAATTTAATTTTTTTTTGATAAAAAACAACCTCATTCGTTAGATAAAAAAATAGAGTAGAGAAAGAAAATGTGTTAGGGCATTTTCCATCTACACATTAACAACAACACTAATAATTAAGACTAATAAGTTATGGACATCAAAAAGCTTTAAGTGGTTAGAAACCAAAAGGAAGGTACCAATCCAAAACTTTAATCCAATCAGGAAAGCAAAGTTCTTCCACAAGAGACAAGTGAATTTTGGAACCCCAATCTTTAAATCTATCCAGTTACGGATCATATCTTTAGCTTTGAATTGATACTTTGATTGAATTAAATTTCATCATTTCAAACTTATCATTAAATGATCATTTGATCATTTTTTGGTACTTTGGATTAATGATAAGTTTCATCTCATTGTATTATCAAGAAGGTTGATTGAAGTAACGATCTCATACACTTGCATTTATGCTTGATCAATTTTTTTCTTCCTCTTCTCTTTCTTTTGTTTTGACTTGTGCTACATTGTTTTAGGAGAATGATCTTTACAATTTCTCTAACGTGTATGACACATAAATTGCTATTGACTGGCCTCATATAGGTGCTACTTCTACATAAGTACACTTACGTTTTCATAACATAGCGCTAAATTGTCTCGATTCGGTTGATTCATTAATAGCACTAATATTGACTTATAATTGTGTTAACATTTACTTATATGCCTTTACTTATATGCCTTTACTTATATGCCTTTCCTCTTTGCTTTTATGCATTTTCCTTTTGCCCATTAGGCTTTTGCTTTTCTTTTCTTCAAAAGACTAAAAACATTAATAAAAGGCAAAACCCTAAAAAACTTTAAGGTGATCTTGAGGACTATTGGTTACTATCCAATGCTTATGGACTTTGGACTTAGACTTAGGATATTTTCCCTTTGCTTGAAGTATTCATGTCAGACTTTGATTCATCTGATACTTTGTTCATCTGATGCTTTGAATTTCATCTGACACTTGAGACTTCATCTGTGAACTTTTGATTCATTTGATACACATGTGATATGGGAATTTCACCTGATGCTTAGCTTTCATCTGCTTTCTTAAGGGTTCATCTGATCATATACCTTGCTTTCCTGCTTATTGCTTATTTTGTCGTTAAACTCCAAAGGGAAAGGAATTCTCATTTTGAAAAATGTCAAAAGCTTGCTCCATCTTGTGGTTAGTTCACTTGTACACACAAAGGATTTCTCTTGGGCTACATTACAATGAGACATTTTATTTAGTGCTGAAACTCTGACACTTACAAACAGATGTCAAGATAGATGTCCTAACACCACACAATATCAAGACAGATGTTATAACATCTGTTGACAGACAACACAAATATCAAAACAGAAATAAAATGCCGAATGATAAAGATCGCAGTAACTTGTTAACTAAGTTCAGTGCAAGAACACCTAATATAGGGGATTCCAAGCCATGAAGGAAATCCACTATAATAGTATTAGTTCAAAGACTAAGGAGTCCCAGTTTACAATTTCTCTCATAATCACTACCTCGTGCAACTTCTACCTAGAAATCACCATCTAGATATGAGAAATCACCATCTCACTTGCAATCACCTCAGTGATAAAAAAAATCACACACCTTGTGACCAGAGGAATCAAATAGAAAGATTACACTTTCAAATAAACAATACTCGGTCTTGCTTAAAAGCTCCAACCAAGAAAAATACTCAACTCTCTTGCTTAATAACTTCAAAAGTGAGTAAAAATAGTCCACCTTAATGTATCAGAAGATACATGAGTGACACAAAAACAAAACACGTGAAAACCTTAAAAGACTCAATAAATACCAACCCTTATTTGCACTCACAGATTCTATTTTTGAATGCTTTCTTTACTAGGTTTAGCAAGTCTCCTTTTATAGAATCTTGTAGTATGGGCTTGGAATTTAAATAAAATCCAATCTTCCCATGAGAAACAAACTCATTGGGGAAAACACAAAGATATGGGTCTTTTTTCCTAAAGCTGACGCTTAAATGGAGGGAGTAAAGACATCACTTGGGAGATAATCATAAAGTACTTCTCATATCAAAATAATACGAACAATGTGCATGTATGTAGAGAAAATATGAATGGATGAATGAATTCTATGCATATACTTAACAAAATATACATATATAATAGAGATGACAATCATTGGGAATGACAACACCAGGATATAACCTGGTACTCGGCCAATTGTCGTTAACATCTTCTATGGAGGAAAAACCTCACTGGGGAGAGAGCACTCTCAACTCAATCTTCAAAATCAAATGGATTTATTCTGAGAAGAGAATCTATTGGAAAGCAACACATTCCAAGAATAAAACCCGTACTTAGTCAGAGACACTTGTATCAAGACTTAGCTGCTTCACGGGGATATCATCCATCGATGCTTAGTTTCACACTTCGAGGACTAACTTCCTTGGGGACCAAGCCAACATTTCTTTTCGTATTCACGATTTTTAAGAAATTTTTTTGTCTTTTCATTTTGAAAGCGTGATTTTAACTTTGTTTCAAATATTTTTTTTTACTTTTAAAAGTAATTTTGCAAGATAGAATAAAAGATTAAAAATCCAACAAATTGAGATAAGGCTCAAATTTTATTAATGTAATAGTAGTATGCAAATGGCATGACTCCATGATGTATTACAAAGTTTAGAAAATGGTAACTTAAAGGGAAAAGTTACATCAAAATACAATGATCATTATTCTCCCTAACAACTTTGAATATCGAGCGTACGCCGTTGTCGGTTGAAAGTCTTCAGAAAGCATCTTCAGGATGGTCAGGTCATACCAGATGTGGTTACTTGTCATAATCCCTTACTTTTTCATAGATTGCCTTTGATGTTTTTCAAACCATCGGGATGATTATTTCTTTTTGTGTCTCTAATTTTTGCGTGGACCACCCTTTCAGGTTTTCAGTCCACCGAGACACTCATTTTTGCCTAAGTCGCCTTTTACGGTTTTCAACTTAGCGAGATATTATTTTTCTTTTCTTTTTTCGTCAAAGTATTTCTTGACCACATCTGCATTCATAGGACGCGAGAATTCTTCACCATCCATAGTCATAAGAGTCACAGCGTCGCTTGAGAAGGCTCTCTTAACAACATATGGGCCTTCATAATTAGAAGTCCATTTGCCCCTGGGATCTGGTTGAAAAGATATTATCTTCCTGAGTACGAGATCACCCTCTCTGAATCTCTGAGGTTTAACATTTTTGCCAAATTCTCTTTTTATCCTTTCTTGGTATAGCTAACCATGACACAAAGCGGTCATTCTCTTTTCTTCAATAAGATTCAGCTGATCATATCTAGCTTGACACCATTCAACTTCAGATAAATTGGCTTCCATTAGGATCCCTAATGAGGGAATTTCAATATCTATATGGAGTACAACCTCCATGCCTTATATCAAGGAGAAAGGAGAAAGGAGGGGTGAGACAGTTTGTATGAGGTGTATGGAGAGTGTTTGGATACTTGTTTGACACTGAACAAGTTTAGAACTCAAATATTACAAGTTTATGCAAGTGAGAAATTTGGAGTTTTTGGATGGGAGGGTGACTTTGAGAATTGAGGTGTGTCTTGTTTCAAAACCAAGGGACTCAATTTATAGGCACAAAACATGGTTTGTGCGGGGGGGGGGGGGGGATCAGATCATTTGGTTGATTCAAACAAAATTTGTACCATTTTGCTTCTTGATGAAGAAATGAGAAATTCATGGTTTCAATGGTGAAGTACAAACTTTAACCATGCCTTAGAGAGATTCCTCTACAGCTTAGATGGTTACTTGTTAGCTTTGAAATGCTTTTGGTGCAGAAGGAACAAGTTATAGGCTAAAGGAGTGGACTTCGTGCAAAAAGCTTGCTTTTCAATAATGGAATTCATGGCTTTATGCTTGAAATGGAATGAACACTTGGTTAATGATCAAACCACTTGGACTATAGCTCAAAAGGGTGTGTAATCATCTGATTAGGGCAAGACTCTTTCTTTTGTTTTGAATTGTGCTACATTGTTTTAGGAGAATGATCTTTACAATTTCTCTAACGTGTATGACACATAAATTGCTATTGACTGGCCTCATATAGGTGCTACTTCTACATAAGTACACTTACGTTTTCATAACATAGCGCTAAATTGTCCCGATTCGGTTGATTCATTAATTGCACTAATATTGACTTATAATTGTGCTAACATTTACTTATATGCCTTTACTTTAATGTCATTTATTTAATGCAATTTACACTCATATTATTTTACATTTCTTGCTATTTGCTTTTATGCATTTTCCTTTTGCCCATTAGGCTTTTGCTTTTCTTTTCTTCAAAAGACTAAAAACATTAATAAAAGGAAAAACCCTAAAAAACTTTAAGGTGCTCTTGAGGACTATTGGTTACTATCCAATGCTTATGGACTTTGGACTTTGGACTTAGACTTAGGATGTTTTCCCTTTGCTTGAAGTATTCATGTGAGACTTTGAATCATCTGATACTTTGTTCATCTGATGCTTTGAATTTCATCTGACACTTGAGACTTCATCTGTGAACTTTTGATTCATTTGATACACCTGTGATCTGGGAATTTCACCTGATGCTTAGCTTTCATCTGCTTTCTTAAGGGTTCATCTGATCATATGCCTTGCTTTCTTGCTTATTGCTTATTTTATGGTTAAAATCCAATGGGAAAGGAATGCTCATTTTGAAAAATGTCAAAATCTTGCTCCATCTTGTGGTTAGTTCACTTGCACACACAAAGGATTTCTCTTGGGCTACATTACAATGAGACCTTTTATTTCATGTTGAAACTCTGACACTTACAAACAGATGTCAAGATAGATGTCCTAACACCACACAGTATCAAGACATGTGTTATAACAACTGTTGACAGACAACACAAATATCAAAACTGAAATAAAATGCCGAATGATAAAGATCACGGTAAATTGTTAACTAAGTTCAGTGAAAGAACACCTAATATAGGGGATTCCAAGCCATGAAGGAAATCCACTATAATAGTATTAGTTCAAAGACTAAGCAGTCCCAGTTTACAACTTCTCTCCTAATCACTACCTCGTGCAACTTCTACCTAGAAATCACCATCTAGATATGAGAAATCACCATCCCACTTGCAATCACCTCAGTGATAAAAGCAATCACACACCTTGTGACCAGAGGAATCAAATTGGAAGATTACACTTTCAAATAAACAATACTTGGTCTTGCTTAAAAGCTCCAACCAAGAAAAATACTCAACTCTCTTGCTTAAAAACTTCAAGAGTGAGAACAAATAGTCCACCTCAATGTATCCGAAGATACATGAGTGACACAAAAACAAAACACATGAAAACCTTAAAAGACTCCACAAACACCAACCCTTATTTGCACTCACGGTTTCTATTTTTGAATTCTTTCTTTACTAGGTTTAGCAAGTCTCCTTTTATAGAATCTTGTAGTATGGGCTTGGAATTTTGAATAAAATCCAATCTTCCCATGAGAAACAAACTCATTGGGGAAAACACAAAGATATGGGTCGTTTTTCCTAAAGCTGACGCTTAAATGGAGGGAGTAAAGACATCACTTGGGGGATAATCATAAAGCACTTCTCATATCAAAATAATACGAACAATGTGCATGTATGTAGAGAAAATATGAATAGATGAATGAATTATATGCATATACTTAACAAAATATACATATATAATAGGGATGACAATCATTGGGAATGACAACACCAAAATATAACTAGGTACTCGGCCAATTGTTGTTAACATCTTCTATGGAGGAAAAACCTCAATGGGGAGAGAGCACTCTCTACTCAATCTTCAAAATCAAAGGGATTTATTCTTAGAAGAGAACCTATTGGAAAGCAACACATTCCGAGAAGAAAACCCGTACTTAGTCAGAGACACTTGTATCAAGACTTAGCTGCTTGACGGGGATATCATCCATCGATGCTTAGTTTCACACTTCGAGGACTAACTTCCTTGGGGACCAAGGCCAACATTTCTTTTCGTATTCACGAGTTTTAAGAATTTTTTTGTCTTTTCATTTTGAAAGCGTGATTTTAACTTTGTTTCAAATATTTTTTTTTATTTTAAAAGCAATTTTGCAAGATAGAATAAAAGATAAAAAATCCAACAAATTGAGATAAGGCTCAAATTTTATTAATGGAATAGTAGTATGCGAATGGAATGACTCCATGATGTATTACAAACTTTAGAAAATGGTAACTTAAAGGGAAAAGTTACATCAAAATACCATGATCATTATTCTCCCTAACAACTTTGAATATCGAGCGTACGTCGTTGTCGGTTGAAAGTCTTTAGAAAGCATCTTCAGGATGGTCAGGTCATACCAGATGTGGTTACTTGCCATAATCCCTAACTTTTTCATAGATTGCCTTTGATGGTTTTCAATCCATCGGGATGATTATTTCTTTTTGTGTCTCTAATTTTTGCGTGGACCACCCTTTCAGGTTTTCAGTCCACCGAGACACTCATTTTTGCCTAAGTCGCCTTTTCAGGTTTTCAACTTAGCGAGCTTTTCTTTTTCTTTTCTTTAGGTGAAGTATTTCTTGACCACATATGCATTCACAGGACGCGAGAATTCTTCACCATCCATAGTCATAAGAGTCACAGGGCCGTTTGAGAAGGCTCTCTTAATAACATATGGGCCTTCATAATTAGAAGTCCATTTGCCCCTGGGATCTGGTTGAAAAGATATTATCTTCCTGAGTACAAGATCACCCTCTCTGAATCTCTGAGGTTTAAGATTTTTGCCAAATTCTCTTTTCATCCTTTCTTGGTATAGCTGACCATGACACAAAGCGGTCATTCTCTTTTCTTCAATAAGATTCAACTGATCATATCTAGCTTGACACCATTCAACTTCAGATAAATTGGCTTCCATTAGGATCCTCAAAGAGAGAATTTCAATATCTATATGGAGTACAACCTCCATGCTTTATACCAAGGAGAAAGGAGGGTGAGACAGTTTGTATGAGGTGTATGGAGAGTGTTTGGATACTTGTTTGACACTGAACAAGTTTAGAACTCAAATTTTACAAGTTTATGCAAGTGAGAAATTTGGAGTTTTTGGATGGGAGGGTGACTTTGAGAATTGAGGCGTGTCTTGTTTAAGAACCAAGGGACTCAATTTATAGGCACAAAACATGGTTTGTGTGGGGGGGGGGGGGGAATCAGATCATTTGGTTGATTCAAACAAAATTTGTACCACTTTGCTTCTTGATGAAGAAATGAGAAATTCATGGTTTCAATGGTGAAGTACAAACTTTAACCATGCCTTAGAGAGATTCCTCTACAGCTTAGATGGTTACTTGTTAGCTTTGAAATGCTTTTGGTGCAGAAGGAACAAGTTAGAGGCTAAAGGAGTGGACTTCATGCAAAAAGGTTACTTTTCAAGAATGGAATTCACGGCTTTATGCTTGAAATGGAATGAACATTTGGTTAATGATCAAACCACTTGGACTATAGCTCAAAAGGGTGTGTAATCATCTGATTAGGGCAAGACTCACAAGTTATATGGTCTGCAAGCAAAGATCATGCAAATTTGATTCAAAGTTTTTGACTTGGTTCTTCATGAAATGACTTGAAATTCATGAATGGAACCCTAACTTCATCTCTTCGAATATTCTAGCTCACAAATGCTATGGAGGAGTTCTAGTACTTTTTGGAAAGCCCTCAACATCCTCTACAAATTTCATGTTGGGTGTTTCTTACAAATTCTCAGGTAATCTTGACGAGAAGTGGCCTCAAAGATGCTTTCTTCAAAGGGAAAATCTGCCTATTTGCAAAATGTTCCAAGTGTTGAAAAAATAGCTAACTTTCAAGCTTCATAACTTAAAAACCATTAATTTTTTGGGAACTTTTTCACAATGACAAAGTTGTAGATCTTGACTTTTCTTCAAAATGAGCTTTGGATCAAAACATTTGGCCAAGGGATGAGAAAGTTATGGCCTTTCAAAGTTGAGTAAAAAAAATGTATTTCTTCATGAAAAAGTTAGAACCCTAATTGTTGACTTTTTGATCCTTGATTGATTTTCTTAATTTTTCCTGATCAAATGACTTTAATAATCATATATTCATAATTTTGATCTTAAAAAGTCCATGGTTGACCAAATTCCTCAAAAGTCAAAGGTTATCTTGAACAGTTGACTTTTCCTAAATGAATTGCATTCTTGTAAGTATCAATTGAATCAAGCTCTTCCAATAAAGTTAATGATGTGAGTGGATTATAATGATGCATTGGATATACTTGATTCATGATTTGAGCCGTGAAACCATGCTTTGACTAAAAGTCAACTTCCTAGATGAATTAGGTCAAAACCCTAATTATGGACCAGATGAAATTAAAAGTTTTTGATCTTAAATTGAACCATACTTGAGCTTGGATATGGATGAGAGGAATCACTTGAGCATATGATTATGCCTGACCCCTTTGTGAGCTTCAAAACCCTAACTTGCTTGAGCTCCTTGATCAGTCACCTATCATGTGAAACAAACAATAAGCAAACAACAACATTTTTGGTTAGCAAATGATGCATGAATGATTATGCATGATGATAGTGATGATCACACTCTTTACAAAATGAAGTGGGATCTCAGGGTCAAAAATTGGGGTACATGTTAGAAAGTATAGGATAAGTATTTTTAGTATCGTCTCCTCCGGGATTGATGCGATATTATCGCCGTTCTACAGCTTAGTGTATTTTGAGTTAAGGTTTTGGATGTTTTTAGTGTCATGAAAGATAAATAGCATGAAAAGAAATTAAAGACAATAACTTAGGATTTAAAAACAGTTTGGTAAAACTGTGTCAAGATTAGTGTTCATTAGTTTGCTTCATATGTACTCTAATGATTATATATATGAACCTATTCATGATTAATACAATCACGTATCCTCTCGATACCGTTTATCTCTAAAGCAATATCGTGATTATTATCATATTCACCGTCAGATAATCTCTCATGCCGACAATCAACATGATAATCTTAAAAGCTTGATACTTGTGATTATCAACTCACAAATCTATCTCTAGAGTTTGTTTATTGATAGATGAATATCTTTTAGGTCTAGCTTTGAAACATATCTCTCAATAATGATCCAAAACAACAAATGAAACATAAATAACAAGATATTCACCATGTATTAATCATTAACCAAGTTCATACATAATAGATCAAAGAAAGTACATATTTACAAACTAACTACCTCTAATCTTGATACAAGATGAAACTTAGCCCTCCATATCCATGGAAGCTTCAACAACAAGCAACAAACCAAGATTTAGTGACATCAAACTCAAGAAGATCAAAGAAAGATGTTTAGAAATCTTGATTTTCTCTTAAGGAAAATGGTTTTTTTTCTCTTCTTCTCTTGCCCTAGCTTTTTCTCCAAGTGTCTATTATGATAAAAACTATGCTAACCACTCTTAATCATCAATTTTATGTGGCTAAGAACAAAAGTTGAAAAAGTAGGTCCGCTGAGCGAAGAAGGTCCGCTGAGCGAGCAGAAAAATATCTAAATTGTCTTCAAGGTCCGCTGAGCGGACTTGCTGGTGAAAAAAACGATGCCAATCCCTGCCTGGGTCCGCTTGGACTCCGCTGAGCGGACCTTCTTGCACAAAACTCCTTCTTTTTGCATTCCACCCTCATTGCAAGCTTGTTTTGATCATTCTTCTCATTCCATCTTGCCCAAAAGTTGTTAAAACCTAAAGAAAAACATTACAAGAGTTAATAAACTAACTTAATTTAGAAAATAAACACAAAGTTATTTATTTACATACTATTATATCAAAAGGTAATCAAATTTGGCACAAGAGTTTAAGAAATACCACAAAACTTATATACAAAATATGCACAAATGGGATTCTAACAACTCTCCCCAACTTTGATCTTTGTTTGTCCTCGAACAAAGCTAGCTCAAAAACATACATCATCGAATCACATAAGGTTAGTAACATCAATTGAATGGTTCAAACTTGAGTTACATACCTACAAGATAAGTATTCCTTGCTTGTACAAGATTCTAACATGACTATGAACCACTTTCTGAACACAAACTTTCAACACAATTGCATTAAAGAGATAATGTTCATGAATGAATCACCTAGGTTTCACTTCACAAAATAATTGAAGGACAATTGCCATGATAGCAAAAGGGACAAATCACACTCACTAGCAATGATGCACATCCAAAACAATTCATATATTCATCTGTACTATGCACACGAGACAATAGAGACAAAGATCACTGAGGACTTCATTCGGTTGTAACTTGGCCTGGGTTCCAAACAAGTGATATTATATATACACGGCCATTGAAACAAAAAGGGTGAATGATCATGGAAAGAATTATTTATGTACAACACTACTAATATGTTACCCTTTTGTTTTTCACCATACAATGCATTCTTTCCTTTTCTTTAAATCATAAAATTTTTCCTCTTTTATTATATGCTCATTCTTTCTCAAATTTTTTTTCATTGATTTTCCTTTTTCAAAGAATGCATTGCACCACCATTTTCTTTCTTTTCTTTATCTTTAAGAAACATCTCTCCCCAACTTTAAACATTTCTATCTATAAAGACATCAATGCTTTCCATTCAAGGTTCAAGTACTATTGGGTTAAGCGTTTGCCAAAGAAATTGTCAAGTGAATCACTTCTCTTTATCAAAATTCATTGTGTTTTCCTTTGAGTCACTTGACAAAACAAAAATTTAGGCTCAAAATTGGTTACAAAAGATCACACACTCACGGGCGGGTAGCCTTGTTTAGGGTGGTTTTTCTCATACTAAAAAAATTTGCCTCGATCCCTTCTAAGCTCTAATGTCTCATACAAAGCAAGATTAAACATGAATCATTTGAGTTAACATCAATCACTAGAACACTCTTATTTTTGTACACAATGGAAGTCCACTCACTTATCTAGTTTTGTCCTAATTTTGATTCAAACACAAACAAAATTTCTAGAATGCAATGTGATAAAAACTTTGTGTAAAGCCCTTAGTTCATAGTCACCTTATAATCTACAAAGCAACAAAATACTTACCTTGGTATGAACATCATCAAGAATATCATCATCACCATCCAAATTTTTGATGTTGACACACCTTATCACTTTTTCTTCTTTAGAGCATCACTTCTATTCCAAGACAAACACAAAAAATTATATACACCTTAACATATAATATATGTACATTATTCTACTACTAAAACACAATATTATAACAACAAGGGCATAAATTGCCCACACAAACACACATTACTTAAACAAAATACTTAATCAACAAAGGCATAAGTTGCCTACAAAATATGTTCGGGTGGCACCCACGGCCACCAAAGTACATCAAACCTCATCCTCATACGGATGGCACAAAAGTAGTTACTAACAAAAGCAATAGGAAATTATGCTACTAGTTCAACAACAAAAAGTAAAATCAAAGTATTATAGAACTAAACATAAACTAAATAAACAACAATAAAAATCGACACTGGATATCCTCAATCCTCCTCATCATCCTGCTCCATGCCATCTCCTTCCTCTTCTTCCTCTTCACCATCCCCCTCTCTGAAAAATGGCCTCTCCGCAGGCCATGCACAATGAGCCTCATACTCCTCATTAGTAGGAAAAGAGGGAACATCCGCCGGATTGACTTGGTGGCGATAGAGCTTGCAGAGAGAATCATGAATCATAGCTTGTGATCTTGTGTTGGCATCAAAATACGCCCAATTGTACCTGCAAGCTAATTCCTCATTATACCTACCACCAGCAGGAGGAGCCATGTTCTGTGGCTGAGGATGCTGTTGGACACCTAGCTTAGGAGAGCAATGCCTGTGCACATAGCCGGTGTCCACAACACTAGTGGATTTCATACTTGCCACATTAGGAAACTCCACACCTGCTTTCCTGCAAAGTCCCATTATCAAACTTAGAAAACCAAGCTGAGCAGAAGGCTTCGTCCCTGACTTGGTACCACTTGAAGCCACGATCCTCATCTCCTCAGAAATGATTTGAGCCACATCCACCTCTCCACCTGTCATAATCCAAAACAAAAGACAAGACATGTCAATGGTCAGGTCAGAAGTGTGGCTCCTCGGCATGACATTGTTCAGGAGGAAAACTGTGTACAGCTGCGCCATTTGAGTCATGTTCTTCCTGTCCATCTTTTGAATATAACCGAAAGGGTTAAGAGTGAACCCTCGGTGCTCAAAGGATAACAGATCAGCAATCTCCTGCATATTCCAAGTTTTTGCAGCCTTTTTCCTTGCATACTCACACTTGTCCCCTGCAGCACGATGAGAAGGTCTTCCCAAAAAAGTGTTAATTGCATCCCTTGAAAAAGAAATTCCCCTACCTCTCACATAGGAGGTGTAAGTGTACACCCTTCCCTCAATCGGAATCGCATTAGCATAGAACTCACGCACGATGTCCGCATTGATTTGAGAATCAGGAGAGATCAAAGCTTCCCACTTGCGTTCCGCAATGTTTTCCAGAAACTGATAAAAGTTACCGCTTTGTGGGAGGTCAAACACCTTTTCAGGCCAAATCTTTTGACCAACCAACTTCTCAAACCTTGCCTGCTGCTCTGAACCTAGAAACCTATGTGAATCGAAGGGTGGTTGCGGAGCAGCTCCTGAGCTTGAACCTGCCAATTGCCTAGCTCGCTTTCCCCGATCACTTCTTAACGACATCTACAAAAAAACAACACCACATCGAACAAACATCGTCAAAAGAAGCAATTATAGAACATTACATGTTAAGTTGTAGCATTACTTGGGCCCTAAACCATTGCATCAAACACAGGGACAACAGAAATAAAATTTTGCATTCTGCAGGGTCCGTTCATCGGAGGGGGTCCGCTCAGCGGACCTGCGCAAAAAAACAAAAAAACAGTAGAGCACAGGTCTGCATCAGAACAACCATGGGGTTTCAAACCCCTTTTCCAGCATAAGTAAGCAAGCAAACAAACAATGAAAGAACGAATATTAACATGCAATTGATGAAACCCTAAAATTTAAAATCTAATCTAACCTAAATCTGAAATATAAACAGAGTTTCTTACTAAAGTCAAACATAAAACACACTCTAATCTTAATTCTACTACTAAATCACACTAATTTCTAAGAAGAAACATATCTATGCAACCCTACTATACTATAAACACAAGATTGCAACATTTAACACCACATACCTTGTCTAGAACTGAAGAAAAGTAAAATACAACACTTGATTGAAAAGAAATTGAGACTTGAAGGTTTGAAAATGGTGGAGATGGAGAAGAAAGCAAGTGGAGGCAAGAGAGTTTCACAAGTGTGGTGAGTTAGGGTTCTGAACCCGCTCAGCCACAGACCTCTTTCTTAATTGGTCCTTTGGACCAGCTTGGTCCATTGGGCCCTTTTTTATTTTTCTGGTTTTTAGCAGGTCCGCTCAGCGGAGGGGGGTCCGCTCAGCGGATGACAGAAAACCTGGTTTTTCTGGTTTTTCAGCAGTCTGCTCCACCCGATTTTTTCTCCACCGACTTTTCAAACATCCCAAAACACATAAAACAGAGATTACTTACAATGTTGGGGTGCCTCCCAACTAGCGCTTTGTTTAACGTCGGTTAGCTCGACGGTCCGAGGCGGCTTTACGGATCAAAAATCGGAACGGATTCCGAGCTTCGATCAACTTCACCACCAAGATACGGCTTGAGTCTTTGACCATTCACAATCCAACTTTCATTTGTTGTCGGATTTTCTAACACAACCGCTCCATAGTCTTTTACTTCCTTGATTTGGAACGGACCCGACCACTTCGACTTCAATTTACCCGGAAACAACTTCAACCTTGAATTAAACAATAGAACCATTTGGCCTTCCTTGAACTCCTTCTCCACAATCTTTTTATCATGATACCCCTTCACTTTCTCCTTGTAGATTTTGTTGGATTCATAGGCTTGTAATCGCAATTCTTCCATTTCAAGCAATTGCAATCTTCTCATTTCACCACTTGCCTTAGGATCAAAATTAAGCAACTTCAAGGCCCAAAATGCCTTATGCTCCAATTCTACAGGTAAATGACAACTCTTCCCGTAAACCATTTGAAACGGAGTAAAACCAATCGGTGCCTTGTATGCCGTACGGTAAGCCCATAAAGCATCATCCAACTTGTGTGACCAATCCTTTCTTGATGAAGAAACAGTTTTTTCCAAGATTCTTTTAATTTCTCGGTTGGAAACTTCGGCATTTTGTTAGAAAGTATAGGATAAGTATTTTTAGTATCGTCTCCTCAGGGATTGATGCGATATTATCGCCGTTCTACAGCTTAGTGTATTTTGAGTTAAGGTTTTGGATGTTTTTAGTGTCATGAAAGATAAATAGCATGAAAAGAAATTAAAGACAATAACTTAGGATTTAAAAACGGTTTGGTAAAACTGTGTCAAGATTAGTGTTCATTAGTTTGCTTCATATGTACTCTAATGATTATATATATGAACCTATTCATGATTAATACAATCACGTATCCTCTCGATACCGTTTATCTCTAAAGCAATATCGTGATTATTATCATATTCACCGTCAGATAATCTCTCATGCCGACAATTAACATGATAATCTTAAAAGCTTGATACTTGTGATTATCAACTCACAAATCTATCTCTAGAGTTTGTTTATTGATAGATGAATATCTTTTAGGTCTAGCTTTGAAACATATCTCTCAATAATGATCCAAAACAACAAATGAAACATAAATAACAAGATATTCACCATGTATTAATCATTAACCAAGTTCATACATAATAGATCAAAGAAAGTACATATTTACAAACTAACTACCTCTAATCTTGACACAAGATGAAACTTAGCCCTCCATATCCATGGAAGCTTCAACAACAAGCAACAAACCAAGATTTAGTGACATCAAACTCAAGAAGATCAAAGAAAGATGTTTAGAAATCTTGATTTTCTCTTAAGGAAAATGGTTTTTTTTTCTCTTCTTCTCTTGCCCTAGCTTTTTCTCCAAGTGTCTATTATGATAAAAACTATGCTAACCACTCTTAATCATCAATTTTATGTGGCTAAGAACAAAAGTTGAAAAAGTAGGTCCGCTGAGCGGAGAAGGTCCGCTGAGCGAGCAGAAAAATATCTAAATTGTCTTCAAGGTCCGCTGAGCGGAGGGGGTCCGCTGAGCGGACTTGCTGGTGAAAAAAACGCTACCAATCCCTGCCTGGGTCCACTTGGACTCCGCTGAGCGGACCTTATTGCACAAAACTCCTTCTTTTTGCATTCCACCCTCATTGCAAGCTTGTTTTGATCATTCTTCTCATTCCATCTTGCCCAAAAGTTGTTAAAACCTAAAGAAAAACATTACAAGAGTTAATAAACTAACTTAATTTAGAAAATAAACACAAAGTTATTTATTTACATACTATTATATCAAAAGGTAATCAAATTTGGCACAAGAGTTTAAGAAATACCACAAAACTTATATACAAAATATGCACAAATGGGATTCTAACAGTACAACAGTAAGTTTTTTTAGCAGAACAGTATAATATAGTTTTGGAGCTATTTAACCTTCCATTAGAATTATGAATCGATAAAAATGATTATATTGTAATGTTAAATAGTACTTTTATAACACTTTCAAAATTCAAAACAAATCAAAAGAATTGTCGCCGACTAAATTTATCCGTGGTTCCAATTTTGACTTTTCCGCATTTGTTTCCTTTTCGATGTTGTTCAATCTTTCGAATTCGTGCATCCTATCAACAAAAATATCCGACCACGTCTCGGCATATGCGGTATGATGAAGCGCCTATTCCGGTGACGTATGTGGTATGGGGCATCCCTGTAACACCCCTTTCTATAACCCCAAGATATAACATATAATCACAGTAAATTAGCATGTATACATAAAAAGGGTGTCACATAGACGTTCCCAAAAACTACAAGCTTCCAAGAACCAATGACACATATCTCAGTCAACAGATACACCTGGTCATAAATACATAACACATATGAACCATTGCACTTCTCAATGCATACAATAGCGGAAATAACATTACTCATGCATTAGCAAAATGATCATATCCCATACTATAATCATGTCTCAAAATATTCATCAGGATTATCACCAAATACAAATCCAGAATATTAGGCACTATAGGCGCTCAACAACGAACATTATCTCAAAGATGCATAATCAATAAGAAAATATTACAATACACCTCAATAACAAAATATGAGTTCGACACTAAAAACCCCCAAGTGTTACATGACCAGAGCATCGATTCACTACCTAATTAAATGGAAAAGAAGACCAACTAGGCTTCTCCGCTATCCTCGTGCAAAGCACCACTATCTTCGGTACCTGAGCGATGTCGCATAGAACATAATTCCAACATAAGTGTGAGAATTCACATCATCATAGAAATATTTAAAAATCAGTAATGCATAGCATACATATACAAGAATTCATCACACCTTGCATAATCATGTAAATAGCATTTCAAAAATCTATTTCACATAGTCAAATATGCAACAAGGCTTAAAATAGAATCCAACACAATTATCACAAATCACATCATCACATAGTATCCACAAATCATATTGCATGTGACTCGACAACAACATATGCAACTCATGCATGTGGCACCAACTCTGTTATCCTTTCTGGACATACCGGGTCCATCTCTCAGACAGATAACCTGCAAAAAGCCCGTTCTTTAAGATTTTAAGCCCCCTCTCTGAGCTTGGGACAAGTCATTAGTCTCCGCAAGAACTAGCACCCATTTCTTCTTGACACAAATGATACATGTGCAAATCAACAACAACAAATGCAAATTAAGACTATCTCTCAATCTTAATTATTCAAGCATACCACAATAATCCAACTCATATGAATTACCCACCAAAAGTTGCATAACACGCATCAAGTAAACATCCTCAACAAAGTGCATTCAAATAAAATATATTAACCAGCTTACATCATGAATAACATACCACAAGTTATATTGAACACATGTTATTCATATTCATCAAGTTATAGCGCACATATACATAATTACATGTTATTCACACAAGAACATCATAATTTATTCATCAAGTGTCAACCATTCTACTTCTATCATAAAGATAATTACATTAGCTTCCTAATGCTTCAAATGGCGCATAAAACGGAGTTACTGATCAAAAGTTATGCTCTTTAGAAAATTTACAAAACAGGGTACTCTCGCTCGGCAAAAGCTTCCACTCGCCCGGCACTTTGTTACAGAAACTTGGTCATATTATGACCCCTTTCGTCCGCTGGTCTCGCCGCGCGAAGACCTCTGAGCGCACGCTCGCTCGGCGAAGCAGAATACTCACCCGACGAGTCACACCAGAACCAGAAAAATATTGTGCATTTCAGCACTTCCAACACAAAACTAAATAAGAGTTTTACATGTTATAGGTCCAACATACACCCATCAAACACTATATTATCACCATCCAATAATAACCTAATGCATTAATTTTTATGGGTACTAACCTATCACATCAATTTCTCCTATTTCATCATCAATTCAAGAGTTTATATCAAAATCCCAACTATTCCAAAACCTCGTCAATTGAAACACCCAATCCTAAACATGTATACTACCCAATGCATAAAATCACATACAACCATAATAATGGGAAGTCAAAATCTTACCTCTTGAATAATTTCCTTCTTCTTCTAATTCAACACTTTCTCTTTTCTCCTCTTTTTCTTCTCTTCTCTAGAGCTCTCTCTTTCTCCCAAATGATAATTATGACAACTAAACCTAATTTCCTTCTTACTATCTTCCTTAAGTCTAATGGGCCTAGTTGTAACACCCGGAATTTAATTATTTATTTAATTAAATTGTATAAGGAAATTATTTGTTGGAATTAGTCGAAGTTAGAATTATTGACATTATTATAAGAGGCGTAATTGGAATTATACGTTGTGTTGGGCGGATAAATTAATGATCGAGAAATTATTCGGTTTAATCGGAGAATAATATTAGAGATAATATTACTACAATGGACTATTATTAATTTAAGTTGATTTAAGCCGTAGAGAATGATATTGAATATGTTGAGTTGGTGGTTTGGACGATTTATTTTATAGTCGGTAGTTAGTCAGTTTGGTGGAGAGAAATAACAATAGAATTAATATTATGGATTATGAGAGTGTTTTATTTAAGTGGGCTTAGACGTTGCGTTGGTGATAGTAATCATGGGGGTGTTAATTAGTAAGCCTAAATGAAGATTATAATTATAATAATAATTATAATAAAATAAAGGAAATAAGAAGAGAAGTTAGGTCTCAATAGACGTGGAGAAAGAAGAAAAGTTGGAGAAAGAGGAGAGGTGAAGAAGAGAGCCATGGCGGAAGAGAAAAGCTAGAGGAAGTCCAATTTTCGCAGCAAGTTTCTGCAGTGAGACACCTTAGTAAAACAGACGTTTCTCCCAATCCAACCGTTGTATCGTCGCGGTTCTTGGACACAATGTTCCAGACTTGTATAGGTAACTTCTGACCGGAGCGATTTTCGGTTTGATGATTTTAAGTCCGTCTGACAAAGCGATTTCCGAACAGGTTTTTGGTGCGTCTCTGCACGTTGTTAGAAAAGATTTTCGGAGAAAAGTTGGAAGCGACGGCATAAGCTATGGCAACCGGGAGAGTAGAGCAATCTCATATCCAAGGTAAGGGTGGGGTTCTAGCTCTATAAACAGGATTATGATGAATGATATGTGGGGGTTATGGTTGTATGATTGCCTCTGTTTTGTGTGTTGTGATTGTATTGTTGAATGTTGAAATTGATTGACGTCTGTGAATAAGGTTATAAAAGTTCAATCAATGATTGTGGAAAATTAACCTAGGGTTTATAATTATTATTATTGAGGAATTAGTTGTAGAAAATTGCTAGATGTTGGTGGAGTATAACTATAATATTGCTATGTTCCTGTGATGATCGAAATTGAATTGTACTGGAATCGAAGGAAGAAAATTGAGTTTTAATTTTGTTGGAAGATGCTGTCAGCGCAGGTAAGCGCCAAGGTTTGGACGCGGCGCGAACTAAAGGTTTCTGTGGTGTTCGCGGCGCAAAGAGAGATTCGCGGCGCGTGCTATACGAGTTTTAGAAATATGTTTTGATTTCTGGTTGTTGATGTTTTATGTTGGTTGTTGGGATCAAGCCTTAGTAGGATTAACTTGAGAAGAATTATAATTATTATTAGTGAAGAAATTGATTTAAATTAATTAGAATATTATACCGTTGGAATTGATTAATTTAATTAGTAGAAATTATAGTGATGATTCTTAGTGATGAGATATGTAGTTAATAGATTAAGTTGTATAAAGATGGAATTAATGTGAAGAAGAAATAGCAGTAGTAATAACGATGATATATGTAGTAGGCTGAATTAGTAGCATAATTGGAATTAATAATAGAATTAACGAATAGTAGAATTGGAATTAGAATGATAAGAATTGTTGGTAGTAGATTAATTAATAAATTGAAGAATTAATACCTAGATGTTTAGGGGTTGTTTTGTAATGATTAAGTTGATGCAATTGATGCATGTTTAAGTTTTTGTTTTCGTTGCTGTTGTTCTGGTTGTTGTTGTTGATACGTTGATTAAGTTGCAGGTCTTATGACCAATGTTGTTTAAGTTATTGATGATGCGTTGATTAAGTTGCAGGTCTTATGACCAAGGTTGATTAAGTTGTTTGCGGTTGTTGCATTGTAGTGTTGTGACGTTGTAGTTGTTGTTATTGTTGCATGCATACATTTGCATATTACGTTGGCCTGGATTGGCAAAATGTTTAAGTTGGCCTTGATGGCACCTGTTTAAGTTGAAATGCCTCGATAACCTGACATATGTTTAAGTTGGGAGTTCTGCTCCAATGGTACCACATGCATTTGCACAGTTGAGTCGCATTTTAAGTTGTTGTTGTTATTACGTTGTTGTTGTTATTACGTTGTTGTTGTTGTTGTTATAAGTTGTTGTTGTTATACTTGTTGTTGATAAATAATTATTATAACCGTTGTTGCTATTTGTTATTATAACTGTTGTTTGAATAAGTATGAAGTGGTGAAATTGTATGATCTAATCTTAATATATTATTTATCATACGCTTGTTTATATTGTTGGATATCTCACCCCTTCTGAATGATGTTTCCCTACCATGGGAAATGGACAGGTACTCAAGATAGCAATGGAAGTTTGAAGTGATTTTATGAAATTAATCTTTAGTTACTGTTAGTTCGAGTTGGGTCTTGCTCTGATACGTAGCACTCGGGGGATGAACGATTGTCTTTTAATTGTTGTTATAACTATAAGTTGTTAACTTTTAAGTGGAATTTATGAAGTAATATGACGTTGGTGAAGTTGTTTTAGTTTAATAAAAATATTATGCGAAGTGAAATTGAATAATTGATATTATTATTATTATTATTAATAAAAGTTGTTTTATTTTTTAAGAGAGTAAACAGGTTTTATCGTTTCATCCGAGTTATGTGCTATGTATCTATGATATATGTGATTAAGTTGTTTGTTGTTTTACGTTGAGTGTGACATCCCAATTGTATATTGAATTTCCGCACTCTGATTTTATTAAATATTCGTTGGGTAGATTTGGGGTGTTACACTAGCTATCCATTCACTTACTATTTCTATTCTCAATTATTAGATCCAATAGCATATTATCTCATTATTCTACTAATAGCTCAAATAACTAATTAGCAAAATAACACACAATTAAATAATTAAGTAATTATTATACCACATAATAATTAAATAAGTAAATAATTAATAAAAACACCAAATAAATAACTAATAAAATCGAGATGTTCCAATCCCAGTTTCAAGTAAACTTGTACAAAATGATTCGATTTTGCGAGCCATCCAATACACATGATGCAATCATTTGGATTTACAGGTGGTGCGGTGTGGAGCGGGAAAAGGTTTCCGAAAACGCGTGTCGCGTCAAGTCAATGCACACCCTATCATATGCACATGCACTAAGATGTCCTAATTCCGGGAATCTCATCCATTTTGACACCGGTGAGTAAGCGCCCAACCAAGGAACAAGAGCTTTGTAAATCTCTTCAAATTTAACTTCCTCTCCATATAACCACGTGTACGAGTCTTTATGTGTTGTTAACTCTTAGATAAGTTGATGAAGGACAAGCGTATGGCTATCCTCTCCATTACCAAGCAAAGCCGAGACGGCCAAGTAACCGCAATTACCATCCTCATCAATATTGACGATCCGCTCGATGTATTTGTGCGTAAAAGGGGACATCATCTTCATCAAAACTAAGTCTTTTCCAATGAGGGATAACTCCGTCCATTCTTATTGGCTCGCCTAGTTTCATCTTCTTAGAAATAACACAAGCACAAGGGAGACCATATGTTTTAGAAATAGTGGAAACACATTTTGCGCTTTCGAAACCTACAGTCTCACCTTATTTGGCCTCGTGAATAATATAATTTAAGTCGGGCCGAGACATATTGCCGATCAATTGAGAATAAATAATTTTGTCCTTAAATCGATGTTCCAACACCGTAATGCTCCGCTAAAATGTGGTTTGTATCTCATTATGTTGGTTTTTAATCATGAGATTTACGATGTCCTAATCTCGACACAAGTCACCCTTGCTATTAGCCAACCAATTTTTCAAACAAGCATGTGCCGAATCAATTCTGTTGGTGGTTGTATTCACAAGGTGTTGGACATTATCAATCCACGCATAGACAAACTTCTCTTTCACCTTATCTAGAATGGTCCTTTCAACATATGTCAATAAATCAGGATACTTTTCACACACTTTCCGAAATTGAATGATGGGTTGGTGTGTAATTCTTTTGTCGAAGAATTTACAATATGAATCCATCAAGCATTATTTGTTCAACAATCACGCCGGGCTTCACCGATTTTCCACCTTCGATCTCGACTTGTTTCGTCCCTACCACAGGTTTAACCTTACTTCTCACATTACATGTTATGTGATATCGACAAAGTAATGCATTAGAAGAAGGAAATACCTTTGCCACCGCATTCATCAACGCAGTATTGCGTTCCATAACAATCGCCTTAGGCATCTCGACATGTTCCTTCAAAAGTGACTGGCACATATCTAATGCCCACCGAAAATTATCCTCTTTTTCACACTCCAAAAAAGAAAAACCAACGGCGTATGTCTTCTCGATTGATGTAACACTGACCATCTCAAATAATTCGAAGTCTATACTTGTTGGTCTTGTAGCTAAAATCAAGAATGAGCAATGTCGAAAACGTGTTGAACAATTTTATCGAATCCGGATGAGTCCAAAAAAATATCTCGGACCGTAACTCCATCGTCACAAGTTTTGTACTGTGACATGTATTTGTTATCATCCAACAATTTCAACAATTGTTGCATCTCACTTCTATCTCCTTAATCGCCTTATTATTTCAGTATCAGATGGTATACACTTGCCTTATATTTGATACGTTGTCGGGTTCCTTCTGTTTCAATGCGGCAAGTATATTTTTCGGTTGGACAAGATTCAAGGACATGTCACTAATACATGTCTTCTCTTTCGGTTTGAGCCGACATACACTAGGATGACCTTGTAACTTTGAGCACAAATCATGGTTATGCAAACCACAAATAACACTAAATTTCCACTTCTTGCTAGCCAACATATAACCACGAATTTTAAATCGACACTCGCATTTTCTAGTACCCGTGTCGTCTCTTTTAAACTTCCTTAGAGGAGTATGGTATTTCCCGCTTCTTTCGCACAACATTGTTATGAAAGTGTTTCTTCTTTCCGAACCATTATTCGATCTTCCAATTACCACACCAAAATCAAGGTTAGTTGCATTCCTACGAATCCATGTGAGCATGTTATCGCGATCATCAAACTCTAACTTGTTATTAAAGTCACCGCCGACATCTACCGCCTTTACGATAACCCCTTTAACATTCGGAGAAACATCACTTGTAGAAACTAATTCTTTTGAGATATTATCAGAGTGAACCATACCTATTTGTAAACAATAATAAAAATAACACAAAATCACAATACTGCTATAAAAAACAACACATACATGTTCCGTAGATGTACCTACGGAACATGTTCATCTTCAACACGTTCTGGAGATGTACATACGGAAGCAGTACATTACATTTTTTGACAGAAATTTGATGCAAAATGTGAGCAATGCAATGGACAAAGATGAATTTTTACCTGAAATTCAGTCTTCTCTTACTCCCTTTGATTTGTTGCACCAAAAAGTTAGAGTTTGGGAGTGAAAAATGATATTGATGATGTAGGGTTTTTAGTTTGGGAAGGTGAGTGTTGAAGAAGAAAACCAACAATGGGGGAGTGATCATTCTGCTTCAAAGTATATCAGATACTTACAGAGCTACATCTACGAAATATTCTAGCGCTAAGACGTTATGTAGATGTAGCTACAAAACAATCTCTGAATTGAATTAATTTGAAGTTTTTCTCATAGTTCACTAGTTTAAAATACTTTCGTAGATGTAGTTCTGAAACAAAACAAATTTTATAAAAAAAAATTACTTTCTAATATGTATCTCCGAAATCAGAGGACATAAATATGAAATTTCGCAAAGTAACTAAAAGTTTCAAGAGAGGACATTGAGATTATCTCATATTTAAGGGTGCAGAGATAAGAAGATAAGAAAACACAATAAAATCCCATTTTAATGTGAGGTCATCAATTCCATTAAAATTACAAGTCAAATTACATCAATCATAAATTTACGAATTTTAGCCAATACTTGACACAAGTGTACATACAGGTACAATACAAACATCACACTAACGTTTCCCTTTTGAAAGCAACATAAGGTTTGGAGGTTAGCACATCATTGTAGAGTATATAACAAAATATAATATATTAAGATAGTGACCATATATTAAGATAGTGACCATATAATATATGTAATTAAAGAAGATCACCTTGCTTACCAATTTTATAATAAATACTTCCCCCTCTCTTTATCATAAAATAAATTTACTTTTTAAATATATTAAATAATTAATGTATTGGTTTATATATAATTTAGATACACTTACTATTCAATTCAATGTATTTAAAAAATTAATTTTTTTTCTTATGATAAATACCAGAGAAAATATTGATTTATATATAATTTAGATCCACTCATTATTCAATTCAATGAATTTAAAAAATTAATTTTTAAAAAAAATATAAAAAAAAAGAAAATTTTTAAAATCGATGAAAAGTATATATAATAAGTCAAAGTTTTCTACATAAAAACACCTGAAAAAAATAAATTCTTTTTCTAAACTTAGCGATGTTAAATTCAAATTAAACATGTGATAATCTTTAAGAGATAATTTTATAATCCAAAAAATACAAAAAACCATTCTCAACTTATTTCTACTTTGACTTTTCTCTCCAATTAAAAATAATAAATAGAATAATCTGAATGATGTTTTAGCCACCCAACCATAAATTATATTTTAAACTATGACTTATATTTTGTATTTAATTGAGAAAAAAATATGAAACATGTCTGCTTCATGCTTATACCTCAATACAACTTGTTTCCATGGTGTACTCTCTCTTCTCCACACCTAATTATTACTATATACCTTTTCTGATTCTTTTTTCCAGCCAATTTCCACCTTCCATGATCAAACAAATATTAATTCTTCTTCCTTTTTTACAAAATTATTATTTCTCTCAATTCATTTCATATTTGTCTTGTCTTTTCTCTTTTGTTTGCTGGGTTCCCCATTGACCATGGCAACTCAAATTTCCATGGATGATAATAACCAAGGTGGTGCCAATATTCAAAATAGAGTTAATATCTCAATTCAAAAGGTACTATATATTCTTCTATTCTTTTTCTATTGTTTTTTAATCTTTTGAATAACTCTTGCAATTTATTTGTTTATTTATTTATATCATTGATCATGATAATAGATTGAGAATTTGTGTTTAAGTATATGTTGAGAATTTTCCCAGAATTTTTTTTGAAGTTTATAAGCAATTTTGAGTAAATATATTTTATAAAGACTTAAAAAAATTTTAGTGGTGATTTTCATTTCTCACCATATAAATTTTCTCTAGTCAATAGTGATATGATTCAATTGCTGATAAGAAAAATCATAAAATTTTGTGAAGATATTTAGTGATATAGTGCTTGTTTGTGACTATAGATGAATATGCACCATTTATGATTGTGAAAGCTTTTACAATTTTATTGAATTACAAATAATTGGTGACTTGTCTTATTCTGCCACACATAATAGAACAACTACTTCCATTACCTTTAAACTCAACTACTTTGCATATTCTTTTTGCATCAAAATGAGATCAATTGCATTAAATTCTCTGTAACACCGACATCTCTGAACTTTGTAATACTATTGACATCTCTGGAAAAAATTGTATCTGTATTAGTGTCGGAGTCTGAAATCAAAACAGACACTTGTGATTATGTTCAAATTTATAAGCACTTACGAGATTGTTTAACATTGCTCATGAAACAGTCTGATGACTTTATTTCATCTTCTGCTATAGAAAAGTGTAAACATAGTCACAATATAATTGATAAGCACTTAATTAAGTGATTTTTATTCTACTTTTTTCATTTTTGTTTATAGAGCATGGCATCATCTGAAATAACTGAGGAACTCACAAGTGGACAAAGAACAACTCAAAACCTTAGCATAGAGACACCAAAAAGAACTCAAGAAGAAGCAAAAGAAGATTTCTTGAGAATCAACATACCTCTAACTCCATCACCAAGAAGAGTGATATTTTCTCCTTGCGCAAGTCCCGGTTTCATTCCAAACAGTGATCCCCCTGATGCTTCTAGTTCTACAAACAGACCAACTCTTAAAAAATCTCTTATACCTAAACTCAGTTTCAAATTTAAGAACACAACTTCTGAGATTGAAAAAGCCGCTTTCCTTGCGCTCGAAGGTTCGTCCTCAGTATCGTCGAAAAAGCCTTTTCTTTCTAGGACGCTGTCTCGTATCAAATTGAAAGGGAGGAAAACATCTTCTTTGCCTGCATCGCCGGTTCCTCGTTCAAATCCTGCGTCAGTACATGGCGGAAAAGCTTATCCAGCAATGGCCAGTGTAAGTATCTTAGCAACATTAGCAACATGTTACATTGGACGTCTGTGTAAAACTATTTTTTCGCCTTTAGTAGGTAGTATAAACAAAATGTGGAACACTTGTTTGATTGTGTATACTTTATGCTTAGCCAATTTTACAGGAGAAAGATCCGCGGTTACCAATTCATCGTTCTCGATCTGTTCCTGCATTTACTGGAGAAGATACTTCTGTAGGTGGCAGGTTTCGAATTTTTCGGATGATACCACAATCGAATGAGAAAATTTCCACCGCAACATTTGCAGCATCTCCAACTGGTGAAAATGGTAATATTTATAGACTATAGTCTTAAATCGTAGTGACTTGAATTACGGACAAGACTAAAAAAAATTGTGTTCTGTCGCATGTTTGAGTTACTAATATCCGAACTTGTGCGTGTGAGTATTGTGGTTCAGTTGAAACTGAGGACGGAGGCGAAGATATTCCTGAAGAAGAAGCTGTTTGTAGAATTTGTATGGTTGAATTGGGAGAAGGTGCGGAGAATTTTAAATTGGAGTGCAGCTGCAAAGGCGAGCTTTCGTTAGCGCATAAAGAATGTGCGGTTAAATGGTTTGGAATTAAAGGTAATAGGACATGTGATGTGTGCAAGCAAGAAGTTCAGAACTTACCTGTCACTCTTTTAAGACTTCATAGCGCGAACTTGCAATCGAACAGAGGTCACTTAGACGAATCTTCTCATTACAGGCAAGTGAAAATCATTGCTGTGCTTTAATTTCATTGATAAACGTTTAGATAAGGGTTGCATCAACAAGGCACGAAAAACTTATGCTGAGGTTTTACAGGGTTTGGCAGGATGCTCCGATTCTTGTCATTGTCCACATGCTGGCCTACTTCTGTTTTCTTGAGCAGCTTCTTGTAAGTATATCTTTACAAATTATTACCAGTATTGACGTGTCAGTGTCAACTGTTCGTGTCTGATATTTGTGTTTGTGTTTGTGTTTGATAAACTCTAACTCAATATTTTTCTAGACAATATGAATTATCCATGTTATTGATGGACAGGTTTCGAGTATGGGATCCGGTGCTATTGCCATGTCGCTTCCGTTTTCTTGTATACTTGGCCTTCTTGCAAGCATGACAGCTACAACAATGGGTGAGACTTTTTCGATTCTCATTCATCGCAGTGACTTGAATTTGGATTGCTTATATTATATCACACACAATTCATATAATTCCTTCAAATTATTCTCAGTTAGGAGGAATCAAGTTTGGATTTATGGAACATCAAAATCCCAACAAAAGCTTAATCAAAACTAAGAAAATCTAGAGAAGAATGCAACCAATTGTACAAAATAGTGCACTTAGCTTTTCTATTGCCTATGGCATGCAAAATCCAAACAACAATTTTTATGTTCAGTATCTCATCATCCAAAACAGGAACTTCACCTTGAAATAACTTTGTTTTTACATTCCAAATTGACCAAACAGTTGCCAACCAAACAAGACAAATCTTATTCTTCTTGATATTCCCCAAAGCATGTGTGAATATAAAAAAGTGACTTATACCAGCAACTTGTTCCAAATTATTCAAACCCAACCACATATGAATATTACACCACACTTTTTGGCTAAACCTGCAATTAAATAGTAAATGCTCTAAGTCTTCATAGTTTTCAACACACAATGCATAAACCTTATCATCATTATTTTGGATAAGCCACCTCTTAACCAGTTGATCCTTTGATGGCAATCTATTAAGTATTACTCTCCAACCAAACACCTTTAGCTTTGACGGAATATTTGTCCCCCAAATCTTCTTCAATGCCTTTAACGTCTCATTTGGCACGATGTCTTCAAGGTCTCTATCCCGGATTAAATTGTAGCAACTTTTAACAGAAAAAACTCCATCTTGGTTATGTCTCCATTTGACTATATCCGTGACTGCGCCATTAGGTTTTACCGAAGATAAAAGCTAAATAAGTTCAAAAGTTATGACGGCTGCAAGTGGTTCACCTAGGAGATCGTCAGCAGCAACTTTAATATCCCAAGTCCAATCCCCCGACTATGAACATCCCATCTCCCAAAATTTTCCCTCTTGTTTCGAATCGAAGATAAATTGTAAAGAGCTGGAAAACGGTTTTTGAGAGGATAATCCTCTGCCCATCAGTTGTTCCAGAAGTAAATGTTCCTGCCTGAGCCAAGTTCGAACTCAATGTTACCTGCAAAATAATCAACTAAGTTAGTTTTCAACACACTTTCCGAAAGGATGTCCTTCCACCAAGCTGAAGCTTTTCTGTTTGACCTTGGATCACCGCTCATCATCATACTATGTTGCAAGTCACCATATCTAGCGCCCAAAATACGCCTCCATAAGATCCCATCTTCCTTCATTATTTGCCACTTCTATTTACACGACAAAGCTTTATTAAAGTAACCAATATGTCTTATTCCAAGACCACCCTCCTTTTTGGTTTGTAAATATTGTTCCAACTCACCCAACTAATGCATCGTTTCTCCTCATCATCACACCAGAGAATTCAGTAAGGTCATCCTTCCCCCAACTAATGATTTATAAAAAGACATTATATAGATTGGGATGCTTGAAAGTACTGAATTCAATAAGGTCATCCTTCCCCCAATAGACAATAACCAGGCTTTCCATGTTGATAGTTTTTTCTTGATGCTCTCCAAAATAGGATTTCATGTAATACATCTCCTCGAATTTTCTCCCACTGATACTGTAACACTCAGAAAATCTAGATTAATTATTTATATAATTAATTTGGCGTTATTATATGAGTCCTTGTGAAGTCGTGATGTTTTTTTTTTCAATAAGCAATTGATATAAGAACGCACTAGGGGTGCAACCCTTACAACAAGAAAACTACAAGGAATTAAAACAATCCATCGGGGATTTGTACCAATCGTAAAAGCTAGAAAGATACCCCGGATTGCAACTAGCTAACCAACACCAAGATAAATACATGATTTTGTAATACACCACTTCAAAACTATACTCCTCCTTTTCAAAAATCATCGCATTTCTCATGTACCAAAGACTCCACGTGGTAGCTATCCAAATGGAATTGATCTTCATTCTAGCATTAACATTAACAACCTTCTCTTGGATAAAACCAAAATCCAAAAAACCATCAATGGTAAGAGAAGGAATTTCCCCCAACCACATTAAAACCCGACACCATATCACCTTAGAGACGTTACAAGAGAAAAACAAATGATTCAAGCTTTCCGGATGAATCCTACAAAATTCACAGCAAGCATTAGTAGCATTGAAATCTACTCCTCTTCTAATTAGTGAGTCTTTTGTAGGTAACCTAGTTATCAATAACCTCCACCCAAAAATCTTGTATTTTAACAGAGCCGGCACTTTCCACAAAGCATTCAACGATTCTGTTGTATTGACCGGCCAAGCAACATCCTTATAATCCGCAAGCAAGGCTGACACGGAATTCACCGAGAAAACACCACTGTTATTCAATCTCCACGTGAACACGTCTTTTTCATCAAACACCGGCGCTGCTGTATACAACATACTGTTCATCTGCTGCCACTGACCGGAAACGGCAGCGCTGCCAGCCTGTAGAAGCCCCTCCAGCGCAGCCCCAAACAGCAACTTAATGTTCCACCCAGCCTCTCCATTTGCCCACAGTAACACATCTTTCACAGTACCTAGTTTATTAGTTGTCAACTCAAACAAATCCGGAAATTTAATCCTTAGAGTTTGGTCACCCAACCATAAACTGTACCAAAATAAAACATGGTTTCCCTCCTTTAAAATACTTTGTACACAAGAAGAAAAACCATCTTCATTAAAATCCACCTTCACATCATTAGATATTATGTCCCTCCACCAACTCGAATCTTTTGGCTTGCAAACATCTTCATACCTCGCTTGAACCTTAAGTTTAGTATTCTTGTATCTAAAATCCAAGAAGGCCTTCCAAATTGTCTTTTCCTCCCTTAGAAGCCTCCATTTTCACTTAAGAAGGAGCGCTTGATTTATCTCTCCGACATCTCTAACGCCTAGACCCCCCTTTTCCTTTGGCTTACACACCGTTTTCCATTTCACCCAATGAATACAACGTTTGTTAACATTCCCACTCCACAAGAAATTACTCAAAAGGCTTTTAATCTCTTTAAGTACCATTCCCGGAGCTTTATAAAAAGAGAGAGTAAAAGATGGAATTGCATTAAGGACCGCGTTGATGAGAATCACTCTCCCGCCTATGGACAAATTTCTACCCTTCCAAGACGTGAGCCTACTCTTAAGATTATTGATCACCCTCGTCCACATCCTCCTCCTTCTAGGCTTCTCCCCCACCGAAATACCAAGAAACAAGAAAGGAATTACTCCTTTCTTACAATCGAGAAAGGACGTAGCCGTATTCATAAAGACCTCATCAACATTCACACCGAATATATTACTCTTGGAAAAATTAATTTTCAAGCCCGACACCATTTCGAATCCTCTCAACACCACCTTTAAAGACCAAAGATTTTTTGTAGATGCTTCACCAAAGATAATAGTATCGTCCGCAAATTGTACAATATCAACATGATCCACATCCCCATAAGAGAAAGGTTTAAAATCATCCAAGTTAACCGCTTTCCTAACCAAGGCGGTTAATCCTTCCATAGCTAAGACAAAGAGAAACGGCGACAAAGGATCCCCTTGACGCAAACCCCTTTGAACTTTGAAGTCTTTCGTGGCACTCCCATTCACCAACACAGACAAATGACTATTAAACACGCATGCTTCCATCCACTTCAACCAAATATCTCCAAACCCCATCCTCTTCATAACAAATCTTAGTTAATTCCAAGAAACGGTATCATAAGCCTTTTCGAAATCAACCTTTAATAAGAAGCAACCCTTTCTCCTCCTCTTAGACCAATCAAGAATCTCATTCACCAATAAAATCCCATCCAACATGTTTCTACCCGGGACAAAAGCGGTTTGATTTATAGAAACCAAAGATCTGATCACCTTCTTGATCCTACCCGCCAACAACTTTGCAACGATTTTGTAAAGACTTCCAACCAAACATATGGGACGGTACTCACTCAAAACTTGCGGGTTCTTGGTTTTAGGAATTAAGGTAATGAAAGATGAAGTTATGGATTTGACAAGCGTACCTTTTGTTTGAAAGTCGGAACAAAATCTCACGATATCCTCCTTAAGAAGAGTCCAAAAACTCTTGAAAAATTCAAGCGTATAACCGTCCGGGCCCGGGCTCTTGTTACCATCACAAGACCATATCGCCTCCTTAATTTCCAACTCCGAAAACGGTCTCTCAATCTCCTCTTTATCCTCTTGAGATAGAAAAGAGAACCCAAGCTCCTTTGGTTCCGGCCTTTTACTTTTTTCCTCCTTGAAAAAATCTTTGAAATGATTGAAAACAAATTCTTTTACCTCCTTGACTTCCTCTAGTCTTTCCCCCTTTGATACAAGAGAGCACATCACATTCCGTTGCTTTCTAATCCTCAAAGAATTATGAAAAAAACGAGTATTTCTATCTCCTTCGGCTAGCCACATTTGCCTCGATTTTAATCGAAGCAATCCCTCCTTCTTTTTGAGATTAAACCAAGATTCTTCCGCCGCTTTTGCCCTCTTGCAAACAACCTCCTCCGGAGCTTTACCTGCAAAATGACCAAACTCGTTATCTAAAAACACCATCTCCTCACAAGCATTGTCGATCTTAAGATCAACCCATCCGTACACCTCTTTATTCCACCACACTAATCTCCTTTTCAAAGCCTTCAACTTTTCAGACAACACAAAATCGCCCCTCCCTTTAACAATAATCTTCCCCCATTCTTTCTCCACAAAATCATTGAACTCCTTATGCTTCAACCAAGAATTATTGAACTTAAAAGCTTTCGGCCCCCAATCCTTCCTATTTTCATTCAACCAAATCGGAGCATGATCGGATAAATCTCTCCCTCCAATATATTGACCCGTTATTTTCCACTTTTCCATGAAACAATCCGAAAGCAAGAACCTATCAATCCTACTCATAGATTTCCCATTATTTTTAAACCACGTAAATTTTCCTCCCATTGTCGGTGGATCCACAAGCTCCATATCCTCTATAAAATCCTTGAAACAATAGATTTATTTTTTGTAGCTCCTATTAGACATGCCAATTCTTTCCTCTTTATTGGAGATATTATTGAAATCCCCACCCACACACCACGAACCCGGAACATTTTTAAGTTTGAAATCAATTAACGACTTCCACAACCTTCTTCTAGAATTTAACTCACACGCCGCGTACACATTCACAAAATAGATCAAGCTCCCCTCCTTCTCAACACACAAACCCAAGAAACCCTCTCATCTAAAACTGAACCTCAAATTGAGAAAGTCTTTCCTCCACAAAATTGCGGTGCCTCCTGACGCTCCCACTGCATCCAACGTAGACCACTAAACATTTTCACCACCCCAAAACTCCTTAATAACACTTTCCTCCACCCCACTCATCTTTGTTTCTTGAATGAAGACAATGTCAGCCTCCTTTATTTGAATCAATTTGCCAACTCTCTTTCTCTTTATTCTACTGCACCCCCCTCTAATGTTATAAGAGACAATTATCATTGGTCAACAAATTCAATCCCCTTTCCCCTTCTGCTCCCTTGAGCAACCTTTCAATCTAATTCCTCTACCATCACCAAAGGATCAGACTCAGTCGAATCCTTCAAAATTCCCAGTCTATTCAGAGATTTCCACATCCCCTCCGCAACCCTCCCCATATTTCATTTAACTATCCTTGAATTGCAATTTCTAACATCACTACTATTCAGGCTAGACAGAGATTCACAGGAAATTAGTAAACCAGCTGATAGATTTTTAACAAATAAATCTTTGTTACCTGTGCTCGACGTTGACGGTTCCACAGGATAGAAAAAAATTCTCAACCTTCGATCCCAGATTAAAGACCTCCCTCACCTTCCTCCTACTAGCTTTTGAATTTTTCAACCTATTACATTGAGCATCAAAATTAACAGCGGTTCTGTCCTCCACCTTATCTTCAGCGTGCAAACTCTGAAAGTTGTCAACAACAACTTTCTTCAAACGCACACGGCTTCTCTGATATTTCAATTGCCCACCACACTCAGTATTAACCATATGCCTCATTGGACCACTTTTAATTAAAATAGTTGGCCCACCCTCAAAATTGTTTGCAACTGGGCCTTTCATAATAGTAGGCCCACACCCCAAACCGTTTCCAGCCTTTTTCTTTCCACTTCCTTCTATCACACCAGAGTTTATGAAAACTCCTGCTGGGCCCATAGACTTAGACACCTCACTATCAAAAGGTAATATATTTGCTGACTCTACTGTGCAGGCTACATGAGTTGACGTATTCTATGAAATACTATCTGAACACCTAAAGCTTACACCCTTTTGATCTACATACTCCTTTTCCATGCAATATCATTTAATGTTCTCACCTTTTCATGTACCTTCAACGCCTCCACTACCATGCGCACCTCTACTACTAGCCTGCTCCTCTAGTTCCTCAGACCCACCGTAACGATGCTCCTTCTCCCCTCCGTCTTCTTCCCTTTCATCCTTCTCCGACGAGTAACTGCTTCCTTCAAAAACACTTGATGAATAGTCATCATCAAGAAAGATCTCCTTCTCTTCCGTCGTAACCATAGCCTCTTCAATAACCATTATGTCAAGCCAAACGCCATCTAGACACACAGACACCTTGCTTCTTATAGGTTCCAACGACTTAGTAAACACCATGCATGATAGAACATCTAATCTTGCTGGTTTAGCTTCGAGAAAATCAGAAGAAGCTAATGAACCAATATCCGCTAAAAGTGCTTCTAAGAAACTTAAGTTCCTGACAAAACAAGGAATGCCATAAACCGATAGCCAGCAAGCTCTGGAGCATTCAACATCCTCCGGTTTCCACATTCTAACCTCCTTGAACCATTTGTTCGTCCAATCCTTCCCCTCCTCTAAAAGCACATTTAGATCACCTTCTACTGACTCCTCTAACAGACAAATATTGGGACCTAAGGGTGTTGCTTGAACAGTCAAAATACCTTCCTCCAACAGGCTCTTGTTAGCACCATGCGCTAACCCCGGTCTCAGAGTGATTCCCGCCATAACCTTCTCATACTTGGACTTCTCTGCCGAAGACGAGTTGTAGATAAACCCCGAGCAGCTTGTCTCCATGTTGACCTTATCATTTGGATTGTTACCTTTCACTATGTCCGCGAAAGTCTTCTTGGTAACATCCACGCCACACGCTGCAGTGGTCCTGAAATTCCCTCCTTTCCTACATTGAACCGATCAATATTACTCTTCCCTTCCAACACTTCTCCCCCTCTACTTGCGACCTTCCTTTTGAACCTTGAACTATTAGCGTTAATCTTTTTTACATCTAGTAGAATATTATTCAGCTTCACCTCCACCATTCTATCATTCTCAACGTTCACAATCCTCACAAAACCATATTTCTGCCCTCTCCAATCTTTCTTAGGAGGTATAACAATCTCATCGATCTCTCCTACACTCTTGAACTCGAAATACAGATCCCTAGCCCTCCAACCATTGCCAAAGTCAGAAAAGAAAAAAGTTGTTGTGTGTCCCGGATCTCTCCCACTGCTATTCTTCTAGATGTCCTAACGCCCTTGATTCAGACCTTCACCTTGTTTGCGATTAACCGTTTGCCAAACTCCATCTCGGTTTGGTTTTTGTTGCCCCATGGAAAAGCCCTAGCAGACTTCACCCAGTATACACATTTAATTTAATGATGAGATTGTTATATGTATTTTAGAATAATTAGAATAATTAGTTGGGACTATTTTAATTAGATAAGTAGAATAGTATTGGTGTTAGAAGTAATAAGGGCGAAATGGTAAAATCAAGAGGGTACTTAAGTGGAACAAAAAGAGAAAATAAGGAAAAGGGGTTTTCATTCGAACGTGAAAGAGAGGAGAGCTAAGGCATTGGAGAACTCTCAAAGTTTTACAAAACACGAAAAGGAATTAGAATCAATCTTCAATCTGAGGTAAACGGAGTCTATCCTAACTATTATAATTGACTTAAGTGATTGATAATTGTGGGATTGGTTTGGGGTTTTGAGGTTTGTTGAATAGATGGTGATGCGATGAGTTTTGATGAATTACATGTGTTAAGTTGCAATAGAATGATGGCTATAGTGTGACATATATGGAGTTGTGATTGTATGATGAAAACCTGAGTTTAGATGATAAATTAGGGTTTGTAATGTGAAGGAATCGCAGGAATTTAGACTGAATTATGCAGGAATCGCAGGAATCTTTTGTGTTGTTTATGATGATATGTGTATTATGAAGCATGTGATGATGAATATGATGAATGATGATGCATTGTTGACTAGTCGTAGTCGTATTGTGTGATTGTTACGCATGATGCATTCATAGCATTTGTCGGGCAAGTAGTCCAGTGAAGTTTTGCAGAATGATGATCCAGTGAAGTTGTAGGACAATTTGGTCTAGTGACGGTCATAATCCCATTGTGTGGATTAAGTGCAAATTGTGATGTGCTCTGGTTCTAACTTAGAATCGATCCTATGGTGGGGAGCTTTGGAGAGTAACGATGACTAAGTCATCAGTGACGTTTGGTACCACTTGCATGAGTCTAATGATGTTGCATTTCATTATTTGTGGCATTGTACAATATTTGATTTATATGATGTATGTGATTGACTTTTGAGTTGTGATGGTTGATGCGAATACTTGGAGACTGTGATTATACTGTGGATGTAATTGATGATGCCATGTTGTGTGGTTTTCATGCTATGACTACTATATCTATTACTTATGATTTTTATAATGATTGCAATTTACTCACCCTTTTTGCTTAGAAATGTTGCCTCGAAACATGGGTAACTTGCAGGTGATAAAGAATAGTGCATGAAGCTTAGGAGGTAGCTTTAGAATTCGCTTACTTGGTTTTTGATAAGTAGCATCTGGGTTGGGATCGATTGATTTGAGAATGGTGATTATTCCTTGTTATTTTTGAGAATTTTGTATTACCTTTATAATCATGTAGACTTAACATGAAGTATGTTGATTTTGTTGATGTTGAAATACCCTTCGTGGTGTTTGTTATTTATGATGAAGATGTTTGAATTATTTATTTCGCTGCGAAGCTTTGAAGTAATCTATTTGATGATACTAAAGAAGTTATTCTGATTTAAATGTTTTTGCAACTCGTGTTACTGAGCAGGGCTATTTGTTAAATGAGGTTATTATGAAGATGTGATACCCTTGTGGATGTTTGTTTTGTTTTTCGTTTAAATTATATGCGAAATTTTATGTGGGGTAGAAGGGTGTTACAGGTACACCTAGAAATTTAAAAGGGATGACATTGTTACAACAGCATAAAAATTATGAAGCACACTATAAAATCCTCAGATTTTGAAAAAATTGACCTTTGGTCCAAACACAAGTTCAAACCCTCTAAATATGACCTTAATGCTCCACAAATTCTTCCAACAACCATTCCCTACCACCATAGTGCCATCTGCAAATTGAAGTAAACTAGCTTCTGTATCTTCGTTCACCTTGTAACCTTCAAAATTACCACTTTCTACCACCTTTCTGACCAATCCTGCCCACCCTTCCGCTATCAATGTAAATAAAAAAGGTGACAATGGGTCACCTTGTCTTAAACCCCTTTCAACCAAGAAATTTTTTGTTGGAGACCCGTTAACCAAGATTGACATGGAACTGTTGAAAATGCAAGCTTCAATCCAACTGCACCACATGTTTCCAAATCCAAATTTATGTAGCATACACTTCAAGAATTTCCAATTAACACAATCATATATTTGTTGGAAATCCGCCTTGAAAATAAAACATTCCCTCTTCTCCTTTGTAACATGATCGATAATTTCGTTAATAGCTAATACCCCATCCAGAATTTGTTTTCCCGATACTAATGCGAATTGTGTTGAAGATATTATTCCTTCCAAGACTTTTTTCAATCCGTTGGCAAGAATCTTTGAAAGGATTTTGTAAAGACACCCTACTAAGAAAATTGGTCGATATTCATTCAATCCTTGTGAGTTATGATTCTTTCGAATTAAAGCAATGAAAAACATTGTTATTGCTTTCGAAAGACTAGATGTGTTGTAAAACTCCTTAACAAAACTTGCCAATATCTTTTTCTAAAATTGAATAACATTCTTTCAAAAACTTGAAATTGATTCTATCGGGCCCAGGACTTTTGTCCCCGTATGAATCCTACACTGCTCTTCTGATTTCCTCGTTTGTGAACTCTGATTCCAAAGATAAACTCTCTTCCTCCATTATTTGATTAAACTTCATACAATCTAATCCCGATCTTTCTTTATGTGTTTCCTTAAACATTCCTTCGAAGACTTTAAGTATTTCACTTTCGATGCCCTCCACATCTTCAATTATATTCCCCTCGCTAGTTTGCACCAACAAAATGAAATTCTCTCTCCTCGTTCCCTTAATCACTGAATGAAAGTACTTGGTGTTTAAGTCCCTGTCATTTAACCATTTATATATTGACTTTTGTCTCAAAAGGTTTTCTTTAAGGTGAAGGTGTTTCCAAATGTCATAGCTGTTAAGTGCCAAATTGTAGTTATTTTGTGTATGTAAATAGTGGCACTTATCAATGCTTTTTGTTAATATCGTTTGAATAATCCCCCGTTTTTGTGTAATTACGTTTACTTTACGAACACTTGTATTTTCATATACTTTTATACCGTTTGATATTTTTGTTGTATTTTTGTAGGTATTCTTGCGTTTTCGGAGCCTTGAGGAATAAAGTGTCGAAGACACGGCTGCGAGAGCAAAGAGGAAATAATTCTGCTGTTCTGGTGCAGGGCGCTTCGCGCGCTGCAGGGCGCGTCGCGCCCTCTTTGAGTTTGAAGAACTTAGTCTGGCAGAAGATTGGGCGCGTCGCGCGGGTTTTAGGGCGCTTCGCGCGTTAGGGCGGTTTGGTACATAAGTGAGATGGCGCGTCGCGCGCTGCATCCGGCGCGTCGCGCGCTGTGCGTTTTTCAGTTTGTATAAATAGCTTAGAACAAATTTTTCTAGGTTTTTATCACCTCTTCTTGACAAGTTGAGCTCTGATCCTTTTTTGGTAGTTTAGAGGCTTAGGAAACACCATTGGGTGCGACGTCATGTGGATTGATCATGGATCTGACTCGATTTCATTGTACCGGTGAGATCTTTTCGGTTTATCTTCTCTCTTCCCTTTGTTTCATTCCAATGGTGGGTGTTGTATGTATGTTTCTACTCTTATTGTATGTATATTTGTGGATCTTGGGATCGTTTATATATTTGCTTTACAAATCATCATTGTTGTTGTTCTTGATCTTTTTGCTTAAATGCTCTGGATTTGTGTTGTTGCAGACATGGACACCATAGATCTTGATTAGGAATGATAACTGTTAGTTTCTGGGTTGCAGACATGGATTCAGGACTAACAATCGTAGTGGGTATCGAGTTTAATGCCTCTGTGTTGTTTGTGTCGGTGGAGAAATCGCTGATGTGAATAGTATGGTTGAGCTTTCGTCGGTGTTGCAGACATGGGCACCGATGTGGCATCTCGGGTGATGCCCGGTGATGTTGATGCGTCTTGTGAGTGTCGAGCGATAGATCTTCAGATTTAAGTATTCGACGGGTAGAACGAAATGCAATTCCATAACTATTTCTCTTAGGCTATTGAGATTGTTTATCTGCTTTTATTTACTTTTCCCGCATTTACTTTTCCGCACCCAAATCATGAAACTTAGAACGCGAGATAGTCGAACGGCAGTTCTTCTCACCAATCTCTGTGGACACGATAAATCCCGGATGAATACTTCCAAATCTTTTGTTGCTTGCCGCTTTACTGCTTCAACAAAATGGCGCCGTTGCCGGGGATTGGTTGAGATTAATCGCATTGCGATGGTTTTATGTTTTAAGTTTCGTATAGTTTTGATTAAGTGTTTGGGCAGGTCATTTTCTTTAGGTTGCGTTTGAGGCGAAAGCATTGGCGTACCGCGAGGAAGTTTCTTACCATTCGCGAAACAATAAAGGCGTCGAGCTAACGACGTTAAACGAGCGCTTGTTGGGAGGCACCCCAACGGTTTTATTTTCCTGTTTTTATGTAATTGAGTTGTGTAGGTGTTAAGTGGTGGCTCACTGGAAAATCTGACTTTTTAGACTGGTCTGGTTTTTCTGGTGTAGCGCGCGTCGCGCGCTAATGGGTGCGTCGCGCGCTGGGCAGCTTTTGGCCAGTGACCTCTTTTTAACGGGTCACTCGGCTCGCCTTTTTCCCACTTACACCAAGGCTTTATAGTATAGTATTTTATCGATTTATTTTTAATTCTTTTGTTTGTGTTTAGACTCAAATTTTGGCCCGATTACTTGGAGTCGCATTTGGTAATTCTTTGATTTTGATTGATTCAACATGTCGGTTGTGCGGTAATGATTGTTCAAATTTGTCCGTTGCAAGGTACTCGTTTATCGCTTTCTATAGCATAGCATGTTTATGAGACTTTTCATTTGTACAAATTTCATATTACTCATTCTTTTTGCATAACTTGCTCATGACTTGAATCACAATTAGTTTTTCCCTTTTTACCATAAATGTGAGGTGGCTTTCCATTGTATATATATGCGAGAGACCGACATTTCTTGTTTTAACTGGATATTATTATGTTTAATCTTTCGTCTGTATTGATTTTGTGAATGCACGAAAGTGATCAAGGCACTTGTTTGATTTTGAGCACAACTACCATAAGCCAAATGTCATTTTACCTTGTGAGTGTGTGACCATTAGTAACCCCTTTTGAGCCTTTTTGTCAATCTCCATACTGTTTTTGCTTAATGCTTGTCTATGAGCGTTTGGTTTTCATATGTGTATGGATGTTTGATTCTTTGTTTTCTTGAACCCGCACCTATGATGTTTAGATGGATTTTTACCTTGCCTTAGAAAGTAGGGAGTATTCACTTTATGTTATGGTTGAATTCAAGTTGGGGAGAATGTGTTTTCCTCTTTATGATGTGATTGATATGAGGTAGTGAAAAGAAAGAAAAAAAAAAGTGAGAAAGAAAGAAAAGAAAAAGAAAGAAAAAAGAGAAAAGTTTGAAAAAGAAAAGAACAAAAAGAGTTTTGAATAAGAGTGTGCTAATAAGTTTTGTGTTTGGTGTGAAATTTGTGATGAAGAAGAGAGTTTGATTGAAATTATATTGTTTGAAACTTTGTGGAAGTAATTACTCCCTTAGATTTAGGCAAGTTTTTGTTTCGATTAGCTTTAGGACTTATCACTTGTTTGTTAACCGAGCCACATTACAACCTTGAAAGCCCTTGTGATTCGTGTCGTTGCATTTTCAATACTATTTTTAGATGAACGCATAATTTTGTCTATTGTTTGCAAGATTGTTGGATGAGTGTTCAAAGTCCTCACCTTTCGGTGTTTTTCATCTACCGATGAGTTTTTGCTAGGCGTGATTCATTATTGAGTTTGTTTTGTTTTAGGATGTTTTGTATGAATTTTTGTACTTAGGATTCGTTTCGTTTTCATGTTGTCGTTGTAGGATAGTGGTAAGTATTTACTTTGTTTGTGCGTTTTTGTTTGAACCGTACAATTGTTTTGTTTTTCCAAATCTTGTCGATTCTTGATTCTTTGGATTTTTACTTTTGCGATTTGAGTGTTTGGCCCTGTTTGAGGACAAACAGATTCTAGTTGGGGAGAGTTGTTAAGTGCCAAATTGTAGTTATTTTGTGTATGTAAATAGTGGCACTTATCAATGCTTTTTGTTAATATCGTTTGAATAATCCCCCGTTTTTGTGTAATTACTTTTACTTTACGAATACTTGTATTTTCATATACTTTTATACCGTTTGATATTTTTGTTGTATTTTTGTAGGTATTCTTGCGTTTTCGGAGCCTTGAGGAATAAAGTGTCGAAGACACGGCTGCGAGAGCAAAGAGGAAATAATTCTGCTGTTCTGGTGCAGGGCGCGTCGCGCCCTCTTTGAGTTTGAAGAACTTAGTCTGGCAGAAGATTGGGCGCGTCGCGCGGGTTTTAGGGCGCTTCGCGCGTTAGGGCGGTTTGGTACATAAGTGAGATGGCGCGTCGCGCGCTGCATCCGGCGCGTCGCGCGCTGTGCGTTTTTCAGTTTGTATAAATAGATTAGAACAGATTTTTCTAGGTTTTTATCACCTCTTCTTGACAAGTTGAGCTCTGATCCTTTTTTGGTAGTTTAGAGGCTTAGGAAACACCATTGGGTGCGACGTCATGTGGATTGATCATGGATCTGACTCGATTTCATTGTACCGGTGAGATCTTTTCGGTTTATCTTCTCTCTTCCCTTTGTTTCATTCCAATGGTGGGTGTTGTATGTATGTTTCTACTCTTATTGTATGTATATTTTTGGATCTTGGGATCGTTTATATATTCGCTTTACAAATCATCATTGTTGTTGTTCTTGATCTTTTTGCTTAAATGCTCTGGATTTGTGTTGTTGCAGACATGGACACCATAGATCTTGATTAGGAATGATAACTGTTAGTTTCTGGGTTGCAGACATGGATTCAGGACTAACAATCGTAGTGGGTATCGAGTTTAATGCCTCTGTGTTGTTTGTGTCGGTGGAGAAATCGCTGATGTGAATAGTATGGTTGAGCTTTCGTCGGTGTTGCAGACATGGGCACCGATGTGGCATCTCGGGTGATGCCCGGTGATGTTGATGCGTCTTGTGAGTGTCGAGCGATAGATCTTCAGATTTAAGTATTCGACGGGTAGAACGAAATGCAATTCCATAACTATTTCTCTTAGGCTATTGAGATTGTTTATCTGCTTTTATTTACTTTTCCCGCATTTACTTTTCCGCACCCAAATCATGAAACTTAGAACGCGAGATAGTCGAACGGCAGTTCTTCTCACCAATCTCTGTGGACACGATAAATCCCGGATGAATACTTCCAAATCTTTTGTTGCTTGCCGCTTTACTGCTTCAACAATAGCTAGCTTTCATTCTCGAGTATGTCATCCTCTGCCTATCTATATTATCATCATCAATTGCAACTTTATCGCAGTTGTTCAGTTTTACAATGGCTTCCTTCACCTACATGTCCACCCATCCAAAACACTCTTTGTTCCACACTCTTAACTTGTTTCTTAACACTTAGAATTTTTCCTTCATCACATGTGCTTGTTTTCCATACACCTCAATTGAAGACCAAACCTCTTCCACAAATTTTTTGAAGTCTTTGTTCTCAAACCAACAGCTATTAACTATAAATTATTTAGGGTCCCAATTTGTATCATTTGCTTTTAACCACACTGACAAATGATCTGAGATATATTTTCCCCAATAATCTGACCCAGAATATTCCACCCATCCATCAAAGATTCAGACAGAAGAAATCTATCTAATCTACTCCTAGCACATCCCTATTTATTCTACCTCGTAAATCTATCACCTATTGAAGGTAGATCCACCTATTCCATAAACTCAATAAATTCATTAAATTCATTCATTTTCAATCCCTTATTCACTCCATTCCGCCTAACTCTTTCGATCTTATCTCTAACTGTGTTGAAGTTACCTTCTATACACCACCAACTAGGGCCAAACTTATTCCTGATCATTGAGTTATATACCAGAATTATTGGGCCACCATGGGATCGATAGGAAAAGTCCTACTCTATCCTTTTACATGATACTCCCACATATTTGAATAATGTCACAAATATCTGATAGTTTTAATTAAAATTTGGTATGTGTTGTTATTGGATTATTCAAATATTTGGTGTTTAGTTATGATTTACCGAAAAAATTCAAAAATTCATAATATGGGATATTTCTCCTAGACTTAAAAATTTGATAATGATATTTTTGTATGGTAGTGAACTCGTCATATGGGTTTACACTTCTTACCAAATAATTTGGAGGCTCTGTGATATTTTAAAATCATGTCTTTAATAGATTAAAAAAAATCATATTAAGAGAGAGAGAGAGAGAGAGAGAGAGAGAGAGAGAGAGAGAGAGAGAGAGAGAGAGAGAGAGAGAGAGAGAGAGAGAGAGAGAGAGAGAGAGAGAGAGAGAGAGAGAGAGAGAGAGAGAGAGAGAGAGAGAGAGAGAGTAAGAGAGAGAGAGAGAGAAATAATATAGAAATATTATGTAAAAAATTGACTATTTGAAGTTTAGTTTTTCGTATTTTTCTACTCTTACGATCTTCGGTTTATAGAAAAGTTCATACTATTTAATGAAAGGAAATAATTTTTTGATCAATTTCGAAAATGTTAATTAATAACAAGTGTTTTATTTAATAAACAACCAACAATGTGAAATACAAAATTTTAAGGTCTCACAACTATGTCAAATTTATTAATGTATCGATTCACAATGGTAGAAAAATATAAATATTTTTAAATTTACATTTAATTTTTTTTCGTACATCTATAAAACCCTTAAAATTAAAGACATTATACTAAGAATTCGATTGCACTTGAACGAGACAAAGTATACTTACTCATATGTTATCGATATAGTAAATTGAAAATCAAAATTAATGGAAAAACTTGTAAATTTTATGCTAAAATAAGTTTAATTTTTTAAAATCTAATAATTTAATTTATTATCTATTTAATAATAATTTAAATAAAAAATAATAAATATACTAAAATTTAGAATATTATTAAAAAATTAAATTAAACAATACAACTTTAAAAAATTTAATTTTAAGGGGTTATATGTGGTCCGCCCAAACTAATAAAATGTCAAAATAAAATAAAATTAAGCAATACAATTTAAAAAAATTCCTATTATATAATAATAATGAAAAAAATTTGATTAAGTTAATTGCAAGTTTGCAATAATAAATGTCAAAATCGATTCCAAGTGGAAGGTTCTTACTAAAATGGAAAAAAATACATAAAATGTAAGAAACAGGGAATCGAACCTACTCAATGCTACTAAGAAAACATTTCCATTATTAATCGACTACTCAAGATCATGTGATAAGGAAATGAAATGAGTTTTATATATTAATTAGTTTTATATTCATATTAAGCCTAACTATCAAATTTGAGGCTCTTAAATTTGGAGATCCTCTGTGGTAGCTCTCCCCGCACATCCACAGGATTGGTCTTGGGTTTACCAAACCCGTGAAGTTATCAGAAATAAGTGTTATCATTTACAGTCGCTGATGATTAGTCCCACAAGGTGGAGGTAGTGAAAGAGGTGGTAGGTCATTAGAAAGTCCTCTATCATGCAAAGGTCTGGTATCATCTGCACGCTTAACATGTGAGATAATGTGAGAGTGTGATACAATAAAGTATCACTATAAATAATCATTTAGACAGTCTAGAAAAAGACACCTACACAACATTTTCTCTAATAACACGGACATTGTTCTCAATGTTAGACCTATACCATCTATAAATGCCCAAAGATGGTACAACAGATAATGATATAGAAATTCCCTGAACATAGCCAAACTGACACAGACAATGATTAGAAAGATTAGAAAGATGGTAAATATGTAGTAACAACATTCCCATCGTAGATAACAAAGAAAAAATGAAATCTCATTGAACTTCCTATGCACTCTATGGTCTACATAGGGTGTCCATACGACATCATCCGAATTTAGAGCATCGATTCTCCGCTTATACTCAAGATAGAGTTTTGTTGGAGTATTAATACAAAAAGGAACATTAGTATGTTAATTATTTTGTATGTTGTAGATTTTTTTGATTTTGGTCATTATTAAAAAGTGTTGGACAAAATCATTAAAGTTATCAGATTTTTGGTGGATTAATTTTGACTAGCATAATTGTGCAACTGAAGTAAAACAATAATTTTTTTAATATTGGTTAACTTTGGAATATCATAGAGACAACTACCTTGTACTACGTATGTCACATTCATACTCACCATTTTGAAACGTATCTCCAGTTTTGGGTTTGAACTTTGTGGATCTTGGAGGAATTTGTTCGATTTCATGTGCAATATGATATCCTTGGGTGAGAGTTATAGTGAGCATTATTATTGTAGGTTGACATGGTCTACTCCACCATCATGGCTTCCAACTACCTAATAATAAATTGAGAAACTGATCATCTCAAATTCAATGTTGATAGTCAGTAAACATAATGTTGAATTGAAGGAATAAGTCATATCCACTGTTATAGTGTATAGATATTTTTGGGGACTCCATGAGAAAGTTTTAGGAAACCTCCATTTTACATGGACCCGGTGAAGGGGGCATCGTCGTGGAGATTAAAGGAAATGTTGAAAACTTGACAAGTGGATATAATGTTCACTACTACGACAAAAAAATGTTTTTACTTCAGTTGAAAAATAGATTTTACTTTAATGGGAGTTCTAAGATAACGAATAATATTAAGAAAAGTGTGCTACTTTTTTTCTCGGGCCACTTACCAAGACAAAAAATTGGAAAGTAAGCCACTTTTCCCCTCAGTTGGAGGTTAACTAAGGGGATATCCACACATATTTATACTTATATTGAGATTCCTTGTTTCTTGCCCTTGTATATTGAATGAACAATGCTAGTTTAATATATAAATTAACATTGATTGTATAACATACAATTGATTCAACTTTTACATATCATACTAAATTATAATCCTATAAATTTTTCCCACCAAAATTTCCCTCCAAAAATTTATCATAAATATTAATAACAATTAAATAAATAATAAACTAATAACTTTCTATTAAAAAAATAAAAAAAAGTCCATTTAAGCTCCAACTTACCCAAAGAAAAAAACTCGATGAAGCCATTTATTTTAACCCCACAACTCCATGAAGCCATTTAACCCCATGTTCTCCTAAATGGCAAGTTTCAAATATTATTATAACTTCCTCAACTCTAAAGATTTTATTTAAAACCCCTCTTTAGTCTCTCTAATTGATCTTCAACCTTTCTATTATGTTAGGTAATTTTCTCTCTAATCTCTCTAATTCAAATATGTGATTTTCTATTTTTCTTATTACTAATGAATCTATTAGCTGTCTTCACCGACAATCATACTTCACTATAAAGAGTATAGTCACATGAAGCTACACCATTCCAAGAATTTTCACATTTTCTTCATTGGAAATCACAATTTTAAAACTATCATACTCTTTCATGAATATATTTCACTTGAAGATAAACCACTTCAAGAATTTCACATTGTCATCACCGACAATAATATACTTTATCATGAAGAATAAATTTCACTTGAAGCTAAACCACTCCAAGAATTTTCACATGCCGAAAACCAGGTTGAAAGTTCATGGCGTAACTTCCTTGTTGGAAGGAAGCTCTTCAACCACCGACATAATCTTGCACCTTGTGTAATCTTGATTTTATCAACACATCTTTGACTTGAACTTTCCACAAGTAAAAAAATAATTCTTCCATCAATTTTCTCTAACCCAAACTGTACAGCGGAACTTATGATTGCAGCTCAACAACCCTTTCACAACACCACCCTTCTTTTCTGATGCGGAAGATCAGAGAAATCTGCAACCACAGAGCATACTAAGAACTGATATCCCTGGATAAAACACTACTAAACAATTAAACAAGAACACAACCATATGAACATAATATATTTAAGTATTACCAAAAACTTATCAAAAGATACATAATCAATCCAAAACATAACCAAGACTAAGTTATCACTACTAAACTTGCAAGTATCATCAGTAAATGGATGATTTTCAACATATTCAAACTTACAAAAGAGGGAATAAATCCCTTTCAACTCTTGCATACAAAAAGCAATATACTAACTCCAAAACATAAAAAATTAAGCCACACTACTACACTTGTCATTCTTGAACTAATTCATCACCATCATTAGGCACATCATCATTATTATAACACATATCATCATTATCATCAGCCACATCATCATTATCATCAACCACATCATCTTCATGAACTTGATCTCTAATATATGGCTTGGGCCGAAAGTTTAAGCTTTTCATCAATTATTTTAACATATCACGAAGTTCATCCCTTTCATTTCTCATTTCTTCCCTTTCAATTCTCATTTCTTCCCTTTCAATTTTTAATTCTTCAAATTCATGCCTTTGCACCCATTCTATTGACGAGGAACTTGAACCACGGTAATTTCGCCTGCTTGCAAATGAAGAAGATTCACTCCCAAGGCCATACACATGTCCTTTCCTTATTCCCGCAACTTCAGTCCATACATCAATTTCTTTTGGTAGCAGAGCTCCTTGCGAAGATTCTTGTTGAGTTAATTCTTCCTATCTACGTTTAAATTTTTCCTATTGACATAAATATAAGACAAATTAATATTTTAAAATAAATTAAAATAAAAATGAAATCAACATGAAAAATAAAAATAAAATAACTATTTAAGATTGAGAACTCATTACATAAACATGTTCAGATCTTCGATCAACCCAAGTATTATTCCTGCGATGTTGGTGTGTGTGAACAAACAAATCTGAAGGAGCGGGAGGAGTGCCATTCAGTTTCGTCTATAACAAAACAAAAAATATGAATTAGAACTAGAAACCAAAGAATATTTGTCATTTACCATCATTTGTCATTTACCATCATCACAATACATATTGTCACCATAAAATGGTGCTTGATTTATAAACTCAATTTACTGTTTACAACAATCAAATTTAATAACCAAACTTTTCATATAAATTGACACTTTTTAAATTGACATAAATTTACATCCAGTACAGTAGCATATAGATAAATTATAACCATGGCATATACTATCTATAATTGTGTGTGTGTATATATATATATATATATATATATATATATATATATATATATATATATATATATATATATATATATACCTTACGATAAGTCTAACAAATAAGCATGTTTATATACCATTGCATATACTATCTATAATTTACATAAAGTACAGTAGTATATTGACATTGTTTATATACGGTCAAATCAAATAACCAACCAAACCAGAAATTCTTAAATAAGTCTAACAATAAGCATGTTTGATATATGCTTGCACAAAGATATATCTGCGGATAAATCCAATGGTAGATTCGTTTTGCTTTTTTTGTATAAATCTTTGTAATAAATAATAAATCCAATAGCACACTAAACCACTCAAAATCACAAACATATGCAGCAGAAACAAAGTTAACAGCACACAAAATCAATCATATAAACACCATAATAATATAAACAACATAAAATTTACCAAATTAGCTCTATGTTGGGAAGTGGTGATAGAGCCACAAGTGTGAAGGGGCATTCCAAAACCTCCACAGTCAAATGCTCGATTTGTTTTTGCCTGCATACTCTTTTTCTTATATTCTGAAGTTCCCCAATTCTCACATAGTGTATTCCACATATTCAGATCAATCCAACTTGGTCTTTTCCTTGTGACACGAACCTTGTTTAAGTTATTTTTCATTATTGTTGCACCTCGTCTTTCAAAGTTCTTTCTAGCCCATGCATCATCCGGTGGAACAAAATTATACTTTTTCTGTATATATAGATATATATAACAAACATATGATTAGACAAATAGTTGGCAAAAACAAACACAATGGCTAACACAATAAGCATAATAATAGAAGTATTCGAAAAATACCTTAAACTCTCCAAACCACAAGTCCCTCGTATCACTGTGTATCTTCTTCCATGAGTTCCATGGCATAATATAGTTACTCCTAATGATATCTCCAATCCCACTAGCCGCAACATATGAAGGCAAAAATCTATAAACAATACATATTAATAGTTAAGAAATATATATATATATATATATATAGTATATGAAAAGAACTAAAAATAAGTATACATATATATACCCTTGTAAGTCAAGGTATAAGGTTTGCTTTCCGCCATTACTTTGTGTCTCGGATGGAACGACAGTTTCACTTGATCTTGGGGTTTGTGCCCCATCAGAATCAGAAGGTTGTGAAATAGATGGTGATGTTACCCCTCTTATTGTAGACGGGGGTGTGACACTTGATGTCCTAGTAGCAGATCCAGCATGAGGAATTGAGACATTAGATGTCCTAGTAGCAGATGCAGCATGAGGAAGTGGGACATTAGGTGTCCTAGTAGCAGATGCAGCATGAGGAAGTGGGACATTAGGTGTCCTAATAGCAGATGCAACATGAGGAATTGGAACATTAGATGTCCTAGTAGCAGATGCAACATGAGGAAGTGGAACATTAGATGTCCTAGTAGCAGATGCAACATGAGGAAGTGAGGCATTAGATGTCCTATTAGTAGATGCAACATGAGAAGAAGGAATATTAGATGTTCTAGTAGCAGATTCCCTTGTAGGAGGTGCAACATAAGGATGTGGGCCATTAAATGTCCTAGTAAAAGATGTCATAGTATGAGGTGGGCCATTAGATTTCCTAGTAATAGATGTCCTACAAAGAGGTGCAACACGAGATGTGCTTGAAGAGGGTGCAACATGAGATGTACTATGAAGAGATGCAAAATTCAATGTCTTGGGAGGAAGTGTAACATGTAATTTCTTATGAGAAGGTTCAACAGGAGTAGATACATCATGAGATGTCATATGAGGAGGTGCATCATGAGATGTCACATGTGGAGGTGCATCATGAGATGCTATATGAGGAGGTGCATCATGAGATGTCATTTGTGGAGTTAAACGTTTGAGATGTTTTGATTTGCGAGTCTTGGAAGCTTTTTCTTTAACTTTATCTTCACCTGTCATCTACAATTAGTAAAAAAAAAACATTAGAATTGTTTATAACATAAACTAATAAATTGCATCACCTTCCACAAAATGAAAAATATTACAATTTAATAATCACTATGTCCATGTATCTTCATCATCACCATCATCATCAATATCATTGTTGGTGTCAACATCGTAATACTCTGAGTTTTCTAAATTATTTTCTAAATCAAACTCATCCTCGTTATCCTCGTCATTCTCATCATGTTCTTTTTCTAGTTCCTCAATACTAATTTCTATTTCCTCATATTCCCCTTCATCTCTTAAATGACCAAGTAGCTCATCATTTGCTACAAAATCTACACTTGTTGTAGTTATTGTTGAATCTTGATATGCAACCTCTAATGTATATCGATCATCGACTCTGCCTCTAGGTTTGGTTTTAATGGCAACCCACCAATCAATCTTTTCTTTTAATCTTCCTGGGTATGGTACATAATAAACTTGAATAGCATTTGTTGCAAATATGAAAGGATCATAATTTGAATATCTTCTACGATGATGAACCTCCACAATGCCATATTGGTGTTGAACCTTCATGCCACGATTGGCAACAACATCAAACCACTCACAATTAAATAAAACTAATTGTTTGGTTGGTTCTCCCAAGTATTCAACTTGCATAATCTCTTTAATATTCCCATAATAATAATTTTCTTCAACTCCTTCATCGTCACCCTTGACACAAACTCCATAATTAATGGTTTTCTTTCCACCACTCCGTTCTTCTGTATGAAACTTAAAACCATTGACAAAATAAATAGGCCAAGTATGAACCTTCCTCTTAGGACCATATGCTAACTAGTGTAAATATAAATTTTGCACCATGTTATTAATATTTTTAACATGTACCTACCAATAGGAACCATAAACTCATTATATTCCACAACAACAAGATAATTCAAGTATTATAGTTGAATTAGTTTACAAATTGCATGACACTTACATATGCTCGAAACCAACTTAGAAATTCAGATGAAATTCTACCGTCCACGACAGTTCGCGATATATTTGGATGACTTTCTTCCAAATATTGCACAAAGCATCTAATTCATGACATTATTATCATTAGTAGTATTCAATATGGTTAATATAAAATGATAAATCAAGTTTAATTTCAATAAATGGTTGGACTTCTTCGCAATTTAGTAGGACATGCAAATGTGCAGCAGATAATTCTCTACCATCCAAATACCGACTCTTACGAGTTCCAGCTAAGCGACCAGGATGATTAAAAATTGATAAAGTATGCTGAACTACATCATCTTGACCACCATCATCATTTCGACCTACTCTATTTCTCAAAGATTGCACATGAGACTCGAAATAATATGAACAAAAATGAGAAGTCTCTTGACATAGATATGCCTCACAAATTGACCCCTCCACATGCGACTTGTTTTTAACCATTTGCTTTAACTTATTCAAGTACCTAAACAATAAGATATTTAACGTTAACTACTAATTACAAAAAATTAAAAATGTAAATTTGTAAGTTGGGGCAATTTGAATTATTACCTCTCAAATGGATACATCCAACGGTATTGCACAGGACCCCCAACCCTTGCTTCATAAGGTAGATGAATCAGAACATGCTCCATGGAATTAAAGAATCCAGGTGGAAATATTTTTTCCAATTTACAAGTTGTAATCACTATATTTTGTTCCATCAACAACAAATCTTCCACACGCAAAGTTGTTGAGCACAAATCCTTGAAAAATTTGCTCAACTCGACTATAGGACTCCATACTTGATGTGGAAATGCACTAAAAGCAATTGGTAACAATATCTCCATAAATACATGGCAATCATGACTTTTCATTCCAATAAGCTTCCCTTCACCTTTGTTTACACATCTATGCAAATTTGAAGCATGACCATCAGGCATTTTTAACTCAGAAACCCATTTATACACAACCTTTTGTTGGTCACTAGACAAAACATATTTTGCTTTAGGCTTTAAAACTTTTCCATTAGATTGTGTTTGTAACTCTAACTCCTTTCTTCGACATTACTTTTTCAAATCCATTCTTTCCTTAGCATTGTCTTTGGTCTTATCTTTGATATCCATCACTGTATTGAAGACATTATCAAACACATTCTTCTCAATATGCATGACATCAAGATTATGTCTTATTAAGTTGGTTTTCCAATAAGGTAACTCCCAAAAGATACTTTGTTTTTTCCAATTATGGGACACACCAAACCCATTACATATACAAGGATCGACCTCAGTTATTTTAGGGAAATCAGAAACTATTTCCCACACATCATCCCCGGTCAGCCGTTTTGGAGGTCGAGACTTTTCTATTCGATTCTTATAAAATGCATTCTTATTTCTTCGAAATGCATGATCCGTAGGCAAAAATTGACGATGAGAATCAAACCAAGAACACTTTCCACCATGCTTCAAGAAAAAAGAGTTTGATTGATCCATACAATATGGACATGCTAATTTTCCAGCTGTACTCCGACCAGACAACATTCCATATGCTAGAAAATCATTAATAGTCCACATTAATGCAGCTTTCATGGAAATATCATATGTAAGCTTTCCTGGAAATATCATATGTAAGCACTCCTTCATTCCACAAAAGTTTGAGCTCATCTATCAATGGTTGCAAATAAACATCTATCTTGTTCTTTGGATTATGAGGTCCGAGAATAATCAATGTGAGAAACATGTAGGGAGTTGTCATGCATAGTTTTGGAGGAAGATTATAAGGGGTAACAATAACCGGCCAACATGAATAAGGTGAGGCCGTATGATTAAATGGCATAAAACCATCAGTGCATAATCCCAAACTTACATTTCCCTCTTCAGCAGCAAAGGAGGGATAAATCTGATCAAAATGTTTCCAAGCCTCTCCATCCGATGGATGACACATCACTCCTGGTTCTCGTTTATTTTCATAGTGCCACCTCATATGTGGAGCCGAACTCATTGAAGCGTATAATCTCTTAAGTCTGGGAATTAGAGGTAAGTAATGCATTCTCTTCATAAGTACCTCTTTGCATTTCTCCCTGCCATTCGTTTTTTCCTTATAACGAGGTGCATTACAAAACTTGCATTCTCTTAATTGTTTACATTCATTGGTGTAGAATAACATACAACAATTAACACAACAATCTATTTTTTCAACAGTGCGACCAAGTTTTGAAACTATTTTCTTGGTCCTATAATAATCAGTAGGAACAAGATTATTTGGAGGATGTGTCTCTTTCATAAGTGCCACCATTTGATTAAAAGACCGTTGAGACATGTTCCCCTCTGACTTAATCATCAACAATCTAACAGCTGTAGACAATTCAGTGTGATCGTTGCATCCACGCCATAATGGCTTCTGTGCTACATGTAGTAAATCATAAAACTTCTGGTCACTAATATTTGGAGACTCTTCTATATCTTCCTCAAATTGCATTTGGTGTTGTAGTCCAACAACATCATAAATCATGTTCTCAAAAGTACTGTGGTGGTTGCTATGAGCCTCTTGTGCAGATTTTTCTTTATTAATTTCTACAAGCAACTCCGGATCACTTTCTCCATGACATGTCCAATTCCAATAATTAGGTTTGAATCCTTTCTGAAAAATATGAACTTTAACTTCTTCGAAGTGTTTCAAAGGGACGTTTTTGCAATTAGAACAGGGACATCTAATTTCATCATTAATTATGCCCTCTTGTTGGAGTGCAAATGACACAAATTCATCTAACCCATTTCGAAACTCTTCAGTGTACCCCTTTCGGCAAGGATTTAGCCTATTATACATCCAACTATGATCTAGTTGGATGTCCATGTGTTGAGTCCAGCATACAATTATAAAATAATATTTTGAGAATACAGGTGGATAGAAAGACCAACAATGTATCAGTAATTCCCTACTAGAAACCTATTGCTGGAAAGAAAGAAGCATGCATTAAAATATATCAAATTTATTATAAATATACATATATAACTACCTAAAACAATATTTAGATTAGTGAAAGCTAATAATTATTAAACTGTTTACTTACATGTTTATTTTCTTTTTGTGTGTTTACATAAGATGACCTCCACCGAGTATATCTATGTTGACGTGTGATTGGATTCTTAGAATCTTCTCATTCCCCAAGTATCTCTCTGTTATTTATGTGCTTAGATACAATAAGTTGTTTTGGTCAGGTTATTGTTTTATCCATTTTTTCAATTAATTTTGAATTCTATACATCATTTTACTTTATTTTGTAACACTTGAAGTTATTATGGCCCTATCCTATTCATTTTGGGTAGCTACCGTGGAAAATTATGCAGGTTAAATTATATATGCAGGTTAGACTTGATTACTATTATGGTTGAAATTTGTAGTTTCAAATTTAAATTGACAAGTGAACATAATAGCATCTTTATCATAAAAAAAAACAAAATGAATAATAGAAATAGAGGGGGATATCCACGTACAGTAAGTGATATAAGTGGAAAAGAAAAAGCAACATTCATTCCCTCTCTTAATGATTTTCTTTCTTTCCTATTACTACCCCTTTATTTAATTTATACACAAAACAACAACAAATTCAAACACGAATCATCGAAAAGAATTGAGAAACAAAACGAACCGAGACCGTCGGAGGGAGCTCGTCGGTTGACAAGTGTTAGTTTCCTTTTTGTTAATAATGTAAGTTACTTGGTTGTGGTTCAAATTTTAAAACAAACATATACACACATATGATCTATCATGTGAGCTCTTTAAATCTAGACACATGCTATACACACAAATATTATATAACATGGAACAATTATACACTATTTTTTGTCATTCAACATGTAGTGATATTTCATAACATATACACACACTATATATCCATTGAATCTTTAAAATCAAGAGAGGTTCTACTTTAAATTAAATGTTTATAATATGACTCTGCCAGAAAGAGCATGCTTAGAAATCAAACACCTAAATAAATTTTATTAATTGGAATCTATCTATAAACCTAGTCAACAGAGTATCAAATACTTTAACACTTTTACTTGTTTTGATTAGAACAAAATTTAGCTTTTTTTAAAAGTAGAAAAAACTATGACATTACAGAACTCTAAATGTTAAATATGACATTGAAAATACAAGAAATCTATTTTCTACTCCAACATATATCACCACCACTAACAATTCAAAGAAAACCAGGCAGAAATATCTAGTCAATAAGTTTTTGACTGAGATTAACATCATAACTTCATAAATTTCCATCCATCAAGAAACAAAAGAGTAGTCTTAGTTCCAACACAAACCCATCAACACCAAATTTGCCCACATATTCTTAACTAAAGTAACATAAAATTTATCATGGCAATCAATTTAGTTCTAACATTGCAAGTTCAAAATCATAATCACAAAAGATCTCAATAGAACACCTAAACAGAAATCACACAAACCAGTCTTGCAATTCCCCTCTTAATTTTTCAATAGAAATTATAATCATATGTAACAAAATGAGTTATTTTTATGAGAAAAAAGTGCAATTACCTTGATTTCCTGTCTTCTTTGTGCAGTGTAGATACAGTAGTAAGCAGTAGGACTTATCAATTGTGAGTCTCAAATAAAATTCTACATGAATATTGAAAAAGTTAAGAAATATTAGGAATTTACAAACTTTTCACAAGAAATTTAGGGTTTACAATCTCTACAATTACCAAACAACATACAAGTTTTTCTATGAAATTGATTAGAAACTTAGGTTTTAGTCGGAAATTAGTCAAGAACAAAAGATTTTGGAGACTTACCTTGGAGTCAACACGGCCATGGCTCCATATATGATGAAGGTGACAAATGTTGTCGTCGAACAACGAAAGAATTACAGTGAGAGAATCTGTCAAATGAGAGGAATGAGTGTGAGAGGGAGATGGGGTTAAGGCACACGGTTTTCACTCTGTTTCTGTTTCAAACGAATTCTCCCCTTAATTGTGTGAGGCTTAATTTTAGGAAGAAGTAGAGAGTGATAAATATTAATGTTTTGTTTTGTTTTTCATTGAATAATTTAACTCTGCAATAAAAAAAGTATTATTCTTTTTTATTTTAAAATATTTTGGCCTATGAATATTTATTTTATAATAAGGTGGAAGTTGAAAAGTTGAACATTTTATTTATTAATATTTTTTAATAAAAATAAATATTATGGTTTAAAATGAATTTAGCCCCTGTACTTTTATTCAAGGAAAAGAAGAGAACTAAAAATTAGGAGGGAATTTTACCGCTAAAAAAACTAAATCTTGTGAAGGAATTAATTGTTAATAAAGAGAGAGTAAAAGTTCAATAAAGATAATTTAACACAATGAGTAGGAAAACAAAAATAATAAATATGTTTAATAGTGACAGAAATTTTGGTCTCTAAATATAGTGACCGATAATTCAGTCGCGGATTTCTTTTACAAAATTAATAAATATGACGAACTAATCTGGGTTTGGCATAACTATACATGTTAGAGACTTATATTTCGGTCACAACTTTTTCAGTTGCTAATTCTGTGGCTAATTTAATTTTGTGACCTATTTAGCCACCAAAATATTTCTTACTTTTATTTGGTGGCTAATTCGGTCACTATTGTGACCAAAATATTTTGGTGTCTAAATCGGTCTCTAATAGCGTTTTTTTTAGTAGTGAAACCAAAAGTTATGATACCAGTTATTGGCAAAATAACAAATATAGAGAAAAAATAGGAACACAATAACAACACCAGAAAATAACATGGAAACTCCAAAACTAGAGAAAAACCATGATCGTTGTCAAATGACAACCAGAGAATAACACTATGTGAATCTCCAGTACACCCACACCCTCCAAAATAAATATTTATCTACATCTCACAACACTCTAATACAAAGAGCATAAGAGAACAAAGAAAGTCAAATACAAGTTTAAAGTATTTTTGACCGGTGCATCGTGTAACGAAGAACTTGAATCCTTTATATAGTCTTAGACTCCCTCTTCCTTCATAAAATTAAGTGTGGGACTTATTCAACATATATATTTTCAACCAAACCCAACATATTACTCCATCAATTTTTTTCATTTTCATTTTATTTCCTTTAACTCAACATAAATTAATTTCTTATGTAATTAAAAAATAAAGTTTTAACTAATGTTTATATAATTAAGTTTTATATTGGTTGAATCTCTATATTATAATATAACTTTATTTTTTTGGTGTTATATAATTTATAGTATTGTTTAACTACTTAAAATAAAATTTGATAAATTAATAACTAAAAAAATAGACCTTATTTCATGCATCAAATTAATAACTGAAATAGAAAATAAATAAAATTGTAAAGTTAAAATGGAAAAATACAAATTTCATATATGGTAGAAGAAAAAAAACTGTGTATCTCAGTGACATAATTATCACAATTTATTTGAGCAATTGCATTTAATCCTAGAATTCAATTTTTATGAATTTTCAAATTATTATATATAAAAACGGAGGACGTGCACAAATTATGAATAAATTTTTTATGAATAATTGTGATTTATTGACGATAGTGGATTATACTAAGAGGATTAAGGAGTAATTATAAGAAGAAAAAAATTGCTTAGCCATTTTTGTCTAATTAATTAGTAGTGAATAAAAAATAGTAATAATAATATTTAATAAGTGAATTAATTAATTAATTAATGAGTAAATTAATAAAAAAAATAATGATAAGTGATTAGTTGGGGATTTCTCTTTTATTAATTTTAGTTAATTGAATTAGAGTTATTTATTTAATCAATTAAAATAACTAAAATAGTTAATAGGATTTGGATTTGGGAAGGTGGGTTAGCATAATGAAATTTCGATGGTTAATTTAATTGATATTTATTTAGTCAAAGTATAGGATATACATTTTGTTAATATTATTTTAAAAATCTACTTTATTTAGTAGAAGTATTTTTATGTTATTAATTATCATAAAGTTAAATACAACGTGTTTTAATTATAAAGCCAATATATATATTTTTTTTTTGAATCAAAGATTGTATTAATTCAAAAACACAGTAATACAAGGCGATCGCTTGGATCCAGCCCTCAAAACGACAAACTACACAAAAAAACACCTAGGGCATTAGCAAATTAGCTATGTGTGGTCTAAGCTTAGGACTAGTCCACCCTCTATAAACTATACCGTTAATAATATCACCCTCTATATCTTTGTTCTGTACAATATGACCAAAACATTTATCATTACGGAAACGCCAAACCGCATACACGGTCTCAGCTAAGGCCATGCGAGTCAAATCTGCTCTCCATCCTTTGCCCCGATAGTGCACCAAAAGCCAAAGCACCTCATGCTCCCAACAATCAGGATCATGTTGTATGTGCAGCCAATTGAGAACACTCCTCCAAATTCTCTTAGTTGTTTCACAGGAGAAGAAGAGGTGGTCAATGGTCTCATCCTGATCACAGAAGACACAAACAGTAGAATGAACCAATCCCCAACGATGTAAGCGCATACGGGTTGGAAGTTTCCGGTGGCAAAGCATCCACAAAGTGAACACTGCTCTGGGTCTTGCTCTATTATGAATCACCAAATTGGCCCAGCTCACATCAGGACAGTCAGTTTGCATCAATTTATAAAACTTCCTCCCATTAAACCGATTGTCTTGCAGCAGGTTCTGCCCCTCATTATGCTGCTGCACTCGATCACGTTGTTGCAAGATGGCTTTGAAGATTGCTGAGTCAGTTTGTTTAGGAGCCCTTACCATCACACTATCATGTTTGAGATAGTAAGCATGAACCCACTGTACCCAGAGACTATCCACTTTAGCATTGATGTTCCACAATAGTTTCATAAGAAACATACAGTTCCACGCCACCAAATGCACCGTACCAAGGCCTCCTTTAATCTTTGGTTTACAAATACTCTCCCAGGCAATTGGGCTCTTTCTACTGGTAGCTCCACTTCCTGTCCAAAGAAAAGTCCTACATAGAGATTCAATTTTTTTCAGAACAGTTTTGGGGAAGGCAAAACACTGCATCCAATAGGAAGAAATAGCATTCAGCACACTCTTGATGAGTTGCAATCTTCCCGCATAACTCAAGAGCTTAGACGTCTAATGGTTGATCCTACTAAGCAATTTGTCCATCAACGGCATGTAATGAATCACGTTCAAATTTCTGCTAGTGATTGGCACCCCCAAATATTTAAAAGGGAGGGATCCTTCCTTGTAGGAGGTCATGTGGAGGATAGCATCTTTAACACTACTGGGGACACCACCAAAATAGATGCAACTTTTTGAAGGATTTACTTTCAATCCCGTGGATACAAGGAAGGTGTGGAGAGTATGTTGCAGCAGCTCTACAGACCCCTGATCACCCCTAGCAAACAAGAGTAAGTCATCAGCAAATATGAGATTAGTGAGCTTAATCCTCTTACATTTAGAATGATAATGAAACTTGGGATTATCCTGCATTTGACAAAGCAATCTGTTAAGATATTCCATGGTTATGACAAAAAGGAGAGGGGACAGGGGATCCCCTTGCCTTATCCCCCTTTTTGCTGCCATGCTATCAGTATAGGAACCATTTATCTTGAATCTGTAAGAGACTGTGGTCACAGTTGTCATGATCCAGTCCACAAATTGTCTAGGCACACCAATCTCCTGTAGGATGCTTTCAAGAGCCCCCCAATCAACCATATCGTAAGCCTTCTGTAGGTCCAATTGAATCATACAACGAGGAGTACCCTGCTTCCTACTATATCCTCTAATCAACTCAGCTGCAAGAAGAGTGTGGTTATGTATGTTTTGTCCCGGAACAAAAGCTGCTTGGGACCTACCAATGATAGTATTTAAGACAGAACCAAGCCTAGCAGTAAGAATTTTAGAGATCACTTTGTAGAAGGTGGAACATCCAGCAATAGGTCTGAAATCTCTAATAGTCTTGGCTGCATTGTGCTTAGGGATCAAGGTAACAACTGTCTCATTGAAAGCTTTGAAAAGCACATTTCGCCCAAACAATTCCTTCACTGCCTCCACCAGATCAGATTCAATAGTAGTCCAGCTAGCCTTGAAGAATTTGGAGCCATGCTATCAGTATAGGAACCATTTATCTTGAATCTGTAAGAGACTGTGGTCACAGTTGTCATGATCCAGTCCACAAATTGTCTAGGCACACCAATCTCCTGTAGGATGCTTTCAAGAGCCCCCCAATCAACCATATCGTAAGCCTTCTGTAGGTCCAATTGAATCATACAACGAGGAGTACCCTGCTTCCTACTATATCCTCTAATCAACTCAGCTGCAAGAAGAGTGTGGTTATGTATGTTTTGTCCCGGAACAAAAGCTGCTTGGGACCTACCAATGATAGTATTTAAGACAGAACCAAGCCTAGCAGTAAGAATTTTAGAGATCACTTTGTAGAAGGTGGAACATCCAGCAATAGGTCTGAAATCTCTAATAGTCTTGGCTGCATTGTGCTTAGGGATCAAGGTAACAACTGTCTCATTGAAAGCTTTGAAAAGCACATTTCGCCCAAACAATTCCTTCACTGCCTCCACCAGATCAGATTCAATAGTAGTCCAGCTAGCCTTGAAGAATTTGGAGCCATATCCATCAATTCCAGGACTCTTTAGATCCCCAATACCATTCAGACTTGCTCTAATTTCCTCAACTGTGACTGGTGCAATCAAGCTGGCTCTTTGAGACATAGAAAGTTGAGGGCCCTTACGCATGGCAGTAATGTCAATCTTCATTATATTTGTCTCTTTAGTCCCCATGAGAGTCATGTAATATTCACAAACCTCCTTAGACATAGCATCCTGATGGGTGATAGGAGAGCCATCGTCTTTATAGAGGATACTGAGGTTGGAGCATTGATTTTTTGTTTTAATTGCAGCATGAAAAAACGCAGTGTTGGAGTCCCCTTCTCTCAGCCAGTCAATTTTTGCCTTTTGCCTCAAAATCTGGAGGTTTATCTCCTGCCAGCGAATCAGCTCCTCAGTACACAGTTTAACATCCTCAATTTTTGTAGCATTCATTCTATCTACGCACAGTGCCATCTGAGCCTGTAATAAGTCAGTTCTGGCTTTAGTGATTGATCTATGGATGTGGGAGAATTGTTTGCTCAGTCCAACCAAAGGAGCCTGCAATCTCAGCAACTTATACCAAAGTTTGGACATTGGTCTTCCTTGAATAGGCTTGTTCCAACTATTTGCAACAGTTTCAGAGTAGCCCTGCACATGAACCACACTATTAGTGAATTTGAAAGGAGATTTTTATCGAGCCTGAGCAATATGTGTAGTCAGGCATAATAGACTGTGGTCAGAAACACTTGGGGGGAGAATTTCAAGGGATACATCAAGGTTAGCCTGTAGCCAGTCAGTGTTACCAAGAACATGGTCAATCCTAGAATAGATGGTACCAACAGTATGCTTGTTAGTCCAAGTATAGTAGTCTCCCACACTATCCTTCTCATAGAGCCCTGCAGCATTCATCAGGTATTGGAGATCGATAAATTCAGCCTCAGTCACTAGATTGCCACCAATTCTGTCCATAGATTTCGTCACATTATTGAAATCCCCCATGAGGAGCCAAGCCCCATGTTGGTTGTTGTGGATAGTCTCCAACTCCTTCCATAAATTTCTCCTTTGATCTAGTTGGTTCAAGGCATAGATAGCAGTCAACCAATATTGGAAATTGCCTAGGTTGTCATACACACCACAATGGATCATTTGTGAGGATGAAGTAACTCTCCTAACATCAATTTTCCTGTCATCCCATATAATCCAAATTCTTCCATTGCCGTGATCATGATAGTTATCCAAATATCTGCCTCGTAGGTAAAGAGAATCCCTGACCTTATTTGAATTGTTTTGCTTTACTCGAGTTTCAATCAAAATAGTAATGGTAGGGTGAAGCTGGAGGAGACGGGAGCTAATCTCCCTAAGCTTACCCATTTTATTTAACCCCCGTACATTCCATGCTACAATCATTGTCCACTATCAATGGTCAATAGAGTGTCCATCTCCGTCTCTATTGCCTTAAAGATATTCTCACACTGAATGCTCGTTGCTGTAGGTGTATGAGTTTGGATGTTCTTACCTTTCCTAGCTCTGCTTATGGTGAGCCATTCATCAGCTTTGACTGTCTCAGAGGTGCTTGGCTTACTTGGGGAAGAGATTTCACTATTCTTGACAACAGGCTCTTCTGATTCCTTCAGTTTGATCTCTTGCTCCTTGACCTTCACTTTAGGGATCCATTGCTTCTTCACCTTCACATCACACTAGTGTCCCATTTTTTGGCATGTTTCACAGAAACTCGGTTTCCACTCATATTCAATCGGTTGTTTCAGGATGATACCTTGTCGTTCCTTAATGGAAACCTCAGTAGGCAGCTTTTGTGTAATGTCGACCTCGACCAATATACGAGCATAGGATACGCGAAGCTTGTGTGTTGTACATTCGTCAGTAACTAGGGGAGTTCCAATCGCACTTCCAATTTTGCTAAGGCTTTTCGGCCCCCATAGATGGAGAGGAAGTTGAGGCAGTTTGATCCAAAGCGGGAGAGTTCGAAGCATATCTTGTTGCAGATTGAAACCCGGCGTCCATTCCTTAATCAAACAGGCATGTTTCGGATGGTATATGGACCCTTCATAAGCACCAATATATATTTTTATTACTAATGAAACTATTAACTCTGTTATGCCAGAGGATTAAGCATTATTCCGGTCATGAAAGTACTTTTCACATGATAATTATCACCAATTTAGCTTACTTGTAGTGTCGCATAAATATTGTTTCTATAGTTCAGTTTTTTATATCTTTAATTTGGAAGACTATTATTTTAAATGTTGTTGCTGCATCAAAGTATTTTTATGGTTCAACTTATATTTTAATTTAGAAGGCTATATCACACATGGTTGCAGGATGTACCAAGTTAAGGCTATGTCACACATGGTTTCAGGATGTTTCATGTTAGCTTCAGAATTTTAAAGCACAGATTGAATGAATATGCAAAAGTCTCTAGCTTTTTCTAACCAAATAGATAAGGTTAGAATGTCTCTATTAAGCCGTTAGGAAAGTAATAAAGCTTATGTAATAAATAATACTTGCATGCTAGGGACTTAATTCTTCTAATGAGATTACCGACTTATTCAGACAAAGCTTCAATTTTGTTGGTCAATAAAGAAGAAGATAATTTGAAAAACCATTCTTATTAAAAAAATGATTTTAATTATTATTATTAAAGAATTAATAATTATTTAATTTTATATTTATGCATTGACATTATCACCATAACAATTATATTTTACTTTATTTTTCTCCTATCTCTACCACCACCACCACCACCACTTATTTACTTATGTGAAAAAAAAATATTTTAAGCCTTAAAATAAAATTTATTTAGTTTTTTTAAAATATTTTTGCCACTAATAATAGTATTATTTATTTTTAAACAAAATATAATTATTTGTTATGGAGTTTAAGTATTCCTTAATTATATAATTCAAATTTTGAATTCATTAATTTATTACATTATTCAATTTTTTATCATTCTATAATTTATTTTTATTTATTACTTATATATATTTTTTCATTTATTTATTATTTTCCCCTGTTTTTGTTTATCATATTTAAATTTAATTTTAAATTTTATTATTTACATATATACTATAAGTTTATTTGAAAAAATATATTTATATAAGAATTTGATTACATAGTTTGTAATTTTAAGAAAAAACACACACGAGGGATTCACATGCAGTCCCTCTACCACTAGGCTATAGAAGCTTTCATGTTTTACATATGAAAGGATCTGTATATGTAACGTATTTTCTACTTTTCTACTTTTTTTTCAATAAAAGTATATATTCATATTTATAATGTATTATTTATTTATAAATTTATTATTAATATGTATATATTACATTATGTATTATTTATTTATTTATTTTACATAAACGTTTTTTTAATAATTTTATTTAAATGTTTTTTTTATTCAGTTTTTTTAATTTATATAAACGTTTTTTTAATAATTTTATTTAAATGTAATATTTAATAATTTATATAAACATTTTTTTAATAATAATATTAATAATAAATAATTAAGTAATAAATAAATATTAACAATATTAATAATAACTAATTAATACATAACTAATATTAATAATAAATAAATAAAATAAATAAATAAAGTAATATATAAAATATTAAATAAAGATTTAAATAAATAAAATAATAAATAAAGTAATAATATTCAACTTTTAAAAAACATTTTAAAGAAAGATTTATATAATTAGAACGTTTTTAATTATAAAAAATATTTATATAATTAAAACGTTAATTAAAAATACATTTATATAATTATAACGTTAATTAAAAAAACATTTATATAATTATAAAAAAACATTTATATAATTAAAACATTAATTTAAAACATTAATTAAAAACATTTATTAAAATTATTAAATAATACATTTATATAATTATAAAAAAACTGAAGAAAACATATAAATAAAATTATTAAAAACGTTTATATAAATTAAAAAACTTTAATAATATAAATATAAAAAAAAGCTGTACATATTTATTAAAAAAAATGTTTATTAAAAAAATTAAAAACGTTAATTATTAAACTTTAAAAAAATTATTCAACTTTATTAAAAAAACGTTTTAATTAACATTTATATATATATTATATTATATAATTAAATAATACATTTTAACGTTTTTATTAAATTTATTTAAATTTTTTTAAAAAAAACTGTACATATTTATTAAAAATAAAACGTTTATTAAAAAATTAAAAACGTTAATTATTAAACTTTATTCAACTTTAAAAAAATTATTCAACTTTATTAAAAAAACGTTTTAATTAACATTTATATATATTATATTATATAATTATAAAATAAAACTTTAAAATATTTAATTTACGTTTTTTTATAATTATTTAACATACAGTTTTTTTAAGTATATATGTACAGCTTTAAATAATACATTTAAACTCGGCTTTACATATAGTATAACAGGAGTAATCTTATTTCAATTAAAACGAATTGGTTTAGTGGTTTGTGGGTTGGTTTATATTCATGTGCTCATGGGTTCAATTCTCATTGAGACAATTTTTTTAGAGTTATTAAGCATAATTGACAACATTGAATAATAATCAAATAATATTTAGTGTGCATCGCACACGGCTAGTATAATTGATTCTTCGAAATATGTCTTTAAATACATGAAATTCTTCAAAGTTAAAATTCTAGAGAGTATGATAAAATTTAAAATTAACATATGTTTAATTAACATAATTTTAAACATAATTTTGGCAGTATTTTAAACATAATTTCAAAGTTACTTTCTATATGTTTAATTAACATAATTTTTAATTATCGGCTCTTAAATTACTCTGTCGTATCTTTTGTCTATTTATTTTTATTTTATAAAGTATAAGCTGTAATATATATTTTTATTTTATAAAGTATAAGCTGTAATATATATTTTATTTATAAAAAAAATTATAATAATTTTGGCAAAGTTTATCTAAACGGTTAAATACGAATATCTCTTCACTTGGATATATTAGATATAATCATTGGTATATTTTTTTGTATAATTATTGTCATTAACGTTTACAGATTAAAAAATTATTATATCAATATATTTATTTTTTTAAATTAATGTATACGTTAGACATAAAGTAATATATTATACCTTGAGTATAATTTAATTGATATGTAGATTGTAAATAATATAAAATAATTATACATGTATTCATATTACATTTCACAAATATAAATGGTTTGAAAGTATTTTATAAATAATATATGTACCTATAAATTTTTATTATGCACCAAATATATATATATATATATATATATATATATATATATATATATATATATATATATATATATATATATATATATATATATATATATATATATATATATATATTTCAATTGTTTAGTACTATTAATGTAGATATTAGTGGTAACATAGCTCAAAAGAAAAACAGAGATCGTAGAATTAAAAAAAGTGGAAGTAGTTATTGTGCTGGGTACCTATCTAATATTGGATTTCACAGAAGCTTTAATTTGCATTGTTTTGGGACATTGGTCCATCCAACCAACTTGAAATGGAACCACTGAAGGACACAGTTTACAGTTATATGCAGAAAAACCACTAACCTGTCATAGTGTAATGAAATATCAATTCCTATTCAATCGTCAAACTAACAACTTTGACCACCATTCAACCATGATTCTTCTAATATCTAACGGCGGAAAGGAACTAACTTCACTGTTAAACCCTTGGTAGCTGGAGTTTTTCACTACAAGGGAATCAGGGTCTACCATAAAACCTATTCTGTCACCTAGATTCTTGCTATAGTGTAACTACTGTATTGCTGAGCTTGACATTATCTATTCGGGAACATAAACAGACTCTTATATGACTGGCTATAACTTATCTAAAGGAATCAAATTGGATTTTACTTTAAGGAAATCTCACTTTTCAGATATCAAATGGTAAGTGTAAGATATTAGAAATTTTAAATTATTAGACATTTATATTTCAATATACACAATAATTGTTTATTTGTCATCCTTCTAACCAAAAAGAAATTCTAATAACACTTTACTGCCTTATAATAATATTATAAAATTATAAAATTATCGAATAAAAAATATATCTTATCTATATATTATTCATACGTTAATTATTACATGTATTTGAAAAAAATTGTAAAATAATATCACATAAACAAATTCACAAATGAGAGAAGTATTAGATATTATTGTTATTAATAGAGGGAAATTTTGATTTAATAGTTTTTATTTTGTTGGGAATGAAAAATATTTGACAGAAGGTGAAATCCGAAATTTATTATTATTATTATTATTATGATTAAAATATATTTAAAAATTTATTATTAAAATATATTTGAAAATCAAACTCAAAGATGATAAATTTAAAAAATAAAGTGGAGACTCTATGGTGTTTGTCCATGAGTTCTCGTAAACTTAAATTTATACCTAATATATAATAATTTTAATAATAGTAAAACCTTTTATATATATATATATATATATATATATATATATATATATATATATATATATATATATATATATATATATATATATATATATATATATATATATATATAAATATTTGCATTTATTTTTAAAATTCACTAAAATTTTTTAAGTGAAACAAATAAAATACTTTATTTAATTTTAAACGTATTTACAATAATAATATACATTCTATTTATAAAATATTCTTTATACTTACAATTATTTTGTTTGTCTTTCATATTATTATTTTTCCAATATATTTTAATTTAATATCAGTCTTGATGTTACTCCAGGGGTCCATTATTAACGATGGATAAAAATTTATATTATCTATAAAATTTAATCAAGATAAAAAAATAATTTAATTTAGCTTTATACCTCCCCCAATCTTAGTTTTAGACAATTATAATAAATGTAGTTATATTTAACATTATATTTTTAGAAATCATAATATACTACCTACTATGAGTTATTAGGAATTTTTATTTTTCATAACTAATTTTGTTAATTACTTGACTAGTATGAAGTGCGAACTTACGATCTATTACTAGTGAGTAAATTCAAAGACGGATTCTTCCATTATTTTACTAAGAATAGAATTTATATTATTTTAAATTATTTATTTCATATACTTTTTAATAGAAATTTATTTTATAAAATTTAATAATATTAAAAAATAATTTAATTTAGTTTTATACCTCACTCAATCTTATTGAATAAATCCATATTAAAACTAGTTTTAGCTTACAACTTAATATTTATGATATTTTAATTTAGTATTAAGAGTTTGCAAATTGAAATTATATGTAATTATAAATTGGTGTATTGAAAATTGATGTATTATAAATGGCTATAAATAGTGGTTTAATAAAAAAAAAACATGAAACAATTACGGTAGGTGAATACACAACTTTTTTATGAAACACACAATTTTTTATATTTTTTAAATTAAAATATCACCAAAAGAAAGTGAATATCTGAATAGACTTACACACGTGTTGTATTGTAATTGATTGGTGAAACTTTCAAATATTTTTATACAAATAAATGAGAGGGTGATTATAATGTTAAACATACAATATATACAAACCTAAACCCTAATATTAAAAGAAAAAGATTATACCTCACTCAATTTCTTAAAAAAATTGACTATTAAGATAACATTTATAAAAATCATATTTATGAATGATGGTAAAGTATCTATCATATTAAGAAAAGTTTCAATAATAATAATAAACAATAATTTAATTTTGTTTTATACATCACTCAATTGAATAGATCCATAGTAAAATGAGTTTTAGTTTATAACTAAAATACAACTTAACATTTATAATATATTTTAATTTAGTATTAGGAATATGCATATTAAAATTACACATAATTATATATCTATGCAAATTGTATTTTTTTTAATGATAAAATGATAATATTTATACTACAAATTGCTATAAATATTTGTTTTAATAAAAAAACATGAGACAATTATGATTTAGGAAAAACACAACTTTCTTATGAAAAACACAAATTTGTCATTCTTTTTATTCAATTTATCTTATTATATATTAAATATATATAAGAAAGATGGATAAATTATTCAATTAATTATTAAATATGCAAACGAGTTTTAGGTTATGCAATTTTATTAATTTTTGTTATTGTATTATATGATTAATAAATTAATTCTTTTTGGTAAACCACTAATATTTATATCTTCAACTATTTTGTTTGTCTTTTTTTGTTAAAATATTTTTATTTAATATTATTATTATTCATATTTTTTTTTGATAAACAACATTTTTCTTTTATTCTAATTACTAATTATAATACACCACATACTAACATAGAAAGATACAATATACTTCTTTACTACTAAATACTATTTTTCTTATACTATTTTTGATGCCTTGCAGAGTATGGGTGACTCAAAAGCTCCTGGCCTGGATGGATATAATGCTAAATTTTTTAAAAGCTGCTGGAGTATAGTTAAGCAGGATGTTATCTCAGCTGTTACATACTGGTTCAAAAGTAGCACTATGTTCAAAGGGTTTAATAGTACCCTTGTAACTCTTCTGCCAAAGACTGCTGGAGCTAAAAGCATGAAGGAGTATAGGCCTATTGCTTGTTGTTCTACTGTGTACAAACTTTATTCCAAGGTTTTGACTAATAGACTAGCAAAGGTCATTGGCTCTATTGTGGGAGATAATCAAGCTGCGTTCATCCCAGGTCAACAAATTCACAAACATATTTTGCTGGCTTATGAGTTGATAAGGGGCTACACGAGGAAACAAGGCCCACCTAGATGCATGATTCAGTTAGATCTGCAAAAAGCATATGATATGCTCAGTTGGAAGGCCCTGGACACCATTCTTCATGAGGTAGGTATACCTGATTTATTTGTGAAATGGATCATGAACGGGGTATCTACAGTCACATATCGGTACAATATCAATGGAGAGCATTCTCATCTACTCAGAGCAGCCAGAGGCATTAGGCAGGGAGACCCTATCTCTCCCTACCTATTTGTGATTGTTATGGAGTATTTGAGTAGACTCCTCCATCAAATGCAGTTAAATCCTGAATTTCATCACCACTCTAAATGCAAAGCGTTGGGGCTGACACACCTCACCTTTGCTGATGATGTGCTTTTGTTTGCTCGAGGGGACACCACTTCTGTTCAGAAATTGCAGCATACTTTACAAATATTCTCTGACTCAGCGGGTTTAAGTGTCAATCCCATGAAGTGTTTTGTTTATATGGGTGCTGTTGATGACCTAATCAAGCAGCAAATATTAAATGTAACTGGTTTTAGAGAAGGAGAGCTGCCGTTCAGATACCTTGGCATCCCTCTCACATGCAAAAGGCTATCTAAAGCGCACTACCTACCTCTTATAGAGAAAATTACCCAAAGATTTCAACATTGGAGTACTAGGTTCTTAAGCATTGCTGGCCGTATACAGCTTGTGCAGAGTGTCAGCTTTGCTATAGCTAACTATTGGCTCCAATGTTTGCCTCTCCCCAAGTTTGTTATTCAGAAAATTCAAACTGCCTGTAGAATCTTTGTGTGGACTGGGGGTACAGCTCCTAATAGAAAGAGTCCTATTGCCTGGAAGAAAATTTGCAAGCCTCGAAACAAGGGTGGATACAATGTGATTGACATTGAAGGATGGAATACAATCACAATGATGAAGCTGCTATGGGATCTGAACATGAAATCAGACTTCCTTTGGGTCCGTTGGATACATGCGTATTATATAAAAAATCAAGAACTGAATCATATGGATGTGCCTAGTTCTGCTTCCTGGATTTTCAAGAATATTCTTAGTGCTAGGAAGCACATTGCTAGTATGCAGGATCTTTGGGATAATAGCATGGTGGTAAACAAATTTCAAATGAGCAAGATGTATCAGGGGCTGTATCAACATGAGCCTAATGTTGTGTGGCATTCTATTCTGAGAAGGAACTTAGCGAGGCCTCGTGCTGTGTTTTTCCTCTGGCTTGCCTGCCACCAGAAATTGGCTACTAAGTCGAGACTTAAGAAGATTGGAATAGATCTTGATTCTAGATGTCACTTCTGTCACGAAGAAGAAACTCAAGAGCACCTCTTATTCTGTTGTGTTCCTATGTTTACTATTTGGCAGGAAATCCTCCTTTGGCTGGGAGTTACCCGTTCCCCTATGAATTGGCAGGGCGAAATTGATTGGATTGTGAAATACTGCAATGGCAAGGGCAAAAAATGTGGGATCATGAAATTGGCTGCAGCTGAAACCATTTATTGTTGCTGGAAGTATAGAAATGACTCTTGTTTTGGGAAGTCATATGATAGGAATATAGTTGTAGATAACATAAAAAATATAGTCATACATAGAGGTTGGCAAAGTAGGAAGTATAGAGATAGTGTGGCCCAATTATTGATGTAATTTTTAGTTGCTTGGTTGGATCCTTTGTGATCACCGTGCTTTGTATCGGCTTTTTGAATTAATCCAATATATTTTATTGATTAAAAAAAAAAACAAGATATAAGATATGTCAACTGATTACACCAATAAAATACAATCACATATTCAAAGTTCCATAACAGAAAGATAGAATGATATATTTCTTTGCTCCTAAACTCCACACACAAACATAGAAAACAAAAATTCTAACAACTTCACACGGAAAAAACAACATTGTGCAACCTTTACTAGTTTATAAAAAAAAAAATTAGAATTATTGAATAAACAATATTTGTCTATATATTATTCAAGTACGTTAATTATTTAATGTATCTAAAAAATATTTTTTTATAAATAAGATTAGAGAGAAAGAGTAAGTGTTAGGTACCAAGAAGTTGTAAAGTAGTACCACATAAACAAATTCACAAATGAGAGAAGTATTATGTATTATTGATATCAATGAAGGGAAATCACATATGAAATAGTTTCCTATTGGTACAAGGTCAAAACCCCTATGAAGAGCGTTTGCTCTCCATTATAACAAACTCTAATGATTTGTTTGGAATTTGGAATTTGGGGGTGGGGGTGGGGAGAGGATTGAAATGCTTTCAAAAAATAATAATAATAAAGATTTTCCTATTGCTACAAGGCCAAAACCCTATGAAGAGCGCTTGCTCTCCATTATAAGAAAATCTAATGCTTTGTTTGGAAGTTTTTGAATAAATGATTTTGTATAGAATGTTAAAAAAAGTGTTTATACTATAACAACATGAAAAATAATTGGAAAATTTATGTAAGCCCTCCAAAATCCTTAAAAACTCTCATTCAATACAAATTAGGGGGTTTTTGGTGTTATGAATAAAAGTAATCCCTCAAAAACCCTTCCAACTAAAATCTTTCAATCATTTCCACTCAATTCTTATCTTTTTTCAAAACTCTATCATCCCTTCCCCTCAAAACTCGCAAATAGGCCCTAAGAGAAATCTCAAAAATTCGGCAAGTTTGCATCCTTACTTTATTTATAACAACTCAAATTGTCATAGAAAAGACATTCTCTCTTTTAGAACTACCCGCTCAGCTAAGGACTCATTCACCACTTGATATGTATTTCCCTACATGTGTATGTGGATCTATGTGCTTGCACATATGAAGACAACAATAACCTATTGATTTGGTTTTGATGTTGACAACGATCTTAAGAGAAGTTTTCATCAGTCTTGTTGTTCAAGGTGTGATTGGTTAAGATGATATCATTTTATATGTTGATTAAGTGATGGTTCTTGATAAAATAAAGTGATAATGCTTGACATGTTGTTGATCAAGTGATAGTGCTTGACATGTTGTCTTAGTGCCTTTGTAAGTGAAATACTTTTATGAGGATTCAATTATACTAGTGTTCAGATATTTTATCAAGAGAGTGAGTCTCTTGAAGTTTCTCTTGGTTGATTGTGAAGGTTGTCCAACAAAACATTTTTTTGGTTTTTGAGATGAGCCGGTAAAAATCTCATTCTTAGTTTGTGAGCTTAACCTGTGAAAATGCTCACTTTTTGTTTGAGAGATAAGCCTTTATAAAATTTCTCAGTTGAGTGTAATAAGATTCGTGCGCATAACCTTGTAAAAGATCAACAAATATTATTGTGTATCTCTCAAGAATTTTGTTTCTTGGGGAAAGGGTTAGGCTAAGAGATCGACTAAATATCTACAAATCCTGGTGCAATCTCTCTCTCTCTCTCTCTCTCTCTCTCTCTCTCTCTCTCTCTCTCTCTTTCTCTCTCTCTCTCTCTCTCTCTCTCTCTCTCTCTCTCTCTCTCGCTTTCTCTCTCTATTTACTTTCAGTCATTTACTTTTCTTTACATTTCTTTTCTTCTATTTTGTGTTTCTATCTTTATTCTTATCTATACTAACACAAACTGTTGTTTTAGTAATTAATTTTTAAAAATAATCGCAAATTTTGAATACCACAATTCACCTATCCCCTATCTTGTTCTTTAAGTCACTTGTTCAATAGTGTAGACTCTCTGTACCTTTGAGTTGGACACTGTTTTGCACACTAGTATATTATTAGACCCAATATCATCATGAGGCCTAACAATATTCCATCCTTGAGCATCAATCTTGTCCTCAAGGCTAAAGGTATGAAATTGACTCTAGATTGTAATGGTATCCTCCCATGTGGCTTCCTATGTTGCTCTTCCTTTCCAATTTACTAACATTTGATGAACTAAGTCACACCCCTTGTTGGACCTTACTTAAAACGACATACTTCTAGTTAATGCATGATATGTCATGTTAATCCAAAATTTTGTGTAGTGTGTCTGGATATATCAGGTTTTGGGTTGATTTGATATAAAGCAACTCAATTACATTTTAAGGCAGCGGTTCACCGTTTCTGTCTGGCCATCTATATCTGATGATACACTGAACTCATCTTTAATTGAGTCATTTTCAACCTGAAGAGTTATTTCCATAAATTTTTCACAAAAATGGGCCCCCGATCACTAACTATGGATGTGGGTATTTCATGTAGACATATCACCTCTTTAGCAAACACTAGTATGAAATTATTGTATTTTGGAAGTATATCCACCACTACAAACACCACCACTACAAGAAAATTAAGGTTTTACGACACAAAAATTGCGACAGTTACTTGATAACTGTCATAATTCTAATATAGAGACGCGTGTCACGACGGTATACACCTACTGTCCTTAAATTTTTTAAAAATTATTAATTATGACGACGGTTATACACCTACTGCCCTAAAAATCAAGTCACGACTGTTTAAAAACCGCCGTAAATTATATGTCACGACGGTACATTAACCGTCGCCATCTAAACCAAATAACACACGCTCTGCACTATGACAAACTCATCAAAGGTCACGACGGTGAACCAACTGTCGCTCTCTCTTACTTCAAAATTTTAAAACTTCACGACGGTGAAACTACCGTCGCCCACAATTACAAAACAATTATCGAGAAAAATAATCTCCTGCATTCATATATCACAAAGTTACCTGTAGTTAAGTGTAATCTCAATGTCATTTTAGCAGTCACAGATTCAAAAATTTTAATTAGTCGAGGCAATATTTTTACCATAATTTTATATAAAAATTGTAAAATTATTATTATGTTTTTGTTCTTAAATTTTTTTGCTATATTGACAATCGATAAAAATAATAAAAGTTGTAAAATTTTATAAAATTATTTTTATTTGAATAAATAACTAAATAAAAATGGAAAATAAATAATTTAAATAAAAAATTAAAAAAAATTATTTCAATAAATAATATTTAATACTTGATAAACAAAAGAATTAGAGACTATTTCAAGATAATATATCGAATTTAATTGGGACGATAAATATTATTTAATGGTATTAATATAAAATTATTGTATTTTAGTCATTGACTTAATTAATTGTATTTATTCTAATTAATATTTTACTCAGAACCCACAAAGAAAATATTCTCCTTCAGAAGAAAATATTCTCCTTCAGAACCCACGACGGTGAATTTACAGTCGCAACTCCACCCTCACACGCAAATGACAAGTTCGCGATGGTGGTTTCACCCGTCGTCATCCATTAATTCATATTTCCCGCCAAAATTTATTTTGCTTCTTATGTTTTTTCTTCTATTCTTTTTCAGAATCATAGTCAATGGACAATCAGGTTCTTGGAGAATCATCGTCAAAGCGTTTCTCTCAGCCACACTCACGCCGTCACTACGAAACATCGTCAAAGCAACCAACATCATTTCGAATCTTGTCTGGTTTGTCTTCTCAAACCCTAAGTTCCTTCTCAAACCCTAAATCCCTTCTAAAACCCTAAGTTTTTATACAAATAGGTGTGTTTTCGTTTTATATTGTATATCTGTGGGTGTTTTTCCTTTCATCTTGTATCTTCTTCATAAATTGATGCAATATATTTAGGGAACTGAGCTAAGGAAAAGATATGCTAAATGGTTGTGATGAATGAATTCTACTCTTCAGAAATCCCTCTTGTTACGATTGTTTCTTTTTAGATATATTGAAGACAATGTATTTGGTGAATTTTGTAGTATAAAGGTTTTCTTTTATAATTATAAAAATTAAAAATTGTTAGAAAAACCAGTTCTGCGTTTTCAGGAATGGTGGTCCCACTCCAAAAGGTCAGTTTCTGCTGGGAGGAAAAACATGAAAAAGAAGTGTAACGCAGTAGCCTGAGGGGAACCATTGTGTTGGCTCGCAACGAAACAGCTCTAAAAACGCTCTCACTGTATATATAGGTTAGAAAAAACAATCTAAATTATGTGTATGGTAATTTGATGGCCAATAATAGATCAAACAGACAGAAAAATGCTTTGACGTATAGAACAAACAGGTTTGTCTTAACATGTTAGAAACTAACAAATATATAATTGGAAAATGAATAATGAGATAAGGCCTAACTTGGTAGTGTTCTCACAATGAAAAATCCAAACCCAGTTAAAAAATAACACTACTTTGATTCTAAAGTAGTTCAAAAAGAGGATAGATTTACATGAAAATTGAACATCATAAAAAAACAGATAGAAAAGAACATTACACAATTAGAATTTATAACTACAATATCAGGAAAATGATAACATCATTAACCTTAAAGTAGATCAGTAATAAAAAATGGATAAGCATAACTACTATGAAAAAATATATTAAATTTCATTTTAGATGAAATTTTTTATAAAATTGCCGAAAAGTTCGCTCAGTGGTGGCCAGATTATTTAAGGTTCGATTCTGTCTACAAATTTCTTCAACTTATAATTAGAAGAGGGGGCTCTGTATCCTTATTGTGAAAACTTTTTCCCCATTAAATAAAAAATATAGAAATTGAAAAATAAAAAAGATCACTCAGTTCATCGGGGTTATCGACACGCAAAGCAATCTCATGGAGAAAACCTTGCTTTTTGATCTGTTTAGCTTGAATTTCATGGGGTCATCACTGTGATCTCCTCTATATTTGAATCTATAAAATAGGGTTATTTGACTTGGCTCAACACTGGTAAGATTGTTTGTTTAGTGAGGAATCAAAAGTGCCAAAGGTTCTTTCTAAAAAGACTTGGCCATTTATGGTTTTATTCAAATCTTTAGTTGTCGGGATAATTACGTTTGCTATGGTGTAATGGTTATTGCACTTTGTGTAGTAGACATTATTAGTGGAGAGAAAGAGATTTTAGATTGAAAGTGGCGTTACATTGAAAATGTTGAGAGATTAATAAGTGAAACTCTCGCCGCTTGAAATTGTCTTGTTCAGTGCACAGTTTCAAAATGAAAATGTGTATTGGTTTGGAATAAATGGAACATTTTACAAAAGATATCAATTTTTAGTTTCATAATTATTAGAAGACTTAGGTTGACAGTTTCTAGCATAAACACTTATACATGACAACTTTTGTGTCACCAATTGTCTTTGTGTAACAAAACAACCATGGTTTTGTAAATTGTCAAGTGCTGATTTTCGGCACCATGTGATTTTAATATATATGCAGCCACATGTTTCTAATTTATATGCATGTACCTTTGCCCTCATGATATATCATAATAATATATACAACCAGTAAATACAACCTTATGCATGGAGTCAACCTTATGCATAAATGTATGTTTATTGATTTTCCCTATTTTATTTGATATAATTGTATGTTTATTGATTTAATAATAGAATCAACCTTATGCATAATATAATGCCTATTTAATTTGTGCATCATATAGTTATTCTATTATATATACGATACATTGTGAGTTGTGAGTTAGTATGTTATGTTAATAGATCTATTTGAATGAATCATTATTAGGTTTGTATGGTACATTTGTGCTCGTGTGTTTTTCTGTTTATATATTTATCTTATACTAGTTCTCTAATTATTTATGTCAAAGACTGGTTGCGAAATCATTAGAGTCTGATGGAACATGGATAGTGCTTGAATTCGATAAGGATCATTGTGCAATAGGACCAACTTCTGGTTTATTAGCAGGGTATTTGGGTGCAATTGTTAGAATGTTTAAAGACTTTCCCATTATGTTTGAGAGTTGGAAGAATATTCCATTGGATACAAAAACAAAGTTTTATGATTCAAAGATAAAGGTATCATTAATAAACAGTTACATATTTTTCAAATTAATTTCATGGTAATTATTATTTGCTTTGTCAACTAATTATTATTTTTATGTTTAGCGCCATTTTCTTATTGATGATGGGCGTGACAAAGAATTCGTACTTGCTTCTGCTGCAAGGAAATGGAAGGATGGCCTACATCATTTGTTTCGCCGATTTTATAAATGAGATCTCACTTTGGAGGAAAATCTTCAAAATTATCCAAAATGCAGAGGCATTCTGAAAAACGATTGGGCTGCTTTTGTTCAATATAGGCGGAAAGAAAAAACACAGGTAAGATTAGTGTTTTTATTTTTTAGATTTCTCTTGTTTGTATGTTATCCCTATCTATAACGCGTGTTTTTATTTGTTATCAATGTAGAAAATAGCCCAAAAAATGCCCAAAATAGAGCAAAATTGAAGGCTCCGCATACACTCGGATCTAAGTCGCTTGCAAGGGAGAAACATGAGTTGGTATGTATAAATTTAAATATTGTTGATTGTATGCCTGCTGGTACAAATAATTAATATTTGTTCTTATTTGTAGGAATTGAGAGATGGACGAACATACAGCAGAGGAGAAATGTATGCAGTTTCTCATAAAAAATCTGACGGGAGTTTTGTCAATGAAGATGCATACAACAATAATGTAAGTACAAGTTAATTCTTTTGAAATATTTGTTAGTCTCCTTAAGGTTTGAGAAAAAATCAAACATTTTGACATCTCTTAAAGGCGGGGAGAACCTCTTTGAAAACTGGTTACTAAGTTAATGTTCTGTTATGGTTACTAAGACATGATTTTTGTGTTGAATTGTACCTGATGGGAATATTGTGTAAATTTGCCAACTTGTTTTCATGCTTTTATGGAGCTGCCATGCAATCCATGTAACCAATATTCTAGAAACCATGTGCAAGAATTTCACCATGTGATTTGATCCAAACTCATGTATGCATGTATGACGAAAATGCACTTCCTTTTATTCAAAATTATGAATGTATGGCATGCCTTGTTGGTGCTGTTTGTGATCACTTATCATGCATCTAAGTGTAACCGTGAGTGACATCACTAATACTAATATATAATCACAATTAACAATATAATATAATATTTATATGTTTATATATACCATGTATAATTGGACCCAATGTATGAGCACGATAGCACAGTTTAATATTTTTTTTCTTATTTCAACACCTAAACTAATATATCTAAAATATTCACACTTTGTAATAATAGGACTTATATATGTATATGCTTAATCGAGTGCAGTAACAATGATAATAATAGGACTGATATCCTACGGTTGGCTGATCAAGTGCTTATTGCTACTGTTACTAAATGTATTGTATCACTATTTAACTGTTACTAATAGTATTGTATTGTTTAATAGACTTTTTACTTATTATCTACTGCTACTATTTTGTTTGGTTTTTATAGCTATTGCATTCTTGAGTGTTTCCCCAACCAATTGTACTATATGAGTGATTACTGGTTATATGTCAATTTGCTCTTTTTCATGTGCAGGAAAAATTAGAAGCTGCAATTAAGGATTCCGTGTCTAAAAATGAGGCATTTCATAAAGTATTTGGAAAAGAACAACATGGATATGTTCGTAGTATGGGGCTTGGAGTTATGTCATCTCAGATTAATAAATCTACGATATCAGCATCTTCTGCAGAAAATAAACAAATAAAGGAAATGCAAGAAGAAGTTAATGCACTTAAAGAAAAGAATTAAAAAATTGATGAACTAATGGAGGCAATCACATTCTTAACGCAAAGGGACAATGCTAAGAAAAAAAGAAATTGAACACTTAATGCAAATGCAAATTTCTAGTGGAAGACAGATATATTATTTTGATGCATTTAAAGTTAAAGTTTATGACTATTATTTTAAAGAGTATTATTTTAATACATTTTTCTCAGGGAAATCATCCGCTGATGGTAGACGTTCATCTAAGTCTAGCTACCATATTGCAGATAATGGATCAACAAGAAAGACAAATTAGACTTTGCTATGAATTAATGAAATTATGAACTTTCCTATATATTTTTGACATTATGATACTTATTATTATAAGATTAGGATTTGATATGTTTTTCGGTTGTTTTTTTTTGTATTACATGACTATGGAACTCGCATTTTAATGATTATGGAACTCATTTTTTTTATATTATAATGCTTATTTGATATTAAATTTTTTTATTAGAATTAATTTTATTACGTTAAAAGTGATAGAAAATAAAATAAAAAAATAATATTATAAAAAATATTATAATAGAAAAAATTTAAGGAAAAAATTATATGAAAATAATAATACTATATATTAAAATATTTTTGTAGAAATAATTTAAATTAATAATATAATACAATAATTCAAAAATTAATAATTGTTTAAATTGTTGCTAAATGTAAAAATTAAATAATTAGTAGCGGTTTAAACCGTTACAAAATAAATTATATTAAAAATTTGTAATTTAAATTACGACGGTTTCAACCGTCAAGATATCATATTCACGGTAGTTTTTAACTGTCGTAAGTAACAACAAAAAAAATCAAAGACATATTTACGACGGTTCCAACCGTCACGAACAATAACAAAAACCAAAATCAAAGGAAAATTCACGACTGTTTTTAACCGTCGCCATTAATAGTTTAAGTCAGTTACATACCGTCGTGAACTAGCGCGGCGGTTGTGTATGACGGTTTTGGCAACCGTCGCGAAACATGTCGTAGATTTTAAATTGCGCCAGTTTTAACCATCGTAATATGCACCTCAAACCCCTTTGATTTGGGAAGGCCTGTTATGAAATTCGTATATATATCGCACATGATGTTGCCAAGTATTTCTGCCTTTGACACACATATCACACGCCTTCACACATTCTACACCTTTCTTTTCATACCAATCCAATACACCTTTGAGAGGATTATGGAACTCGCATAACAACTTAGGAATGAAAGTTGATTGGGATGAAATTACCAACCTCCCTTAATATTAAAATATTTTCTTCCTTTATTGGAAATCCAGTTTTCTCTATGCATTCTTCTGCACATCCTCAATCATCTTTTATAACAAGTTGTTTGATCCCACTTATCATAACAACTCCTTTTTTTTTTCATATTGAGTAAGAAACCAAAGATTATAAATCACCATCTTCCTTCTTCCTAAACAAAGCATCCACTCTCTTATTGTTAACACCTAGTTTATGAACAATGTCAAAATTATACCATAACAACTTTGAAATCCATTATTGTTGACTGAGAGTACTTATTCAATGTTTCAGCAGTTGGTGCAGGCTCTTCTTAATCAGACAACACCAGGAAGTGTCTTCCTAATAAATATGGATGCCAATGTTGGACGGTTAAAACTACTATCACATATATTTTTCTCCACATTCATCATATATAGACAATATCTTACATCGAGGGCTAGACCAATATGGAAGATCAAAGAACACCGATCTCTTTTTCCAAATAATTTTCCTAACGGGCCCTTTTTTATTCTTTCCGACGATAACAATAATATATTCTTGCCGCTGATAAATTTCATCCCCGATTAAATGTTTTTGAATTTTTTAATATTTTACTAATAAGCAATATTAACTAACTAAAAACTATAATAATCCAAAAAGGCTAATTAAATAGTAGAACGTAACAAAATAGACATATTATTTTGGTGTTTTAATATTTTTATAACCAATATTAATTGATCTAAATTAATTCAACAAGGAAAAACCTAATAAACTAAGTTAGTCAACTAATGCTAATTAGATAAAATTAAATTAATAAAATAGAGGGGGTGCAAAATAAATTAATGGGTGTAAGAGAAGTCTAATGGCCCGAATCACAAAACCAAACAAACCCTAAATAAAACAAAATTAAATTAAATTAACTAAATGAAACGGAGGGAGTCTACCATGAGGTCCACAAGGAAGGTCAACCTTCTTCTATGATTCAAAGGATTCTCTCATCAATATCCAAGTCCAAAGATGGCCTAATTCAAGATCAATCACCTTAAAGATCACCCGAGGCCCCAAATTAGGGTTTTGACCTAATTCTACTAGAGGATTGACTTTTAGTCAGGACATGGATCCAAGACTCAAACCATGATCCAAGGGCATCCAAATAAACAATATAATCCATTCACATCATTCATTTGAAGAGGAGACCTTGATTCATATGGAATCCACAAAACTACAGTTCATCTGGAAAAAGTCAATTGTGTGGGTCAACCTTTGACTTTTGAGAAAAATGGTCAACCATGAACTTTCAGGGATTCAAATCATCATCATATGATTATAGAAGACATTTGACCAAGACAAATCAAGAAAATTCATCAATAATCAAAACGTCAACAAAAGTCTAAATTAGGGTTTTTAAGTGATTTTGACCTCATTTTGGGAACTTCAAATTTCACCTACACACTAAAAAACCTCACAACATGAAAGTTGTAGATCTTAATCAAATAAACAAGTTTGTCTCTCTCATGGTTTCATCAAAAGTGATTATTTTAAGAGATATAGAATTATGAAGATTATGTTCAAAAAACTTAGAATTTTTTTAAGTGTTTTAACTTGAATTTTCCCTAACTTTGTGGCCATTTTTCTCCATGATCCCAAAAGAGTTTGAGAAAAATTTTAACAAGTGAATTGAAGTGTGTAGCAAGGTATTTCCAAAGAGACCAATAGCATGAAATTACATGGCTTGAGCTAAGAGATATGATTTTATCAATATGGCTCTATGGCACTTGAAAATGAAGAAGAACATGAAGAACAAAGTTTGAATTTGTTCAAAATCTGAAAGAATCTCCTAAGTACAAGCTGTCGCGGGCGAAAAATCGTTTTGTTCCTCTTTTTTGTGGATGAGACACCTGATGCCTTCTTTGGGCACGAGTGCTCAAAAAATGATTTTTCTTTTGTACCGATCAAACTTTTTATTGTTTCCAAAAGAGGAAAAGGAAAAAAGCTGCAATAACCTAAAAGTGGGGGGAGAGATCTTGGGTAAGAGGGTTGGTTATACGAAGGGAAGGTATTAGCACCCAACGTATCTATAATACTCTATAGGTTTCTTTGCTTTGTTTTTCATTTCATGTTATTGAGGGGTTCTTGTGAAATAGGTGGGACCTAAGGTGTTTGTTTGATTATGCTCGCAAAGATCATCGCGATCCTCTGCATACATATCCCCTAGAGGGAATCAGAGCATCTGTAGCTCGGGGTCTACGGGTGCTAAGGTTTGAATGGTTTGAGGGAGAAGTTTTGCTCGCCAAGGATACGACCTTGTGCCTACGTATTCTCAAAGGGATGTTGAGAAAGTCAGAGCAAATGTAGTTCCCACTTATGCTAGTGGAAGCAAAGGAAAAGAGACAAATGTCATCTAAATGTTCGATGTATCTAATCTATATCATCACATACATCTGTTTGTTTTTGTTTGAAAATCTTTTCATTATAAGCCCTGGGCCATGCCACTTATGGCGCTTAGAATGATAAAGATGTTTTTTGTTTGTTTAACCAGCCTTGTGGCAAAAAACTTTCAATGAAGTCAGCCTTGTGACAAAAAGTTTTGATTAATCAGCCAGCCTTGTGGCAAAAGTTTCAATGAAGTCAGCCTTGTGACAAAAACTTTGATTAATCAGCCAGTACGGTGGCAAAACGGTTTGATTGATTAGCCAGCCTTGTGGCAAAAAGAAGTTTTTTGATTGATTGATTGTTTGTGATGATATAGAAGAGATACTCCTATCACAGAGATGATAAATGTCTAATCTCCTAGGGTATTTAATTTGGATATTGGGGATGCTTATAAGAAGCCCGTGGGTCCTTGTACGAAGCCCAAGAGGAGGCTATCCGAGGGTCCTTGCATTGTAAGCCCAAGAGGAGGCTATGGGAGGGACAATCCAGGGTCCTTGCATTGTAAGCCCAAGAGGAGGCTATGGGAGGGTCACTCGTTTGTACAAAGCCCAAGGGGAGGCATGGTATAGTTGGTTTGAGCTCTTAGAGCGATTTCACCGGGAAACCATACTCTATGTCCTAACCTAAACTAGGGAGATTCTTTGCACGAAGCCCAATAGGAGGCTATGGGGAACCTAGTGTTGTACTAAGTTGAACAAGCACACATATCACACATATGAACAAACATGAACAAGTATGAACAGACATGCACAGGTATGAACAATTATATATATGACAAAGTGTGTGTATATAATGGAGTTTATGAAGGAAATATACCTGTAAGCATGATCCATTTGTATACACGGGGGCTCGGGACTTATACTCGAGGAGAGGTCCACTTGAATTTATTCAAAGCTATGTAAACAGGTATTCACAAAAGGGCTTGGGACTTATACCTACATGGAGGCCCATGGTATTTTTGGGAAGATTTAAAGAAAACCTTCATTTTTGATTTGTTGTTCAAAGTTTAAAAAATCAAATTGATTGAGATATGTACAAAAATGTGTGTGTACAATGAAATACCTAATTTCATGTACAGGAATGGGTATGTACAAAAGGGGCTTGGGACTTATACCTACATGGAGGCCCGTGGTATATTTACAAAACATGGTTGATTGTTTTATTTACAGACGCGTCGTTTGAAAAACTGTTTGAAAGTTTTTGTTTTTGAAAGAGTTTTCTGTATAAAGAAAAACTGTAAAAAAGGAAAAAAGGAGTGGGTCTTATACTCTCTAATATTCGAGAGGCCCCACATCGTTTTGAAAATCAATTGATCAATTAAAAAGATTTAATCAATAGTTTCAAAAAGAAATGGTTTATCGTCTTTGAAAAGAATCGCGACCGCTTGTTTTAAATCGGTTTGAATTTTGAAAGGAGTCAAATTAATCAAGATAAACAAAAAGATTATCTTCAATTAACACTTATATGATCAGGGTTTGCTCAAAAAATATTTACAAGTGATTAAGTTTGAAAATCAAATGAAAAATAATATTTAAAAGTATTAAAAATACTTAAAAATAAGTCATTTTAAACCTATTTAAAAATGTATCAAATAAATATTTTTTGATGATTTTTTTTTATATTCTCAAAATATATGTGTTAAACAAGAAGTGTGTAAAAAATGAATGAAAAAAAGAATTAATTTGATGTGTTAAATAATTAAATGAAGTTGTAAAAGAAAAATGAAAGAAAAATAGTTGTAAAAAAAATGTTTTGGTCCCTAAGGGTGTTGAACCCGTGACCTTATGCTCACCACTCAAAAACTTAGCCGACTGGACCACGCGCGTGGTCTGTTTAACATTTGCAACGAATTTGTTATATTTTTGAATCAATTTCTAATTTCAGTTTCAAAATCTGGCGCCAAGAACACATGAACAATTTGAATTTGAAAATTCTGAAAACTGGATTGTTTTGATCAAGTGAATAGCCTATCTTGCTCGATTTTCCACAAGGAACATGATGGTACCATTTAATTTCATTTATTTTCACTCTAAGATCATTAATTTTCTGATGAACATGAAGAACCCTAATTCTATGATTCAATCTGAAATCGTGTATGTGCAAGATAAATAGCAATTGATTGAGGGTTAATGATCCTCATGTGTGCAGAAATGAGATGGTATGTTCATATTTCATTCATGATGCATGATTCATAGAGTTTGAAGTTCAAGTAGCTTACCTTCAAAAACGGCAAAAGTGAGAATCGAATTCTGCAAATGAGGAGTTCCAGTTGTTGTTTCTTGATCTGAACACCTTCAGTGGACCTTATGGAACATGTTTGGATGCCTGGAACAATTTGAAAACCTCTTGATCAATCCATGGTACTCGATCTGCAGTATGGTTCAAGTGAGGATCAAGCTTAGTGATTTTGGTGTTTCAGATCATGTATGATGGTTGGAACAGTTCATATGAAGTATATGGATGATGTTTAGAAGGTTAGTTTGGACAGAATTTGCTTGGTATGGATTTTGGCATGATAAGGCTAGTGTTATGCATATTTGGAGGTGAGATGATGATTCTGAGTTTTGGGATGATTTGAGGTGTGTGAATGGTTCAAACACATCATATATGATGTTTATGAGATGTTAGAATCATTACTTTGGCCAGAACTTCAAGGGTTTGGAGGTTGGGATTTCTTCCTCACTTTGAAACTTAAAACTTGCAATTCAAGAAAGAAAGAGAAAACCTATCTTTTGTGAGGTTTTGGTGTGATTTTGAATGGAGTTTGGACCTCTATTTATAGGCCAAAGTGTCTGAATGCAGAGCCTTGCAACTTGCTTCTTCTTTGGTGATTTGGCATTTGGAGATAGAAAGGAATCTTACCATTTAATGCAAAATGGTTAAAGTGACTTAACCATGGTTATTTCTCTAAGCTTCTTATCTCTTTCCTATCTGATCCCAAACCAGAAAATATCTTCTAATTATTGCATTGGTGTGTCATCACTTGCATTATTTGGTAAGATAGTTCATAACTTTGGCAAAATGACTTGAAATTTCAAGTGAAATGGTCACTAATGGCAAAATTTAAAGCCATAGCTACACTCCATATTTTTTCATGCTCTTGGACATTTTGGAAAGCTCATGTTACATACTTCAAAACCCTAGTTGGAAGTTTCTTCAAGACCTTTAAGGAAATGGGTGAAAAAGATCCATGAACTTTGAGAAAAATGAAGTTTCAAGTGAAATTTTCCAAAGATGCCAACTTTGAAGCTCCATATCTCTTAAATGGTTGATCTTATGGAAAAAATTTATATGTGTCAAAGTTGTTTATTGGATCAAAATCTACAACTTTCATGTTGGAAGTTTTTTTCAGTTTGTAGGTGAAATTTTGAGAAATTCCCTTCCAAAGTTTGGAAAAAACCATGAAAAACACTTAGAAATTTTTCTAAGTATGAAAAGTCAAACTTTGACTTTTTGATTCTTGATTGATTTTCTTGATTTTTCTTGATCAAATGACTTCATATATCATATATTGATGATTCAAAACTTCAAAAGTCATGGTTGACCAAAATTCCCAAAAGTCAAAGGTGTTCTTGTACAGTTGACTTTTTTCAGACGAATCGCGTTTCTGGAGATTTCAAATGAAACAGGCTATCCTCACCAAATGAATGGTATGAATGGATCACATTGAAGCATTAGAGGTTATTGAGCCATGTTTTGAGTTGTAGCATCATTTCCTGATTAAAAAGTCAGTTGTTCAGTGAATTAGGTCAAAAACCCTAATTGTCGACCAGATGAAATTGATGACTGTAGGTCTTGAATTGAGATGTAATTTCCATTGGATTTTGTCATAGGGATTATTTGAGGATGATTGAAACTTTTGATTGACTTCCTGGGGATTTTTAGGGTTTCCCAGATGTGATCCCTGATTTCAGTCCCTGATAGTTCAAAACCCTTATCTGATGATTTGAATTTTCACTGTTGATCAATCCTTGTGTAGGAGATGTTCTGAGTCAATGGATTAGGTCAAAATGATGCACTTGGGGTCTTGAGGTCATGTCCCAAGTCATTAGATCAAATTCTGAGCAAAAGTCAGGAGTATGCTATCTTCAGTCAAAACCCTAATTTGATTAGTTCAGAGCCTTTGAGATTGTTGAAATGAATCTCTGAGGACCAAATGTTGATTATTGATGAAGATAATTCTTTTGAGATGAAGGGAGAACAAAACCCTAATTGATTGTTACTTGTACTAATGAGTGATTTCTTGATTAAACCCTGCTGAGTCACAAGTAGCAAACACAAACTATGCAATTTGTTAGAGATGCAAATGATGCATATGCAGATGATATGAGGTGGTATCTTAGGTCAAAAATTGGGGTATGACAGATGCCCCTATTTAAGTTTCTTCAACCTGAGATATGACGATTGAAAATCTTCGTTTTGATAGGGTGGAAGAGACTTAAATATCAGAAGACGCGGATTTTGGACCTAAGATACCAAAATTGCGAGTGATGCAAGGATGTCTTTACCGAGGGAATATCAAGAACTGACTCCACTGGGGAAAAGAGATTGGGAAGGATGTCTCAATCCGTTTTAGGAAGAGAATCCGTTTTTTCGGGAAAGCAAGTGTATGCTTCACTGGGGAATGATAGCTTTGTAAGAAAAGCTTGCCTATCGACATTATCGACTATCAACATGGGATAGACTTGTTTAATAATGCGAAGGTGAAGGGTATGAAACTAGATTACCGACTATCAGCATGGTGATAGACTTGACAAGGTAAAAGAGTTTCAAAGGTTCGGTTAATATTACCGACTATCAGCCTTGTGATAGACATGTTGAATAATATAACCAGAACAAAAGGTTACCGACTACCAGCCTCGTGATAGTGGTTCTGAAGACATGATCAATTATCAGCCGAGTGATAAAATGATCCTGGAGACTTTGCTAGGGGAATTACTGGTTATTCAGCCTTGTGAACAGTAATAAGGCCCTAATTGTCAAATGGTCTTCATGATTGATTTCCTTAAAAAGAAAAAACTTTTGAAAGAGACACAAGCTGCTCGGATGATGAGACTATTGCTTATTGTCTTTTTTTCACGACTCTATTTGAGGAATCGGAACTTGAATCTCTGGTAAAGACAAGGTTCTATCCATGAATGAATTGGAAAGAAACAGTCAAACAAGACTTTGTACCCATGAGGAATGAACTCGAATGGGTATTTTCTCCTTTGTTTTGAGAGGAGAAAACTAAAGCAACCTTCTTCCACGAGGGATGATCTCAGTGGGGAACTGGAGAAAGAAGATGTTCTTTCTGCTTATGGGTGACAACCTACTGGAGAGATGACACGCCCGTACCTGTTTCTTTTTTTCTTTTTTGCTTTTTTTTTTTTTTTTTTTTTGAGGACAGATATATTCTGAAAAATGCAAGAATGCATAAATGATGCAAATATGTATGAATGATGAATGTCATGAATGTAGCATGCATACTGACAATACTGACAGACAATGAAGTATATACTGGAGAAGGACCGACGTCGCAATACAACCAGATACTTGGCAAATGTTCTTCAACACGGTGTAGATAACACAGGTGATGAATGGTGTTGCGTGCTTTAAACTTCTCTGGGGAAGATAAGCATTTTTCCTTATTGAGATGGAAGAACCTTTTCACTGGAGATAGAAAATCTTCGTTACTGGGGATAAAAGACCTTCTTCACTGGGGATAGAAGAGCTTCTTCACCTCGAGGGATAATTGCTTCAAGAATTCTTTTCTGGGACAAGAATACCGTTGTTTCAACAATTTTTCAGGGAGAATCCTTTTGTTCATCCTATGGAGATGACTGCTGATGTTCCTTCCGTTGTTCACAACTCAAAGGAAAATTTCGCTTTTATTTTGAAAAAGAAAAGTGAAGTAAATTCATTTAAAACTTATTTTTTCTTTTTTTTTTTGTTTCAAAAGTGAATAACACAATTAAAGCGTCATTTTGCAAGCTGAAAGAAATTAAAGATTGCAAACAAATGGGCACAAGGCTCAAATTTATTTAATAGGATGGTAATCAGCTAAAGGCGTGATTCCATGGAGTATTTACAAAAGTTGGAAATGGTAATTATGTGGAAAAGGCTACATTGAAAGCAATAACCACTATTCCCCCTAAACAACTTTGAGTTCCAACTGTGCTTGTCGCTTCAGATTGGCGATGATTTGATTGAAGATCATTTGATGAAAAAGACTCCTCAGGTGACGAAGTATGGACTGAAGCAGTTACTTTGTCATGAATCCCTAATTTTTGCCTAGATTGCCCTTTCAGGTTTTCAATCTACCAGGATGAATTTTTTTCTGTTTATTGTCTCTAATTTTTGCCTGGACCGCCCTTTCGGGTTTTCAGTCCACCGAGACGCTCATTTTTGCCTAAATCGCCCTTTGCGGGTTTTCGACTTACCGAGCTGTTCTTTTGTATTTTTTTAGACAAAGTATTTCTTGACTGCATCAGCATTCACAGGATATGGGAGTTCATCACCATCCATGGTTACAAGAGTCATGGCGCCGCCGGAAAATGTTCTTTTGACAACATACGGGCCTTCGTAATTAGGAGACCATTTGCCCCTAGAATCTGGTTGAAAAGACAAGATCGTTTTAAGCACGAGGTCGCCTTCTTGAAATTCACGAGGTCGAACCTTTTTGTTGAAGGCTTGTTTCATCCTTGCTTGGTATAACTGTCCATGGCATAGAGCAGTCATACGTTTTTCTTCGATTAAGTTCAACTGATCGTATCTGTTTTGACACCATTCAGCCTCTGATAACTTAGTCTCCATGAGGACTCTCATTGATGGGATTTCAACTTCTACGGGGAGCACAGCTTCCATGCCGTATACTAGAGAAAAGGGAGTTGCCCCTGTTGAAGTACGCACTGAAGTACGGTACCCATGCAAAGCAAATGGCAGCATTTCATGCCAGTCTTTGTAAGTGACGACCATTTTCTGGACAATCTTCTTAATATTCTTGTTAGCGGCTTCAACGGCGCCATTCATTTTTGGTCTGTAAGGAGAAGAGTTATGATGCTCAATCTTGAATTCCTCACACAATTCTTTCATCATTTTGTTGTTCAAGTTTGAACCATTGTCAGTAATGATCTTGCTGGGAACACCATATCGGCAAATGATGTTATTCTTGATAAACCTCACAACCACTTGTCTTGTAACATTGGCATAAGATGCTGCTTCGACCCATTTGGTGAAGTAATCAATTGCCACTAAGATGAAACGATGACCGTTTGAAGCTTTCAGTTCGATCATTCCAATCATATCGATACCCCACATGGAGAAAGGCCACGGAGATGAGAGAACGTTGAGTAGAGTCGGTGGCACATGGATCTTATCTGCGTAGATCTGGCACTTGTGACATCTCTTCACGTGTTTATAACAGTCAGATTCCATTGTCAACCAATAGTATCCAGCTCTTAAGATTTTCTTGGACATCGCATGCCCATTTGAATGAGTTCCAAAGGACCCTTCATGCACTTCATGCATTAACATGTCTGCTTCGTGTCTGTCCACGCATCTGAGCAAAACCATGTCGAAATTTCTTTTGTATAACACATCTCCGTTTAGGAAGAAACTGCCAGAAAGCCTCCTTAGAGTTTTCTTATCTTTGTTTGATGCCCCAAGCGGGTACTCTTGAGTTTGAAGGAAGCGTTTGATGTCGTGAAACCACGGTTTATCATCGATGACTGCTTCAGTTGCAAACACATAGGCGGGACTTTCAAGGCGCGTGATTCTGACTGTAGGCATATCATTCCAATGATTGACTTTGAACATGAAAGATAGAGTAGCCAAGGCGTCTGCCATTCGATTCTGATCTCGAGGTATATGATACAATTCAACCTTGTTGAAGAAAGTCAACAGACGTTTTGCATAATCTCTGTAAGGAATCAAGCCAGGGTGGTAAGTTTCCCACTTGTCTTTGATTTGGTTGATCACGAGGGCTGAATCTCCATATATGTCTAGGATCTTGATCCTTAAGTCAATGGCTTCTTCGAGACCCATGATACAAGCTTCATATTCTGCGATGTTGTTGGTGCAATCAAATAGTAGTCTGGCGGAGAACGGGATATGAGTACCCTTGGGAGTGATGATGATTGCCCCAATTCCATTGCCAAAAGCGTTTACTGCTCCATCAAAAATTAGGCCCCATCTTGATCCAGGCTCAGGACCTTCTTCTGGTAACGGTTCGTCACAATCTTTCATCTTTAAGTACATGACATCTTCATCAGGAAAGTCAAACTTGAGAGATTGATATTCATTAATTGGTTGATGCGCCAAGTGATCGGCGAGAATGCTTCCTTTGACCGCTTTTTGAGCACGGTATTCAATGTCATATTCAGATAACAGCATTTGCCATCGGGCAATCCTTCCTGTTAAGGCAGGCTTTTCAAAGACGTACTTGATCAGATCCATTTTGGAGATTAACCAAGTAGTATTATTGATCATGTATTGGCGGAGACGTTTTGAAGCCCAAGCCAAAGCACAACATGTTTTTTCGAGCATGGAGTAACGAGACTCACAGTCTGTGAATTTCTTACTCAAGTAATAGATGGCATGCTCCTTCTTACCGGTTTCATCTTGCTGTCCAAGCATACAACCCATGGATTCTTCCAACACAGTAAGGTACATGATTAGTGGTCTTCCTTCAACTAGAGGAATCAATATTGGTGGTTCTAACAGGTACTCTTTGATACTGTCGAACGCTTTCTGGCAATCTTCAGTCCATACAACCCCTTGATCTTTGCGGAGAAGCTTGAAAATCGGCCCACAAGTAGCAGTCATTTGAGAGATAAATCTAGAGATATAGTTCAATCGTCCGAGAAATCCTCTTACTTGTTTTTCAGTTTTTGGTGCAGGCATCTCTTGAATAGCTCTGACTTTGTCGGGATCTACTTCAATACCTCTTTGGCTGACAATGAAACCCAAGAGTTTTCCAGATCTAACCCCAAAAGTACATTTGTTAGGATTCAAGCGAAGCTGATATTTCCTTAGTCGTTGAAACAACTTCAAAAGGTATTCAATATGTTCTTCTTCTGTGCTGGACTTGGCTATCATGTCGTCCACATAAACTTCAATTTCTTTATGCATCATGTCATGAAAGAGAGTAGTCATTGCCCTTTGGTAAGTTGCACCTGCATTCTTTAATCCAAATGGCATCACTTTGTAGCAAAAGGTACCCCATGGGGTGATGAAAGATGTCTTCTCCATGTCTTCGGGAGCCATCTTGATCTGATTATAACCAGAGAACCCGTCCATGAAGGAAAAGACGTTGAACTTAGCAGTGTTATCAACCAGCATGTCAATATGTGGTAATGGAAAGTCATCTTTTGGACTGGCCTTGTTCAAGTCACGGTAGTCAACACACATTCGGACTTTGCCATCTTTCTTCGGAACTGGCACTATGTTGGCCAACCATTGAGGATACTCGGAGGTGACAAGAAAACCTGCGTCGAGTTGCTTTTGAACTTCCACTTTGATCTTGTTAGCCATATCACGGTGAGTCCTTCGCAATTTCTGCTTAACTGGCGGACATTCTGGCTTTAACGGCAAGTAATGCTGAACAATATTGGTATCCAACCCAGGCATGTCTTGGTAGGACCAGGCAAACACGTCAACATATTCTTTGAGAAGGTCTGTCAACTTACTCTTGATATCAGCATCAAGCAGCGATCCAATGGTCACTTCTTTTTTGTCTTCTCCAGAACCCAAGTTGATCTTTTCTAAAGGCTCTTTGTGAGGCAGAATGGCTCTTTCCTCGTGCTTAAGTAATCGAGAGATCTCGTCCGGGATCTCCTCTTCTTCCTCTTCTTCGGCTTCGAACACAGGAAACTCAAAGTTGGGAGAGGGCATAGGGTTATTGCATTCAATGGGTTTATCAATAGTAAATCTGCACATGTGATTTATATTTATTTCAGAAAATTTATGAATGCAAGAGTGTATGCAGATTTCTTTTGAAAAAGTTTTTTTGGGTTTTTTAGGATTACCATTTCCAGAAAAAAAGCAAAAAAAAAAAAAAATAAAACATATAATGTAGGGAATTCAAAATGACACTTTATTTATGATTCATTTTTTGAAACAAAGCCCTAAACACAAACTCATTTGTCTTGGGCGGGACAAAGAGGGAAACTTTTAAAACAAAGCCCTATACACAAAGTTATTTGGGCGGAACATTTAAAAGCAAAGCCCTATAAAACATCTCTCTGCTTTGGGCAAGGCAGGAGGTCAAAATAACAGCGAGGTGATTACTTTGAGCGGCGAACAACATTCGGAACGTCGACAGCTTTCGAGTAGCAACGAACTCCTCTGTGTATTATGTATTCAGGAAAATTCTCCCCAGAATTATCTTCAGTATTGACATTGACCGCTGGTCGAGCAGGATTTGAAGGTCCTGGTTTGTCACCCTTGTTCTTTGTAGAGTTGAAACGGTCTTCTTCTACTTCTTGAAGAGCATAAGATGAGTCACAATCTTCAGAATCTTCAGGATGTATTTCCCAGTCTTCAGGATGAAGAGACTCATTGTCAGCGACACTTTCTGAGTCAGCTGCGGGACCATCTTCCCCTTCATCTTCAAAAATGGCATTTATGTGATAATAACTATCTTCAGGATTGTTAATCTTGGCAGATGCATTGAAGTCAGTAATTTCAGGCTGCTGAGAAAATTGACAGGGCTGATAAGCCTCTTCTGGTTGACTACTATATTCAAAGGAATCTCCCCATCTAGTTGGTTGGATATCTTCGATCACGATCTTTGAACTTTCAGGCGCAGTATATTTCACCATATAATCAAATTTTCCACTTGGTTGTCCCAAGGTGTCCCAGATTTCTGCAGGAACAGGCTCAGTTTCTTTGCCTTTGGATTCTTCTGAAGGAGGATATGGTTCTTCCTGAGATATGTATCCTGAGTCATTGAGATAACATTTCCATTCTTCTTCAGTATCGGAGAGACCTTCTTCGATGCATTCTTCGATAAGGACATTAACCTCTTGAGGAATTGGGTTAAGGAACCCTCCACTATGGAACGTTTCTTTGATCGGACGAAGGGTTTCATCCTTCTTGGTGCAGTTTGGGACCGTTGGTGAACATCCTAGTCCTGCTCTAGTTTCATTCTTGGTAGGGATCACGACTTGCCCCCAGCCAGTGGTAGTTCCATCTTTCACTACTTTTACCGCCTCTTTGTAAGAAGAGATTGATGCTTTCTTTTTGGAAGATTCGTCTTCTAAAGAGAGACCTTGGAACTGAGTTCCTTCCACATCATCAGCACCAATGAAAGAGAAATTGGATAAATGGCTCACCATCAAGGCTTGCTCTCCACTTATTGTTACCAATTTTCCATTTGTTACAAATTTTAACTTTTGATGGAGCGTAGAAGTTACTGCCCCTGCTTCATGGATCCATGGTCGTCCTAACAGACAGCTATAAGCAGCTTGAATGTCCATGACCTGGAAGGTGATTTGAAATGTATGTGGACCAATTGTCATGGGAAGGTTGACTTCGCCGATAACAGATTTTCGCGATCCATCAAATGCTTTGACTACTACACCACTGAACTTCATAGGCATTCCTTGGTAAGACAAGCGAGCAAGATTCGTCTTTGGCATCACATTCAAGGAAGATCCAGTGTCTACCAACACGTTGGACAAAGAGTCTGACTGACAGTTCATAGAAATGTGCAAAGCAAGATTGTGATTTTTACCCTCCTCGGGGAGTTCTTCATCACAGAAGCTTAAATTGTTGCAAGCAGTTATGTTGGCTATTATCCCATCAAAGTGATCAACAGTCACATCATGATCTACAAAAGCTTGATCCAAGACTCTCATCAGGGCTTCCCTGTGGGCTTCTGAATTCAACAGCAATGAAAGTATTGAGATTTTTGAAGGAGTCTGCATAAGCTGATCCACAATCTTGTATTCACTTCTTTTGATAAGCTTCAAAATTTCATCAAAATCAGGGTTGACATTGGTTCCATTGGATTGACCAACATCAATGTTTGTATTACTAACAGGAGTTTCCTCAGGATTCCCTACTGGTGTATTCACAGGATTTTGTCCGGTAGCAGGAGCAACAGGCTGCTTTGGAGGTAGTGGAGTATACATACGTCCACTTCTTGTTACTCGACTCACATCAGCGATGTTCACGACAGATGAAAGAGTAGGCAGAGGAACTTCTTGTCCATTCTTTATCATTGTAGCATTGTAGTTATATGGAACTGCCTTGTCAGAGTCATAAGGAACAGGTCCAGGTAGACAAATGATCAAAGGAGCAGTAGGAACCTTCGGCTTGTTGTAAGTAACTTCCATGCGCTCAGGCATGTTGAAATGAGGAACGATGACGTTAACTGTAGGCATTTCCGAGTTGATATCTGAGACTAAAAGCTCATGCGGATAACATCCTATCATGTTAACTTCATTTTCATCCCTATTTCGGTAGATCTGAATAGTACCATTATCCAACAGTACTTGGAGATCTCTTCTCACAATCGAACATCCATGAGGATCTACACAACATATGCTACAGGAACCGTATTGATGCTGGCGAAAACTCGGCCCTCGACAGAGAGCGGCGTGCATTTGTACCAAATCGGCTCTTGAGAAATTGATATTATAGACTCGGTACGGACCATGACATCCATACACCATGATTACAACATGCCCTCCATGATTGGGCAGCGGATTTGCTTGCACATTAGGATTCAAATTTCTGAAAGAGAGGAGATTAGATCTAACCAATCTCTGAACTTCATATTTCAAAGCTATGCAATGCTCAAGACCATGGCCAGGTGCTCCTTGATGATAAGGGCATGAGACCTCAGCTTTGTACCACCATGGAAGTTTCTCAGGTACTGGTGGTGGCGCTTTAGTTTGAACAAGACCTCTTTCAATCAAAGCAGGGTACAATTCTGTGTAGGTCATTGGAATCGGACCAAACTGTGGAGCTCTTTGTACACGATTCTGATTATTGTTAAACTGTTGAGCCTGTGGTCGAGGCTGTTGTTGTTGAAACTGCAGAGTAAACCCCGGATTCGGTGCGGTGTTAACGGCTGGTGGAATAGCAGCAACCTGTCATTGACGATTGATGTTTCCTCTTGGCCTCCCTTGGGATACCATGTCAACACTTTGTTCCTTCTTCTTTTGGAAACCACTTCCGAACTTTTTGGTTCCGCTTGAAGATCCACCTTCTTTAGTTAGGCGTCCGGTTCGGACTCCTTCTTCTAAACGCATACCCATGTTTACCATTTCGGTGAAATCACTTGGAGCACTAGCAATCATGCGTTCATAATAAAACGGACTGAGAGTATTCAAGAAGATCTTTGTCATCTCTTTCTCTTTTAACGGTGGATTAATCTGAGCAGCAGTTTCTCTCCATCGTTGGGCATACTCTTTGAAAGCTTCATGGTCTTTCTGAGCCATGGATCGAAGCTGATCTCTGTCTGGAGCCATATCCGAGTTATACTTGTATTGTCGGACAAAGGCCTCGCCTAGGTCATTGAATGTTCGAATATTAGTGCTATCCAAGCCCGTGTACCACTTCAGTGCAGCACCAGTTAAACTGTCTTGAAAGTAATGGATAAGCAACTGATGATTATCTGCATAAGTAGACATCTTCCTGGCATACATCACAAGATGGCTTTGTGGACAAGAACTACCTTTGTACTTCTCAAAGTCTGGGACCTTGAATTTAGCAGGTATTTGTACACTGGGAACCAAACATAGCTCCTGGGCATTCTTTCCAAACAAATCTTTTCCACGGATAGCTTTAACTTCCAGCTGCATCTTGTTGAACTGTTCTTGGAGATCTCCCACAAGATTACGCTGATTTGTGCTATCACCTTGATCATGATAAATCTCATTGCCATCATAAGGAACAGTGTGAACCGTAGGGGTCGGAACCGTCATAGTGGGTTGAGAAAGTGCCATAGTGACTTGAGAAAAAGTTACCCCCTGATTTGGAGTGAACTGTGAACTTTGTGCAGCAGGCGCTTCAGTTGTGGATGTTTGAACCCCAGAAACATTATGGCGGAAACCTGTACCGAAGCTGAAAGGCGGGCCCCATCCTTCTGGCATGGAGAAAGATGGAATGCCGAATGCAACTGTAGAAACTGGAGTAGTGACTTCAGATGTTACCGTCGCTTGGCTGTTGGGTGGCGGCGGCTGATTCTGTGCGGCCATCAAGGAGTCAACCAGAGTAGTGAGACTTTCCAACTTTTCCTGAAGGGTGGTCACTGTACCACGGAGCTCAACATTCTCTTGTTCAGAGTGTTCCATTACTCTTCTTCTGCTTGAACGAGTATTGTATCTGTGATCTGATTGCGAGCGCGGTCGAGAAACTTTGAGACGCGACAGCTTGACAATCTAATGGAGAAAGATCCAAAAGATGAGACTCTATACAACAGACTCAATATGCAGGATGATGTATGTAAATAGAAATTTATGATTTTTCCAAATATTTTAAAGATTATTTTCTTGCAAACATTTGAACACAAACTATTCTTTTATTCATTCATTTTTTTTATTGCAATAATGGGAAATGTTACAACATTGGAGCGTAGCTCCTTACAAAAGCAAATGATAAATAAAAAGCTAAACAAATCCTAAGCATCTTCATCAGACGAAGAACCAAATGCATTGTGCAGCTTGAGCTTCATGATTTCTTTCCCATAGTGAGCTTTCAATTCGGCCTTTTCAGCTCTCAGCTTGTCAACAACATTCTTCCAATCATCAGGAGTCGGAGCGTTGCTTGTCGAGCCTTCCAGATTTTTCTTGCTTTCTTTGATGTACCTCTTGATTGCAGCGTCTTTTTGACGAATCTTCTCATCTTTACTCATTAGCCATCCATCTTGATAATAGAGAGTTTCTTCGTGATCTTTCACTCTTTTCTTCAACTTTCTATTTTCCACCTCAGTGCTACGAAACTTTTCTTCCCAAGCATCTTTTTCTGTCCTCATTTTAGCCAAAGTGTCTTGGTATTCTTCCATAGTGGGAATGTTGGGTCGTTGAAATACTGCAGGAAACATAGGTTTTTCATAAGCATAAGGCATTTGAAACTCCTTTGCTCTTTTCTTTACCATGGCAATGCAATTTCTTTCCTTACCTTTTTCTTTCCATCGGACGTCGTACCAAGCTCTCACCATTCTTGCTTTCAACCTTTTAGGATTATCCCCTTCTCGGTAGAAGTAACCTTCCACTGTGGGACCAACGGGTTTAGTTGAATTTGCATACCCGAGTTGTCGTCGAGCTAGGACCGGATTGTAGTTAATTCCTCCTTGTGTACCAATGAGGGGTACATTGGCGAACTCTCCACAACTATCAATGGTTTCTGTACCACAGCGAGCCAAGGTATACCAATGAATATCATTATTAGTAAGAGACATAAGTCTTCGAGGCCAACGCAATCCTTCTCGGTTTTCCGTGAAAATAGGAGACTCAGGTAAGTGTGAAACAATCCATTTGAACAACAAAGGTGCACAACATACAATGATTCCACCGCCTTGGCGATTCCTATGATGGACAGAAAAATACATGTCACCAAGTAAAGTCGGAACAGGATTTCCAATTAGAAAAATCTTTATGGCATTGATATCAACAAAGTTGTCGACATTGGGAAACAGAACCAACCCATAGATGAGCAAGGCTAGTATAGCTTCAAAAGCTATCATGCTACCAGTTTCGATGAAATCAAAGGCTTTCTTTATTAGGAAGTGTGAAGTTAAACCCGGGAGGTTTCCTTTGGTAGTCCAATTACTCTCTACTTCAGACTTTTTCATGTGGATACTTGCTGCAATGACGTGTGACTTAGGAATGGCTTCCAAACCATTGAAAGGTATTTTGTCAGACACAGGAATACCCAAAAGATTGGCATATTCTTCCAAGGTCGGTACCAACTGGTAGTCTGGAAAGGTGAAACACCGGTAGACGGGATCATAGAACTGAACCAGAGTTTTGAGAAGTCCTTCATCAACATGAGTGTTCAAAATAGGCAAAAGCTTTCCATAACTTTTCCTAAAATTAGAAGGATCTTGTACAGAAGATGCTAACTCTATCAGTCTTTCTACATCAGGCGCTTTGAAACCGTACTTTTTGGTATACCTTTTTTCCATAACTTAATCCTATAATGTTTGCAAAGAAAATTCTCTAAAATTTTTTGGAAAAATCATGTTTTTTTATGGAAAAAGATGGGTTTTTTAATGAATGTATGAATGCATGGATGCATGGATGCCACATATTCAAACATGGTAAAGCAAACATGGTAGTTCAAACATGGTAACACTAACATGGTACTACAAACATGGTACACAAACATGGTAACGCAAACATGGTAACGCATAGGTTCAAAGGTCCAAAGTCACGAGCATGAGGTCAGAGAACCAAAAATGGGATAGTTCTAGTTAATCACCTGCACAACATGTTCTACTGATACGTCAGAGTCTACATTTTTCTTTCGGATATTACCGGCTTTCCACAATTAAACTCATGAGCCAGCAATATTCTCAAGAAAAACTCGTCTGAGTGTGGTTCTCCGCATGACAACTAATCCAAGTCTTCACCTGAATAGTTTCTGCACCACAACCTAATAAGGCCAGGATGGGTTGGGGTTCTACGGCCAACTCAGCTTCTACAGTTCAATGAAAGTAATAATGTCTTCGCTACGAAACATGCTAAACATATATTACCAACAAGGAACCTCCACTGAGCGGAAGGATTCTCACGTGCGCCTGCACATGACTATACCCTCCACCTAATTTCTTATGTGTACTTAATCCGGGTTAGGATTTGTCCATAATGTATCACTTGTAACAGAACCACACATGTAATAGAACCAGAACCACACATATAACAAAAAATGAAATAAAAAATAAAGCAAATAGAATTAACCCTTCCTTTGGAAACAATAAAAAGATGGTCCCCAGTGAAGTCGCCATTTTTCTGTCGCGGGCGAAAAATCGTTTTGTTCCTCTTTTTTGTGGATGAGACACATGATGCCTTCTTTGGGCTCGAGTGCTCAAAAAATGATTTTTCTTTTGTACCGACCAAACTTTTTATTGTTTCCAAAAGAGGAAAAGGAAAAAAGCTGCAATAACCTAAAAGTGGGGGGAGAGATCTTGGGTAAGAGGGTTGGTTATACAAAGGGAAGGTATTAGCACCCAACGTATCTATAATACTCTATAGGTTTCTTTGCTTTGTTTTTCATTTCATGTTATTGAGGGGTTCTTGTGAAATAGGTGGGACCTAAGGTGTTTGTTTGATTATGCTCGCAAAGATCATCGCGATCCTCTGCATACATATCCCCTAGAGGGAATCAGAGCATCTGTAGCTCGGGGTCTACGGGTGCTAAGGTTTGAATGGTTTGAGGGAGAAGTTTTGCTCGCCAAGGATACGACCTTGTGCCTACGTATTCTCAAAGGGATGTTGAGAAAGTCAGAGCAATCGTAGTTCCCACTTATGCTAGTGGAAGCAAAGGAAAAGAGACAAATGTCATCTAAATGTTCGATGTATCTAATCTATATCATCACATACATCTGTTTGTTTTTGTTTGAAAATCTTTTCATTATAAGCCCTGGGCCATGCCACTTATGGCGCTTAGAATGATAAAGATGTTTTTTGTTTGTTTAACCAGCCTTGTGGCAAAAAACTTTCAATGAAGTCAGCCTTGTGACAAAAAGTTTTGATTAATCAGCCAGCCTTGTGGCAAAAGTTTCAATGAAGTCAGCCTTGTGACAAAAACTTTGATTAATCAGCCAGTACGGTGGCAAAACGGTTTGATTGATTAGCCAGCCTTGTGGCAAAAAGAAGTTTTTTGATTGATTGATTGTTTGTGATGATATAGAAGAGATACTCCTATCACAGAGATGATAAATGTCTAATCTCCTAGGGTATTTAATTTGGATATTGGGTGTCATACCCCTAATTTTGCCCTAAGCTATTTCATCTGATTCATTTGCATTAGCTTCAATCAATTAGTCTACATCCAAAATAAGTTTCGATGTCACACGTTGCATTTCAAATTAGTATGAAATTCGAAGTTGATTTTTCATCGTTTCAATTAGTAAGCATTTTTATTTTTTGCATCAAAATCATTCATAATCATAGTTTGCACATTGAGTTCAATTATTGCATCTTGAATTCAATTTTATCATTGCATTTTTTTTTATAAATTAACTTGCATTTTCTCTTTAAAATTCTATTTTTAGATTGATTTAATGATTAAATTATTATTTAATTATTATATTCAATGTAAGTTTAGAATTAAAAGAAAACCATATAAACTAAATTCAATACATGTTTTTTTTCATCAATAGAACATTAGTAAGTTTTCTTTTTATAGCATTCTTTTTTTTATGAGGTCCATTACATAAAAACGAAAAATAAGTCCAACCATAGGCCCATTAAGACAAACAACAACCCAAAAAGAAAGAGAGGTTGTTGTTCTTGTTTCTTCCAGAACCGCAAGGCATCACCATCATCATCAGCATAAAACAACAAAAACCATGCTGTCCCATATGGTCCAAAATGCTGCTCCACCAACCTTGCTGTATCATAAACTGTCAAAACATTGCACCAAAATAGACAATTACAAACCTGCATCAAAAAGCAACACAACAGAGCATCAAAAGTGTTCAAATTCACCAAGTTTCCCCCTCAAAGTCTCATCAAAAACCCTAATCTCCTCCCTATATAAACAACGTCATTCTTCAGCAACGGGGGGCGACCAACGATTTTCTCTCACCCAACCTCTGCTCAAAAGTCCCCTCACAAACACTGAAATCACCATCTTAGCATACACACAAATTCACTTCAGATAAATCTCCTTACAGGCCATAACACGGCTTTCCCTCAGCTCATACAACAACACGAACCTCACACATCAATCTCACCACGAACCTGCACACACAAAACCTTTCAGCGACTTCATAACCCAACACACACAGAACAACAACACAACAAACATCACTTACATTCAAACACACAGAACCTCATACTAAACCTCCCTCATACCATTCCTCAATAACAACACAGCAACCACACGCGTAAAGAAACAACATCAGAGTCGAGAGCAAAAGAGAAGAACCAAAGCAAAGTTCAAGAAGAATACCTGAAGTTTCATGGTTTACAGCGTATTTTTTCTCTTTCCCTTTGCATCTTGCTTTTGTTTCTGTTATAATCAATGCTTGTAACTTGTATTTCTCTGATGAACATTGCGGTATGAAGGTTCAATTTGGGGGTTAGGGTTCATTATGTGTTTGATTCTTGGGATATATGTGTGTTACTGAGAGAAAGAGAGACGAGAGTTGTGATTGAGTCTTGTTTCATCTTGAAATAGAGCGTGAAAGCCACAGTCGCGAATGAGAGAAACCATCGTGAAATCGAGAGAGATTTGAGAGATGTGTGTCGTTGTTGTTCACAAAAGAGAGTGATTGAGAGTAGAGAAGATGAAGCACAGGGGAGAAAGTTTGTTTTTTTGCGTTTCTAGAAAATTAGGAAGTGAGACCGAGAGAAGCTGGGAACGAATTATTAGGTTTCACTTGTTCTTTTTTTTAATTTTTCGTTGTGGGCCTTATCCCCCTTAGGCCCAGCGAATTTCCGAGTCACACCCCTTTTCTTGCGGACCCTGTGATAGTAATTCCTTTTAGGTTTGTTAATTTGGGTCTGCTGTCTAGCAGCCCAGCGATTTTTACTTCTATTGCACCACCATTTTACTCATTCTTTTGAGCTTATTTTTACTTTATAATTGTTTTTTTTCCATTTTATTTTGATATAATATAAAAATACAAAAATATGTTTGCTTGATTGTATCTTTTTAAAATCAAAAATCTAAAAAATATGTTTTTTGTTAGAATTAGATTTATTTTTCTTTTGTATTACAAATGCCAATAAATAAATAAATAAACCTTGGTCCAACGCCAAGTCGATACAAGTAAATTCCTCGATCCAACGTCGAGTTTCTTCTTTACAAAAATCCTTTAAACCATACCAAAAATCGAGTGACAAGAAGTGTACACCTCTTGAATACCTCGATTTTTTTGGATTAAAACATTAAATAAAATCTTCATTAATCAAATCAAAGTGATCAAGTGACAAGAAGTGCACACCTCTTGAATACCTTTGGTGCTTTTGAATTAAAATACACTAATCAAATCAAAGTGATCAAGTGACAAGAAGTGTACACCTCTTGAATACCTTGATCCTTTGAATCAAAATACAATAATCAAATCAAGAGAACAAGTGACAAGAAGTGAACACCTCTTGAATACCTTGATCTTTTGAATAAAAATACAATAATCAAATCAAGAGAACAAGTGACAAGAAGTGAACACCTCTTGAATACCTTGATCTTTTGAATTAAAATACATTAACCAAATCAAAGTGATCAAGTGACAAGAAGTGAACACCTCTTGAATACCTTGATCCCTTGAATCAAAATACATTAATTAAACTGAAAGATCGAGTGACAAGAAGTGCACACCTCTTGAATACCTTGATCTTTCGAATTAAAACATTTTAATTAACAAGGACAACAAGTGACAATGGGGCTCGCTCCTGTTGAATACCTTGGGTAAAGGACGCGCTAGGTGAACACCTTTGCTCAAACACTTTACTAAACGTCCGCAAACATCCATCCTAAAATAAATCAACAAATCCGTAGTTCTTTCGAACTATAATCGCTCTGATTCTTCCATTGAACATATGTAGGCACAAGACTCAAATGTCTTGGCGAGCATCCTAAATAAAAATATATAATTTCGTAGTCTCGAACTACGATTGCTCTGACTTTCCCCATTGGGAATACGTAGGCACAAGACACAAACGTCTTGGCGAGCATAATAAAAAAATCTTTTCTTTTTCCTCCATAATAAAAAATCCAAAAAACATGTTCTTTTCTCTTAATGAAATAAACGTAGACTTAAGCTAACACTCGATTGCAAAACAACTAAATGGGTCCCATCGAGTACGATGGAGGTAAGGGGTGCTAATACCTTCCCCTTGCTTAACCGACTCCCGAACCCAAATTTGGTTGCGAAGACCATCTTTGTCCATTTCATTTCATTTGTGGGTTTTATCAATATTTTCCCATTCCCATTGGAATAAATAAAATTTGGTGGCGACTCTATTTGTTACCTTTTCGTGGCGATGATTTTTTGACCCGCGACATTGGGGATGCTTATAAGAAGCCCGTGGGTCCTTGTACGAAGCCCAAGAGGAGGCTATCCGAGGGTCCTTGCATTGTAAGCCCAAGAGGAGGCTATGGGAGGGACAATCCAGGGTCCTTGCATTGTAAGCCCAAGAGGAGGCTATGGGAGGGTCACTCGTTTGTACAAAGCCCAAGGGGAGGCATGGTATAGTTGGTTTGAGCTCTTAGAGCGATTTCACCGGGAAACCATACTCTATGTCCTAACCTAAACTAGGGAGATTCTTTGCACGAAGCCCAATAGGAGGCTATGGGGAACCTAGTGTTGTACTAAGTTGAACAAGCACACATATCACACATATGAACAAACATGAACAAGTATGAACAGACATGCACAGGTATGAACAATTATATATATGACAAAGTGTGTGTATATAATGGAGTTTATGAAGGAAATATACCTGTAAGCATGATCCATTTGTATACACGGGGGCTCGGGACTTATACTCGAGGAGAGGTCCACTTGAATTTATTCAAAGCTATGTAAACAGGTATTCACAAAAGGGCTTGGGACTTATACCTACATGGAGGCCCATGGTATTTTTGGGAAGATTTAAAGAAAACCTTCATTTTTGATTTGTTGTTCAAAGTTTAAAAAATCAAATTGATTGAGATATGTACAAAAATGTGTGTGTACAATGAAATACCTAATTTCATGTACAGGAATGGGTATGTACAAAAGGGGCTTGGGACTTATACCTACATGGAGGCCCGTGGTATATTTACAAAACATGGTTGATTGTTTTATTTACAGACGCGTCGTTTGAAAAACTGTTTGAAAGTTTTTGTTTTTGAAAGAGTTTTCTGTATAAAGAAAAACTGTAAAAAAGGAAAAAAGGAGTGGGTCTTATACTCTCTAATATTCGAGAGGCCCCACATCGTTTTGAAAATCAATTGATCAATTAAAAAGATTTAATCAATAGTTTCAAAAAGAAATGGTTTATCGTCTTTGAAAAGAATCGCGATCGCTTGTTTTAAATCGGTTTGAATTTCGAAAGGAGTCAAATTAATCAAGATAAACAAAAAGATTATCTTCAATTAACACTTATATGATCAGGGTTTGCTCAAAAAATATTTACAAGTGATTAAGTTTGAAAATCAAATGAAAAATAATATTTAAAAGTATTAAAAATACTTAAAAATAAGTCATTTTAAACCTATTTAAAAATGTATCAAATAAATATTTTTTGATGATTTTTTTTTATATTCTCAAAATATATGTGTTAAACAAGAAGTGTGTAAAAAATGAATGAAAAAAAGAATTAATTTGATGTGTTAAATAATTAAATGAAGTTGTAAAAGAAAAATGAAAGAAAAATAGTTGTAAAAAAAATGTTTTGGTCCCTAAGGGTGTTGAACCCGTGACCTTATGCTCACCACTCAAAAACTTAGCCAACTGGACCACGCGCGTGGTCTGTTTAACATTTGCAACGAATTTGTTATATTTTTGAATCAATTTCTAATTTCAGTTTCAAAATCTGGCGCCAAGAACACATGAACAATTTGAATTTGAAAATTCTGAAAACTGGATTGTTTTGATCAAGTGAATAGCCTATCTTGCTCGATTTTCCACAAGGAACATGATGGTACCATTTAATTTCATTTATTTTCACTCTAAGATCATTAATTTTCTGATGAACATGAAGAACCCTAATTCTATGATTCAATCTGAAATCGTGTATGTGCAAGATAAATAGCAATTGATTGAGGGTTAATGATCCTCATGTGTGCAGAAATGAGATGGTATGTTCATATTTCATTCATGATGCATGATTCATAGAGTTTGAAGTTCAAGTAGCTTACCTTCAAAAACGACAAAAGTGAGAATCGAATTCTGCAAATGAGGAGTTCCAGTTGTTGTTTCTTGATCTGAACACCTTCAGTGGACCTTATGGAACATGTTTGGATGCCTGGAACAATTTGAAAACCTCTTGATCAATCCATGGTACTCGATCTGCAGTATGGTTCAAGTGAGGATCAAGCTTAGTGATTTTGGTGTTTCAGATCATGTATGATGGTTGGAACAGTTCATATGAAGTATATGGATGATGTTTAGAAGGTTAGTTTGGACAGAATTTGCTTGGTATGGATTTTGGCATGATAAGGCTAGTGTTATGCATATTTGGAGGTGAGATGATGATTCTGAGTTTTGGGATGATTTGAGGTGTGTGAATGGTTCAAACACATCATATATGATGTTTATGAGATGTTAGAATCATTACTTTGGCCAGAACTTCAAGGGTTTGGAGGTTGGGATTTCTTCCTCACTTTGAAACTTAAAACTTGCAATTCAAGAAAGAAAGAGAAAACCTATCTTTTGTGAGGTTTTGGTGTGATTTTGAATGGAGTTTGGACCTCTATTTATAGGCCAAAGTGTCTGAATGCAGAGCCTTGCAACTTGCTTCTTCTTTGGTGATTTGGCATTTGGAGATAGAAAGGAATCTTACCATTTAATGCAAAATGGTTAAAGTGACTTAACCATGGTTATTTCTCTAAGCTTCTTATCTCTTTCCTATCTGATCCCAAACCAGAAAATATCTTCTAATTATTGCATTGGTGTGTCATCACTTGCATTATTTGGTAAGATAGTTCATAACTTTGGCAAAATGACTTGAAATTTCAAGTGAAATGGTCACTAATGGCAAAATTTAAAGCCATAGCTACACTCCATATTTTTTCATGCTCTTGGACATTTTGGAAAGCTCATGTTACATACTTCAAAACCCTAGTTGGAAGTTTCTTCAAGACCTTTAAGGAAATGGGTGAAAAAGATCCATGAACTTTGAGAAAAATGAAGTTTCAAGTGAAATTTTCCAAAGATGCCAACTTTGAAGCTCCATATCTCTTAAATGGTTGATCTTATGAAAAAAATTTATATGTGTCAAAGTTGTTTATTGGATCAAAATCTACAACTTTCATGTTGGAAGTTTTTTTCAGTTTGTAGGTGAAATTTTGAGAAATTCCCTTCCAAAGTTTGGAAAAAACCATGAAAAACACTTAGAAATGTTTCTAAGTATGAAAAGTCAAACTTTGACTTTTTTATTCTTGATTGATTTTCTTGATTTTTCTTGATCAAATGACTTCATATATCATATATTGATGATTCAAAACTTCAAAAGTCATGGTTGACCAAAATTCCCAAAAGTCAAAGGTGTTCTTGTACAGTTGACTTTTTTCAGACGAATCGCGTTTCTGGAGATTTCAAATGAAACAGGCTATCCTCACCAAATGAATGGTATGAATGGATCACATTGAAGCATTAGAGGTTATTGAGCCATGTTTTGAGTTGTAGCATCATTTCCTGATTAAAAAGTCAGTTGTTCAGTGAATTAGGTCAAAAACCCTAATTGTCGACCAGATGAAATTGATGACTGTAGGTCTTGAATTGAGATGTAATTTCCATTGGATTTTGTCATAGGGATTATTTGAGGATGATTGAAACTTTTGATTGACTTCCTGGGGATTTTTAGGGTTTCCCAGATGTGATCCCTGATTTCAGTCCCTGATAGTTCAAAACCCTTATCTGATGATTTGAATTTTCACTGTTGATCAATCCTTGTGTAGGAGATGTTCTGAGTCAATGGATGCATGAAAATTTTTGTTATTTTTGTACAAAGATGTATGCCATGATATGTCATGAATGGTTTACATGTAACAGATTTCAAATCGTATGGACCAGAAATATTCTAATTTCTCAGCACAAAGTGGCACATAATAGGATAGTTCTAAGGTTCTTTCAAACAAGGTTCTAGACACGGTTCTCAGAGTTACAAGCTACTTTTGAAAACTTGGTCATCTAGCAAATAACTTCCCATACAACCATGTTTTCAAATGAAGCCTATTCTGAGTGTGGTTTTCGCACTTACCCACGGTAATAGTTACGTTACGCAAGTTGGGCGCGAAACCACCATTTCCTAAAAAGTCATGGTTTAAGGGTTTTTCTAAAGGTCCCTAGAGTTAACGATCCAAATTGAAAATATCATCGCTCAAGTAAATAACTTACTTAACCAAAGACATCTTCTCAAAGGACCTACTCTAAGCTGGGTATTAGTACCTCCCACTTGACACTACGTCAAGCAAGTTTAATACTAAACCACCATCTTATCTTATGTGTTTCTTGAGCTCGGGTGTAGAGCTTTGTCCACAAAGTGCCAATAATCAAGATATTCCAACCATACAATAAAAAATCAAACAATAAAAGAAATAAATAAACAAATAAATAAAGCTAACAATAATACGAGAAAAACTAAACTAGGGTTGACTCTCTTAGGATATCCCCAGCAGAGTCGCCACTTTCTGTAGCGGTAAAAATGTGACTCGACGCGTTTTCACGCATTCGAAGTACAACAGAGTCGCCACCGAACTTTATTTATTCCAAGAAGGAAAGGGAAAATATCGATAAAACCCACGAAGAAAAAGAAAACAGGATAAGATGGTCATCGCAACCAAATTTAGGTTCGGGAGTCGGTTAAGCAAGGGGAAGGTATTAGCACCCCTCACCTCCATCGTACTCGATGGGACCCATTTAGTTAATCTTGTGATTAATTGTTAGCTTACATCTACTTGCGTTATTTATTAGGTTGGAAAAAAGAAAGAAACAAAAATAAGATTTTTTATTATTGTGCTCGCCAAGACATTTGTATCTTGTGCCTACGTATTCCCTAGTGCAATGGGAAAGTCAGAGCAATCGTAGTTCGGGAGAAGAACCACGAAATGTTTGTTGATTGATTTTAGCGAGAGGTACTCGATCGCTTTCAAATGGAAATACTACGCGCACATGGATGTGATATCACTACAAGAATGGATAACTAAATCAAGATAAGACACGATTTTGGCCATTATCGCATTCGAGTGGAAGATGTTAGATCTTCACATGTGGAAGTATGTTCGTATTGAAATTGAATAAGTGTCTTGTTTTATGAAAAAAGTGTTTTAGAATGTAAAAGGGTGTGAATGAATTGAAAGTTTGTTTGTTAAGAGAAATCAAACATTTAAACAAAAGCTTAACGGCCATCGCCCAAATGTTTGAAAGAGAAAATTGTATAAGTACGTACAACCTCCTCGTAGGTGATGAAGATGATTTGATGAGTTGAAAGACATTTAATTGGATCCAAGTATTTAAACAAAAGCTTAACGGCCATCGCTTAAGATACTTGAAAGAGTGTTTGTTAAATTGATTTTTATAAAGTCTTTAATGGAGTTTAAACATTCGAACAATGGCTTAACGGCCATCGCCTAAATGTTTAAAGAACAAATTGTACAAGTACGTACAAACTCTTCTTTCCATTATAGATAAAATGATTTGAATGTTAAAAGAAAGCATTTTTTGTAAAAAAAAGGTGAATTAAATCGAGTTTGAAAGAGTCTTTAATGGAGTCTAAACATCCAAACAAAGGCTTAACGGTCATCGCCTAAATGTTTAAGAACAATTTGTATAGGTACGTACAAACCCTTCTTCTCCAATTAAAACTCAAGACTCGATTCAATTAATTAAAAAAAAGGCTATTTTTGTATCATTTTAAAGTATTTGGAAAGGAATTCAATATGTACAAAAGAATATATATTCTTTGTCTTTCTGTTTAAGAAAATAAAAACTTTTAATTAAAATAGAATTTAAAATTTGGAACAAAATACTTTGAAAGTAATTGAGAAAAGAAGGATTTTAAAAAAGGAAAACTAATTGGGCCAGGAGAGTGCTGAAATCGAGCATGGAGTGAGGCCCAAAGGTTGAAACAAAAACAAAAAAGAAAACACATGTGTGAATCGGTTGGGCCAAGAGACAAGGCCCATAAACAGTATGAAGAAAAGCTGTAAAAATAACATGGACTGAACCGGATTGGGACGAACCAGATCCAGTTTCAGAACACACAATAAACCGGTTCCACTTGAGATAACCCTAAATTACTCAGCATTTCTTCATCCTTTCTCTCTCGCGATTGCTCTCTCTCGAATGGTCCCTCGGTTATTCTCTCGCACTCGTCTCTCTCGATTTCACTCTCACGCGATGCCGCCATTGAAAGAGCTTCGAAGCTCTCGTATCTCCCTCAGTTCAACAAACACACGAAAAAATAGGGCAACTAAAGAGAAACACCCTAACCCCCATCTTCATTCGATTTCATCAAGGTTACACATGCATGGTTAGAAATGGAAACAAATATAAACGCAAGACACAAATCGAAATTACATTAAATGGAAACTCCAGGTATGTTGTTCTTGCTCAGCTACTCAACCTCGTCTTCTTTGATTGGCTTCTGTGATTTTGAAATCTTGGTGTTGGGAAATTAGATTATGAGCAAGTGATGTGTGCGTGAGTTGAAGGTTAGCCGTGGTTTGGTTTGTTCACAGGGGAGTGAGTTTCGATGAAAATATGAGGAAGAGTGAGGTTTTGTGTTTGTGAGGTTATGTTTATGAGTGTGATTTATGAGTATTGAAGGTTGAGAGAAGGTTTGTTCGGTGTGGTTAATATGTGGTTGAAGTGTGAAGATCAGGTTGAGATTTGAAGATGTTGAAGCTTTTTAGCAGAAGTTTTGATAAGTTTTCTGTGAACTTCTTTTGCAGGTTCAGTGTGAAAGGAAGTTTGAGGGTGGCTTTTTGTGTATAGGTTTTGCTATAGGAATCGTGGCTGCCTCTATGAATCGTTTTTCGCCCCCTTTGCTGTTAACGAATGTCGCTTTTTATATTGAAAAGATTAGGGTTTTAATGTGAGCTTCAGATGAAAATTGGGGGGAAAATTTTGGTGAATTTGAACAAATATAGCTAACCGATCTTGTTGTTTTATTGGTTCAGGTTTTGTGTAGCCAATTTTGTGCAAGGTTTGGAGTATTGTGAAGCTGTTTTGTGTTGTAGTGGCAGTAGAATATTGGAGTGTAGTGTTGTTGCAGAGCTGAAGCAGAGGCGTGGGAGAGAGTTGAAAAGAAGACAAAATGCTGCAGAATTTTGTTGCTTTTTTGTTTGACTTTTGTGTAAAAATGGGCTTTGAAAAAGAAACAAATTGGACCAAGTTTAAAAAGAAATCAAAAAGCTTCCCCCTTTTTTTTTGTTTATTTTTTCTGTAAATTTTTTTTTGTAAAAGTAAATGGGCTTAAGACCAAAAATGGGCCTAAATTTAATAAAAAGGACTTTTATTTTTTAATATTTTTCCTAAAAGAAATTAGTAATAATAAAAAATAAAAATTAACAATAATAAATAAATAAATAAATAAAAATCCTAAATTAAATCCTAGACTAAAAATACAATAACATTAGAACAAAAATTAATCTAATCTAATGAGATATTAAATAAAAATTGAAATTAGAAAATAAAATGATATAAAAATAAAATGATATTAAAAAACTAAAATAACTCTAAACTATCTAAAGCTATTTTTTGTTGACTTTTAAAGGTCAGATTTTTCCAAGATATGCACATAAAATATGAATGCGATAATATCAAAATGAATGAAAATGCGTGGGTCAAAAATTGGGGTGCGACAGATGCCCCTATTTAAGTTTCTTCTATCGAAGATATGAAGAGACTTAAATACAAAGTACACAATTTTTGTCCTTCATATGCAAATGAAATGCAGTGCATGGACCTTTTTTGTTATTTTGAATGCAATATGATATGAGACATTCTGAATTTTGTGGGGAAAAGGGCTTGAAATAAGTGATCATGCCATAGTCATTCATGAGTAAAACATAGATGAATCTGGCAAGGAGAGTAAACAACAAAGGCAATCAGGGTAAAGCATGATTGAGCTTTGGGAAAAGAATATATGAGATGCCCAAGACAAAACATGAACGAGGATGTATTAAGTGACAATCAAGGTAAAACATGATCGAAGAACATCAACGGAAAGTCAAGGTAAAACATGACTGAAAGAACGTCAAAAGATAATCAAGGTAAAACATGATTGATGGATATCAAGATAAAACATGATCTAAGATAACCAAGATAAAACAGAACATCAAGATAAAACATGATCAAAGACGAATCAAGGTAAAACATGATTGACTCAGGTATTAGATGGGAATCAAGATAAAGCATGACTTAAGGAATATCGAATGAAGATCAAGGTAAAACATGACCGAAGGAATATCGAATGACAATCAAGGTAAAACATGATTGAAGAACACCAAAGAGAATCAAGGTAAAACATGATCGAAAAACACCAAATGGGATTCAAGATAAAACATGACTGAAGACAATCAAGATAAAACATGATTGAAGAATATCAAGATAAAACATGACTGAAGAACATCAAGATAAAACATGACCGAAGACAACCAAGATAAAGCATGGATGAGACATCATCGAAGGACAATCAAGGTAAAACATGATTGAAGCAACAAAGGCAATCAAGGTAAAACATGATTGGATAACATCAAAGAGAATCAGGGTAAAACATGATTGAACTTTAAGAAGAAAGCATCAGAGACATCCAAGGTAAAACATGAACGAGACAGAAAATTGACAAATGCCAAATAAGTTGGATTTAGACCATAAGGTAAGATGTTACAAACAACAATACTTGAGAAAATGCACATGAGTATGCATGATATATGAAATTTTCCATGCATGATATATGAATGATCAATGTAATGCATTTGGCTATGATAACTGAGGTAGACTCTTTGTGAGGGTAGATTGGAATTCTGATTCCTCAACACAAGAACATTGCCAACTCTGTTATGTCACACTGATGGTCCTCTTGAGAAGGACTTTTAAACTGCATGGGGATCACTGAAGAAGAATGCCCCTGACTGGCTGATTGTTATATGATCGTTGCTTCAGTTCTTTTGAAATGAATGTCGAGAACATTTGCCCCAATATAAGTCTTGGATAAAGGCCCTTGAAGTAACGTGCCCCTGATAGGATCACTGACCAAGTTTCTCGACTGTTTGAACTTCCTAGAAGATGAGTACTTGCAAATAAAATGTTCATTCAAAAATGGAAATTTTAATGCAACGCTCAAAGCATATTTTGAAATCAAGATCATTATTGGAATGATGTTATTGATGCAAAGAAAATGAACCAAAAGTCCAAACACAATTGTCAAGACAATCAAAGTGATGGATAAAGCAAAAGGTATGGTAAAACAAATGATTTGCAAAGATCTTTAGGAGTCAGGTTAACGCAACCTTGTTGTAATACGCTTTCAAAATAAACCTTACTTCAATTAGGTCTTTTGAAGGTTGTAACGTGGCTCGGTTCACGGTTTAAGAAACAAAGGATATAGGCTCAAAGCAAATTTGTACCCACCCCATTCTTCGTGATGAACTTCAGTCCTACGTTCAGTTAATTCAAATTATGCATTCAGGCTCCAAGAGACTTTGGAATTGCACCTATGATAATGATGATGGTTTAAAGACCAAGGGAATCTTTGAGATGGCAGTTACCTCTTCCATTTAATAGTCACAACGTTTTATTGTTGTTCATGGAATTTACTGACTTCTCTTTTTTGCTTTATCCCTAACTTTTGCCTGAACTGTCTTCATTTGAGATTACAGCCAGCGGGATGTCCCAATTTTGACTAAGTCTCCTTCGTAGGTTTTGACTTAGCGGGCTTTTTCTTTTTTTTGAATTTTTTTTTTTGTTATTGGAAAGATAGTGACTGCCTTGATAATGATTAATGATAACCATCTTGGTCACTTTTGACTGAAACCCTTGTTGAAAAAGGTGTACTTAATGATTTTCTTGATATTGAATGCACAAACAAATTAACTGAGAACTACCCTGCCCCAGGTTAAAATTGCGGGTTTTTCACACAGAAAGAAACACCAACTTCTAGGCTCAAAGGGGGTTGACTAGGATTAACTCCTTATTTCTCCAGTGTTTGGGGAGTGAAACAATGCCTTTACATCATCAGCAAAGTTCTATTTGAAAGCATACAATTCAACAACTTGGGTATTTTGTTTTCATCATCCTCCCTCCAATCTTTGCATAAAAGAAAAGTTTGATAAAGAAAGTGAACAAGAAATATATATTTTTGTTTTTTGAAAGATGAAGCATAAAGATAAACACAATGGATTGAATTGAAACACGCAATGCTCATTTCATTAAAATTAATAATCAAGAACAAACAAAATTCAAATGCAGTACACAAGATAACATAAGGAAATTACAAACAACGGGAAACAAGGCCTAGTGACTAATCGGTGACGAGGAGGAGCTATCCTATCACGAAACACTTGGCTTTAGGGGAGTGTCTTGTCATTCTCATTCTTCAGCCACTTTTGTCATGCTCAGGCAAAGGATTGTCGACAACATTGGGATTGATGTCTTTGAAAGTGAGCAGCTTCGTTCTAACCAACTCTTGAACTCTTTCTTTCAGAGGGAAACATCTTTCCAGATCATGGCCTGCCGCACCTTGATGAAAAGCGCAATGAAGATCAGATCTGAAACCTTCAGGGAGAGGGTTTCGAGGCGGAGGCATAGATCTCGTTGTAATCAACCCTTTGTGGACCAAAGCTGGATATAACTCAGTATAAGTCATTGGAATAGGATCGAAGTCAATCCTATTACGAGTCTGATTCGGGTTAACAGCTTGAGGTCGAGGAGCTTGAACTTGCGGAGCCTTAGTCACAGGAGCAACGATAACTATAATTGGTTGATCATAGTTATTAGTCCTTTGACGAGGTCTTCTGCCTTCATCACTCACAGCATTCGTTTCTCCATCCTTTTTCTTGTAGAAGCTTCCAAAAGACTTTCTTGCCCCATTAGAAGATTCAGCAGCATTGGCAATTTTGCCATTCTTAATTCCTTCTTCTAGCCTTTGACCAATAGTCACCAAGTCAGTAAAGTTTGAGGACATACTTCCAATCATCTTCTCCCAATAGAAGGGTGAAAGAGTATCCATGAACATTCCAGTTAATTCCTTTTCAACCAAAGGAGGTTCCACTTGAGAAGCTAGCTCTCTCCAACGTTGAGCATACTCCTTGAAGGACTCTCTTTCTTTTTGAGACATGTGTTGCAATTGACGGCGATCAGGAGCCATGTCTAGATTGTACTTGTATTGCTTCATGAAAGCATCATTAAGATCTTGGAAGCAGTGGATACGACTCTTTTCAAGTCCCATATACCATTTCAGGGAAGCACCAGTTAGACTATCTTGAAAACAGTGGATAAGGAGTTTGTCATTCTTGGTATAAGCAGCCATCTTGCGGTAGTACATGGTCAAATGACTTCTTGGACAAGTATACCCTTTGTACTTTTCAAACTCAGGAGTCTTGAATTTGGAAGGCATAACCAAGTCAGAAACTAAGCACATGTTCTCAGCAGCTACCCCAAAGTAATCAGCACCTTCCATAACTCTTAGTCTTTTTTCCAGGATTTGGTACTGTTCTTTGACTTCATTAATGTTACCAGCTTCTCTTTGACTTTCACTTTGATGATCTTCAGCATGGTACTCAAAGAGAGGATTTTCATAAGTGGTTTGGGCAGCAGCGTGTATCATAGGCTGAGACTCAGTCATGATTGGAGCTTGGAACATTGGTCGTGAAGTTTGACCCAACATAGCAGCAGTAGCGTGAGGTGGAGAATAATCCGGAGGTAAACCAAACTCAGGCCAAGTAGTGGCTGGCCTTTGAATAGGAATGGGGTCTTCAACATCATCGGCGACCTCTTGAATAACAGTCCTTTGAGGCGGTTCTCCTCTAGCAATCAGAACTTGGATCATCTCTGTGAGCTTAGTCATTTCTGACTTTAAATCTTCAATTTCCATTCTGACTTCAGCATTGTGTTGCTCTTGATCTGCCATTCTTCTTCTGACGTTGGCTCTAGTCTCGTACTCGTGTGGAGGAACCAGCTTGACGGTGAACAGAAGACTGTTGAAGATGAATATAGACGACATGAGTTGACAACTCGAATGAATATGGATGCATGAAAATTTTTGTTATTTTTGTACAAAGATGTATGCCATGATATGTCATGAATGGTTTACATGTAACAGATTTCAAATCGTATGGACCAGAAATATTCTAATTTCTCAGCACAAAGTGGCACATAATAGGATAGTTCTAAGGTTCTTTCAAACAAGGTTCTAGACACGGTTCTCAGAGTTACAAGCTACTTTTGAAAACTTGGTCATCTAGCAAATAACTTCCCATACAACCATGTTTTCAAATGAAGCCTATTCTGAGTGTGGTTTTCGCACTTACCCACGGTAATAGTTACGTTACGCAAGTTGGGCGCGAAACCACCATTTCCTAAAAAGTCATGGTTTAAGGGTTTTTCTAAAGGTCCCTAGAGTTAACGATCCAAATTGAAAATATCATCGCTCAAGTAAATAACTTACTTAACCAAAGACATCTTCTCAAAGGACCTACTCTAAGCGGGGTATTAGTACCTCCCACTTGACACTACGTCAAGCAAGTTTAATACTAAACCACCATCTTATCTTATGTGTTTCTTGAGCTCGGGTGTAGAGCTTTGTCCACAAAGTGCCAATAATCAAGATATTCCAACCATACAATAAAAAATCAAACAATAAAAGAAATAAATAAACAAATAAATAAAGCTAACAATAATACGAGAAAAACTAAACTAGGGTTGACTCTCTTAGGATATCCCCAGCAGAGTCGCCACTTTCTGTAGCGGTAAAAATGTGACTCGACGCGTTTTCACGCATTCGAAGTACAACAGAGTCGCCACCGAACTTTATTTATTCCAAGAAGGAAAGGGAAAATATCGATAAAACCCACGAAGAAAAAGAAAACAGGATAAGATGGTCATCGCAACCAAATTTAGGTTCGGGAGTCGGTTAAGCAAGGGGAAGGTATTAGCACCCCTCACCTCCATCGTACTCGATGGGACCCATTTAGTTAATCTTGTGATTAATTGTTAGCTTACATCTACTTGCGTTATTTATTAGGTTGGAAAAAAGAAAGAAACAAAAATAAGATTTTTTATTATTGTGCTCGCCAAGACATTTGTATCTTGTGCCTACGTATTCCCTAGTGCAATGGGAAAGTCAGAGCAATCGTAGTTCGGGAGAAGAACCACGAAATGTTTGTTGATTGATTTTAGCGAGAGGTACTCGATCGCTTTCAAATGGAAATACTACGCGCACATGGATGTGATATCACTACAAGAATGGATAACTAAATCAAGATAAGACACGATTTTGGCCATTATCGCATTCGAGTGGAAGATGTTAGATCTTCACATGTGGAAGTATGTTCGTATTGAAATTGAATAAGTGTCTTGTTTTATGAAAAAAGTGTTTTAGAATGTAAAAGGGTGTGAATGAATTGAAAGTTTGTTTGTTAAGAGAAATCAAACATTTAAACAAAAGCTTAACGGCCATCGCCCAAATGTTTGAAAGAGAAAATTGTATAAGTACGTACAACCTCCTCGTAGGTGATGAAGATGATTTGATGAGTTGAAAGACATTTAATTGGATCCAAGTATTTAAACAAAAGCTTAACGGCCATCGCTTAAGATACTTGAAAGAGTGTTTGTTAAATTGATTTTTATAAAGTCTTTAATGGAGTTTAAACATTCGAACAATGGCTTAACGGCCATCGCCTAAATGTTTAAAGAACAAATTGTACAAGTACGTACAAACTCTTCTTTCCATTATAGATAAAATGATTTGAATGTTAAAAGAAAGCATTTTTTGTAAAAAAAAGGTGAATTAAATCGAGTTTGAAAGAGTCTTTAATGGAGTCTAAACATCCAAACAAAGGCTTAACGGCCATCGCCTAAATGTTTAAGAACAATTTGTATAGGTACGTACAAACCCTTCTTCTCCAATTAAAACTCAAGACTCGATTCAATTAATTAAAAAAAAGGCTATTTTTGTATCATTTTAAAGTATTTGGAAAGGAATTCAATATGTACAAAAGAATATATATTCTTTGTCTTTCTGTTTAAGAAAATAAAAACTTTTAATTAAAATAGAATTTAAAATTTGGAACAAAATACTTTGAAAGTAATTGAGAAAAGAAGGATTTTAAAAAAGGAAAACTAATTGGGCCAGGAGAGTGCTGAAATCGAGCATGGAGTGAGGCCCAAAGGTTGAAACAAAAACAAAAAAGAAAACACATGTGTGAATCGGTTGGGCCAAGAGACAAGGCCCATAAACAGTATGAAGAAAAGCTGTAAAAATAACATGGACTGAACCGGATTGGGACGAACCAGATCCAGTTTCAGAACACACAATAAACCGGTTCCACTTGAGATAACCCTAAATTACTCAGCATTTCTTCATCCTTTCTCTCTCGCGATTGCTCTCTCTCGAATGGTCCCTCGGTTATTCTCTCGCACTCGTCTCTCTCGATTTCACTCTCACGCGATGCCGCCATTGAAAGAGCTTCGAAGCTCTCGTATCTCCCTCAGTTCAACAAACACACGAAAAAATAGGGCAACTAAAGAGAAACACCCTAACCCCCATCTTCATTCGATTTCATCAAGGTTACACATGCATGGTTAGAAATGGAAACAAATATAAACGCAAGACACAAATCGAAATTACATTAAATGGAAACTCCAGGTATGTTGTTCTTGCTCAGCTACTCAACCTCGTCTTCTTTGATTGGCTTCTGTGATTTTGAAATCTTGGTGTTGGGAAATTAGATTATGAGCAAGTGATGTGTGCGTGAGTTGAAGGTTAGCCGTGGTTTGGTTTGTTCACAGGGGAGTGAGTTTCGATGAAAATATGAGGAAGAGTGAGGTTTTGTGTTTGTGAGGTTATGTTTATGAGTGTGATTTATGAGTATTGAAGGTTGAGAGAAGGTTTGTTCGGTGTGGTTAATATGTGGTTGAAGTGTGAAGATCAGGTTGAGATTTGAAGATGTTGAAGCTTTTTAGCAGAAGTTTTGATAAGTTTTCTGTGAACTTCTTTTGCAGGTTCAGTGTGAAAGGAAGTTTGAGGGTGGCTTTTTGTGTATAGGTTTTGCTATAGGAATCGTGGCTGCCTCTATGAATCGTTTTTCGCCCCCTTTGCTGTTAACGAATGTCGCTTTTTATATTGAAAAGATTAGGGTTTTAATGTGAGCTTCAGATGAAAATTGGGGGGAAAATTTTGGTGAATTTGAACAAATATAGCTAACCGATCTTGTTGTTTTATTGGTTCAGGTTTTGTGTAGCCAATTTTGTGCAAGGTTTGGAGTATTGTGAAGCTGTTTTGTGTTGTAGTGGCAGTAGAATATTGGAGTGTAGTGTTGTTGCAGAGCTGAAGCAGAGGCGTGGGAGAGAGTTGAAAAGAAGACAAAATGCTGCAGAATTTTGTTGCTTTTTTGTTTGACTTTTGTGTAAAAATGGGCTTTGAAAAAGAAACAAATTGGACCAAGTTTAAAAAGAAATCAAAAAGCTTCCCCCTTTTTTTTTGTTTATTTTTTCTGTAAATTTTTTTTTGTAAAAGTAAATGGGCTTAAGACCAAAAATGGGCCTAAATTTAATAAAAAGGACTTTTATTTTTTAATATTTTTCCTAAAAGAAATTAGTAATAATAAAAAATAAAAATTAACAATAATAAATAAATAAATAAAAAAAAAATCCTAAATTAAATCCTAGACTAAAAATACAATAACATTAGAACAAAAATTAATCTAATCTAATGAGATATTAAATAAAAATTGAAATTAGAAAATAAAATGATATAAAAATAAAATGATATTAAAAAACTAAAATAACTCTAAACTATCTAAAGCTATTTTTTGTTGACTTTTAAAGGTCAGATTTTTCCAAGATATGCACATAAAATATGAATGCGATAATATCAAAATGAATGAAAATGCGTGGGTCAAAAATTGGGGTGCGACAATGCAGAGCCTTGCAACTTGCTTCTTCTTTGGTGATTTGGCATTTGGAGATAGAAAGGAATCTTACCATTTAATGCAAAATGGTTAAAGTGACTTAACCATGGTTATTTCTCTAAGCTTCTTATCTCTTTCCTATCTGATCCCAAACCAGAAAATATCTTCTAATTATTGCATTGGTGTGTCATCACTTGCATTATTTGGTAAGATAGTTCATAACTTTGGCAAAATGACTTGAAATTTCAAGTGAAATGGTCACTAATGGCAAAATTTAAAGCCATAGCTACACTCCATATTTTTTCATGCTCTTGGACATTTTGGAAAGCTCATGTTACATACTTCAAAACCCTAGTTGGAAGTTTCTTCAAGACCTTTAAGGAAATGGGTGAAAAAGATCCATGAACTTTGAGAAAAATGAAGTTTCAAGTGAAATTTTCCAAAGATGCCAACTTTGAAGCTCCATATCTCTTAAATGGTTGATCTTATGGAAAAAATTTATATGTGTCAAAGTTGTTTATTGGATCAAAATCTACAACTTTCATGTTGGAAGTTTTTTTCAGTTTGTAGGTGAAATTTTGAGAAATTCCCTTCCAAAGTTTGGAAAAAACCATGAAAAACACTTAGAAAGTTTTTCAAGTATGAAAAGTCAAACTTTGACTTTTTGATTCTTGATTGATTTTCTTGATTTTTCTTGATCAAATGACTTCATATATCATATATTGATGATTCAAAACTTCAAAAGTCATGGTTGACCAAAATTCCCAAAAGTCAAAGGTGTTCTTGTACAGTTGACTTTTTTCAGACGAATCGCGTTTCTGGAGATTTCAAATGAAACAGGCTATCCTCACCAAATGAATGGTATGAATGGATCACATTGAAGCATTAGAGGTTATTGAGCCATGTTTTGAGTTGTAGCATCATTTCCTGATTAAAAAGTCAGTTGTTCAGTGAATTAGGTCAAAAACCCTAATTGTCGACCAGATGAAATTGATGACTGTAGGTCTTGAATTGAGATGTAATTTCCATTGGATTTTGTCATAGGGATTATTTGAGGATGATTGAAACTTTTGATTGACTTCCTGGGGATTTTTAGGGTTTCCCAGATGTGATCCCTGATTTCAGTCCCTGATAGTTCAAAACCCTTATCTGATGATTTGAATTTTCACTGTTGATCAATCCTTGTGTAGGAGATGTTCTGAGTCAATGGATTAGGTCAAAATGATGCACTTGGGGTCTTGAGGTCATGTCCCAAGTCATTAGATCAAATTCTGAGCAAAAGTCAGGAGTATGCTATCTTCAGTCAAAACCCTAATTTGATTAGTTCAGAGCCTTTGAGATTGTTGAAATGAATCTCTGAGGACCAAATGTTGATTATTGATGAAGATAATTCTTTTGAGATGAAGGGAGAACAAAACCCTAATTGATTGTTACTTGTACTAATGAGTGATTTCTTGATTAAACCCTGCTGAGTCACAAGTAGCAAACACAAACTATGCAATTTGTTAGAGATGCAAATGATGCATATGCAGATGATATGAGGTGGTATCTTAGGTCAAAAATTGGGGTATGACACAAGCCCTCTAACTTGTTTATGAAGCCATAATCAGAGATTTACACACTCTTTTGAGCTATCATCCACATGCTTAAGCCATTACACAATGAATCATTCCATTTCAAGCATAAAGATCACACCTCCATTCTTGTAAAGAGGCTTTAATCTAACCACTCTTGCATTTAGCCTCTAATCATGTTTCTTCTGCAGCAAAAGCAAGTTGAACACCACAAGCAAACCTCTAAAGTTCAGAACAAAGTCACACAAGCATGCTTGCAGCCTTGTACTTTCCATTGAAACCATAACTTTCACATAACTTCATGGATAAGCAATGTGGTACAACTATCACATGGGAGCTCCAAATTTTGAGATTTTTCCCTCCAAAAACCCTAATCTTGGCCTATAAATAAAGGGTCTTGCTTCCATGATCAAACACACAAGAAATCCCAAAGTCACTCTTCATTCCAAAAATCCATTTTTTGTGTCATTTGCATTATCATAGCAAATTTTAGTTAGAGAAGTTCTGGATGAAAACCAACCTTTCTAACAACTTATAAACATCATTTAGAAGCTATCTACCACTTCCACAACCTCCCAAAACCCCTCTGTAGCAACCTGCCCTAAAAATTAAAATTTAAAGTCGCCACCTATTCTACCAGGGCGAATAAGAAACCCTACGCAGTTAAGAGATCCGGGTAAGTTATTATAATCAGGTCAAGGGAAGGTGCTAGGCACCCTTAACTCTTTCCTAAGGTTTGCATTTAGGGTTTATAAGAGTGTTATGGTAAGGTTTGTGGCAGAAAATTAATAGGGTGAAAAGTGAGATTTAAAACCTGATTGAGGTTTTGGGGAAAGGGACTCGCCTTGGTTATCCAAGTGCCTACGTACCTCCTTATGGAGGATCAGAATCTACGTAGTTCAGAGGAGGGTTGTACGCCTTAGATTTAGTATGAATGTGTTGAAGGTATTTTGAATTAGCTTATCGTAGTTTTTTGAAAATCCATAATTTGAAGATGAAAATGTGTTTTAATAAGGCATACAACCCTAATTATAATATGTTTTATCAATCGTGATGATCAATAGGTTTAATCACCATAATTAACAGATTTAATAATGAATTGCTAATTATTATAATCTATTGATTCGATTATCACCACTAGCAAATAAATGTGTTTTAAATTAGATTATTAATTATCGTTAATCCTCGTAATCAATAGATTTGATTAAAATAAATAACAAATTGATAAAAATTGTTAATCATCGTAACCAATAGAATCAGTTAAAACCCTTTAGCAAATAAACTTTATTTGAATTAATTAATTAATTAAATAATCGATTATTACCCATCGCGATCAATTAATTTAATCGAAACGAATAATAAATAAGATTTTAATATTTATTATATTATTACTTCAATTTAAAAATTACATTATCTATGTAAATAATAATTAAAACTTAATTATATAATGGTATAAAATAATTAAAACAAAATAAGAAAAACTGGATTTTTATTACGTGTGGTTTGGCTGAGGGTTTATGACATGTTCCTGCAATTCTAGCGGATTAGATCTAAGTGGCTAAGGGATCCTATAGATGGATCTGAAGGAGCATGGTGCTCTACCTGGTAGGCGCAGCACACAATCAAGAAACAAAGTCTCTTATAAAAAATAATAGGGAGTGAGGGATCGAACCCTCGTCCCTTCGTTCCACACGCACTCCACTCACCACCCTAACTAGCCAACGCATTCGTTTAAATAACGCATTCATAATATAATATAATATAATATATAAAACCAGAAAATCTTGGATTAAACGCGCGCAAAAGTTTAAATGGAAGAACCAGACGAAGACACCCCATCATCTTCTCCAATAAACCTGTTAAAACCCTAAAAATTTAGCTACGAATTCGCTACGAATTCTTCTTGTAGCCAATTAACCTGTTCAATATAAAATCACACACATGCAATAAAAAGTTTTCGCGACCATACTATCTTCTTCGTCCAAGTCCCTTAAATCCAATTATAACCCTAATTCCTTCTAATTTTACCTAAAACGTAAACCCCTAATTTGAACTCACACGACCTAACAATGGTGGATTGTGATTAAACCACGCAAACACCAAGATTCTTACCTAGAAATGTTCAGAGCACTAAAACAAACCACAATATGCAATTAAATTCCAATGGAGATGCATGAATCACCGTAATCGAGTATCGTTTATTCACGACTTACTTGGGCTTATATGGAGATGTTCTGGGGGTGTTGATGCAGCGTGATGATCCAAACACCTTCAGAATCCTTCAAGGAACGTTTTACAATCCTTAGATCCCTTTGAAACACCTTAATTCTTCAAAACTGAATTCAAGCTTTTGGTGAATTTTTGTGTTCTTGAATATGCTCTCCTGCCCAGAAAAATCGACCCCTCATGCTTTGCACTATGTTCCCTACTCATAGTGGAACAAATTAGGTCAAAGAGATGAATCCAATCTCCATGATTTATGCAATTACAAATTTGATTGAATCTTGATTTTAAACTTTCCAAACTTGGCCATTTATGCTCCCTCTCTTTCCAATCTATTTTTGCACACGAAATTATATTGAAATATGGCATAAATGTTGATTAGAATTGATCCTTATAAGGCCCATAATCAAATATTTGATTTTTCTTTGATTTATATGACTTTTAATCACCTTTTAATTGAATAAAAATCCATAATAAATCATATAAAACCCAATAATTCGTGGCAAATGCATTTGATAGCTTGGATAACTTGTGGATCAAGATTAAACCTTAAAAAGTTAGGCCCATTTGCAAGAAACTCCAATTTGAATCACTTTTATTTCACATTTTGCCTCCAAAATTGCCCAACTTTGACAAGGCATATCTCCCTCAATTTTTAATATATGGAAGAGTTCTAGGACTTTTTGGAAACCTCAAGATGTCCTCTACAAGCCACTTTGGAACCTTTTTTCCATTTGAAGATTTTATCTTGATGATATGCCCTTTGAAAAAAAACTGCTTTTGGTTGACTTTTGAAAAGGACCTATAATCTTTTGTACCATATCTCTCAAATGAAGTATTTCTGGCCTTGGTATGTGAGAGACAAAGTTTTACAGAATCCAATTTCCTTCAAAATAGGCTTTGAGTGAGAAATTTCTGACATTCCATGTGAAAGTTATGCCTGGTCAAAGTATAGTTGACTTTTTAGACCAAAACCCTAATTTAGTAACTATGCCCTTTGCTGATTTTGAAGCTTTTCCTTGATGAATCATGATCAAACTTTGATCAAATGATGAATGATACTTCATAATATTGATGTTAACAAAAAAATCAGGAGTTTTGACTATACTTTGACTATAGTTGACTTTTAGGTCAAACTAGTCGACCGTGGATCATCTGAGCCATTGAATGAGCAATCCTTGGAATTGAAGCTTGCTTTTGACATGGAGATAGTTTGGAACATAATGAGACATATGAAATCCATTGAAGACCTTGATTCATCAATTTTCTTAGGAAAATGCAAAACCCTAGTTCAGGAGGTCCTTGATTAGGAGAGTGCCTTGAGTAAATCCTTGAGCCTTGAGTCATTGAAGATGGAATGAGGTGGGAAAATTTTGGGGTATGACACCCTCTAACCAAAAATCACCATTTTCACTTTCATTTACATGTCATAAAGGCCTAAACCTTCCAAAACACAAACTAAACACAAACCTACCAAACTACCACTTCATATAGCTTATATACATCAACTAGAAGCTATCCAAACCATCACTTAAGACCTGTAGCACCAAAATCACCAACTTCCATTTTTACATACACCACTTGCATTTGAAGTTGAGTTGAGCCATACAGATCATTTCAAACCAAACCAAACACTCAAACACCTCATATATTAGTTATAGAAGCTATCTAGGTCATTAAATAGCATCTGTAACATCATCTTCATCATTTGCCATTGTTGCTTGCTCAAGAAGAAGGAGGTATCGGCTTTGAATTTTTGGGCATCTTCAAGTCAATCTAAGCATTCAGTTAGCTTCATTAGAAATTAGTGGAGCTATCTAGATCCTCACAGCACATCTGCAACACCTCAAAGCAGGGATTCGATCCCCACTTTCAGAGGTAAAATTTCCGAACTCAAACTCAATCATAGAGGTATCATTTTGATGAAAACTCAATACCATTGTGTTTAGAATTGTCCAAGGATCAAAAGCCCTCTGGTTTCACTAATTTATTCAAAATGTAGACCATTTAATTTGATTTTGAAAAATTAAGGTTCTTAGTAATTTTCCAGAAATTCACGAGCTTTGATTTGAATTAACTTTTGAATGTTATATGGTTGAGTTCATATCATCATGCTGATCATGTTAATGCCTTATTTTGTTAAAATTAATTGAGTTTGAGAGCAGTTCAAATTTGTGCCATTGTTGTTGTCTGCGTTGCAAGATGAAGAAGAAGAAGAAGAAGAAGAAGAAGTGGGAAATTTGAATTTTAGTAGCTTGTTTTATTTTAAGTTTAATGGTAGTTGTTTTACTAACGACTACATCGTTATAGCCCAATTGGTTGTGTGTGTTTGTGAAGCATGTCCCAAAGGTCTGGGGTTCGAATCCCCCTCGCCCCAGACTTTTTGTGAATTAATTTGCATTTTCCATTTCCAATTGAGTTTTACTTATTTCTTTATGAATGGGCCTTATGATCAAGCAATGGCGCTTGGCCCATTGGCTAACGTTTTATGTTGAAAACGTGAGGGCCTGAGTTCAATCCTCACCAAAGCCAAAACATTAATTTTTTTAACACTTGTTTATTTCAAATTTTATCAAACTTTGAAAAATCATTAAAAATAGGAAAATCAACTTTTTTAACTTGTTCTTTTTTGTGTGGTTTATTTATATTGCCTATTTTATTATCATGATTAAAAAAATCAAAAATATTTATTATTTCATCATTTAAAAATTAATCAAAAACACGTATTTTAAGTGTTAAGAAATCAATAAAAATCATTCCTTTTTGGATATTTTCTTCAAATTAACTTTGTGTATTTTTGTAAATATATGTTTAGGGTTAGGATAACATATCCTTGAATTTCTCATGTATCCTTAGACCAATTCTCTTTTAGAATTTGGTATTTAATCACTAAATAAATTAATTAGGTTTAGGTGTTAATTTCAAAACCCTAATTTCAAAATCCTAATTTAAAAATATGTTGATCTTTATTATCCATGTTAAATGAAAATGTGACTTGATCATTATCCTTTGGACTTGTACATATACTTGTTGATTTCCATCCTTGTGTTTTGTACTTATTATCCATTGTATTATCATTTGTATATACTTTGTTTATCTAACCCACATGCATGAGTTTCATATTCATCATCCATCATTCATTCATATATGAATCCCTCCAAAGGGACAAATATCCATTATCATTGATGATTATCATACTTACTTGTTTATCTTTTATGACACATGTTATCACACATACACACACACACACACACACACACACACACACACACACACACACACACACACACACACACACACACACACTTGAGGTATCCATTGATTGATTGCTTAAGTTGTTTGTTGAAAATCCAAAGGAATGAGAATGGTATTGACTAAAATTGTCAAGGTACTCAAACTCTTTTCCAAATCTCTTTTATTTTGTGTTAAAGTATTGTTAAAGCTTTTCACCTATCTTTATGGTTTTGTATTATTAAAGCATAACCTTTTCAAATTTAAAAATGGTTTTGTATTGTTAAAGCTCAACCTTTTTTAATCCGCCCTTGGTTTTGTATTGTTAAAGCTGAACATTTTTAAACCCACCCTTGGTTTTGTATTGTTAAATCTCAACCAACCTTTTATTTTAAAACCTTGACACTAAGAGGAGAATTATTCCCGGTGAAACTACTATTAGTCCATTGAACTTGTATTGTTAAAGCTTGGTCCCTTTTTATTGGTTTTGTATTGTTAAAGCTCAACCACCCCTTCATTTTAAAATCTTGGTACCAAGAGAAGAATTATTCCCAATGAAACTACTCTTTGTCCATTGACCTTGTATTGTTAAAGCTTGATCCCTTTTTAAAAAAAAATTGTTGAGTATTGTTAAAGCTCAACACCCAAAAAGATTTTGGCCACTTTGGCTCTTTTATTTTCCTTTTAAGAGGAACTACAAAAGCTCTTACTTCCCTTTTCTTTAAAAGGGGTATGTAGGCCTAAGATGCGTTGTCTTATCGAGCTCACTTTCAAAAACTTCTTTTCCCATCCCCACACTCTTTTTAAACAAATTCACATATGCTTTTCAAATAGATGTACACAAAAACAATAACATTTTCAAAGAGGTTCCCATGGAGTACCATGGATATGAGGGATGCTTAAAACCTTCCCCTTATATAACAAACCCACTTACCCAAATCTCTGATAAGTTTATTAGTTTTAATTTTAAAAACTTCTGTGGGTTTTATTCAATTCGCTCTTTCTCCCATTCCTTTTTTGGAAACAATAAAGCGCGGTGGCGACTCTGTTTAAAATAAATAAGCTAAGTCTTTCCCATGGATTTAGTCTCACTAAATTTCACCGCTACAGGACATTGTAACATTTTGATAATATCTTCTCCCGATCTCTGAATCTTCGAATCCTTAGTAGATTATCGGCAAAAATTATTCCACATTACCTTAAATTGTCATCCATCTTAAGTGCAAACTGGGTGAACTGTACGTTTCCTTCAGTGTCTAGTGGTGGTGGACGGTACTCGAGCTTGATTACCATCCAATTTTCTGGATATTGTAAGATAGAATTGAGTAATGGTAATCAACTCGGCAAGAGGCATGTCCTCGGAGAGCCAAAATTGAAGTGGAAATTTCGCACCATTGAAGTAAACAAAATTAATGTGGGGATATGTTTGGGTCATCTCTAATTTCTGGTGTGTGATGTTGAAGAAATGGTTTGGAGACCTTATTTATAGAAGATTTGGAGCAATGACACTAGACGTATTTTGTGGATCCTTCAACAAACTCTTGCATATATCCAACGCCCATGTAACATTGTCTTCTTTCTCACATTCGAGAAATGCAAATCCAACCGAAAATGTCTTCTCTGCAGAAGTGACACCAACAATTTCTAGAAGCGGAAGCCTCTACTTGTTGGTCTTGTATGTTGAGTCAATTATAAGGATGGTTGGAAATGTGTTGAATAACTTGATACTTTCTTGTTTGAGTCCAAAAAATGTCACAGACACTGACCTTATCATCACACACTTTGTACCTTGAAATATAGTGGTTATCATCCAAAAGTTTCAAAAGTTGTTGCATTTTGGATCTCAGACTTTTGCTCGAAATGTTCTGTTTATAACGTTCGTTGTATACATGCTTGATATTTTAAACATTTTATGGTCTTTTCTGTTTCAAATATGCAAGTATGTTTCTCGGCGTAACTCTGATTATCGACATTTCCGAAATAATTTCTTTCTCCTCTGGCTTAACTTGACCTACAATTGGATGACCTTGTAGCTTGGTGTCCAACACATGATTATATTTACCACAAATGACACTAAACCTCCACGTATCATTCACCGTACAAGATCCGCACAATTTAAACAGACACTCACATTTTCTCGATCCAGTGTCATCATGTTTTAACTTCTGAATTTTTGGAACATATTTTCCACCTCTCTTGTATCTCATCGTTACAAATGGTTCTCTTCTACTAGTGTCATTGTCGGACCTTCCAATCACAACGCCAAACCCAAGTTTGCTAGCTTCCATTCAGACCCAGTCAAACATATGTTGACGAACATTGAAAACTTGATCATTTGTAAATTGTTGCCTAACATCTATCTCGACAATAATCGTTTTAGCATCATCATTCCCCTCATCCGGCTTAGCATCATCATTCACCTTGGTATAAGATGAATATTTTCAGAAATGCATCTCTGAAAAATATCACAGAATGTTAAATTTTAACGTTCAAGTGTAAATAGGGTGTTCTCAGAGATGTATTTCCAAAACACCTTAAAATTTGATCTGGAGTGCGTTTGAAGATGCATCTCCGAAAGACATTTTAGGATTTTCAGAGATTTTTTCCTCCCCTACAATTGTTGTTGAATAAACTTTAATGTTATGTTAAGTGGATTTTTATTAATAAGTTAGTGGAAAACAAAGAGTCTCTTGTAGTTGAAAGATCAAGAGATAGTGGCCTATTAATAGTATCAATTTGCTTTAAATTCCTAGTATAGCAGAAGTCTCTTGGGTCTATATAAAGACTTGATTGTATTTTCATTTTCAACAAGAAAGTAAAAATGCAGTTTTAAAGTAAGATCTCCACCAATGGAAGTTTAGTGAAAAAGTGTCCAAAATATTATAATTGCAGTAGTCAATTTTTACAAATTGGCATCAGAGCTAATGGCGAATACGGAGAGTCAAAGGCCGCTACCACGATTAACGAAGGAGAATTACGAAAACTGGAGTATCCAAATGAAAGCTCTTCTTGGATCTCTAAATTCGTGGGAGACAGTCGAAACTGGTTTCATAGAACCAGATAATATTTTGAAAGCTGGAGTATCCAAATGAAAGCTCTTCTTGGACCAATATTTTGAGTTTGGGGCAACTTACAGAAAAAGGTTATTCGATATTCATGAAAGATCGGATATTACACTTGAAGGACAAACTAGGGCATCTGATTGCTTAAGTCGAAAAGGGGAGAAATCGAATGTACAAACTGAACTTGAGAAGCGTTTAAGGAAAATGTTTGCAAGTCAATGTCGAAGACAAAGCGTCGCTAAGGAATATACGTTTTGGCCATCTACATCATTCTGGTCTGAGAATGTTAGCAAAGAGGAACATGGTTCATGAGATACCAGACATGGACGATGAAGGAAAGTTTTGTGAAGAGTGTGAGCTTAGCAAACAAACAAGAACCTCATTTCAAAAGAAGACAGAATATCAAGCCAAACATATTCTCGAACTGATTCATACCGACATATATGGGCCAATCACTCCGGAATCTTTCAGTGGAAAATGGTATTTCATTTCCTTTATTGACGATTTCTCATGAAATACCTGGGTTTACTTATTGAAAGAAAAATCCGAAGCATTTGAGGTGTTCAAAAAGTTCAAAGTAATTGACAGACACATCAAAGCCTTTCGATCTGACATAGGTGGTGAGTGTTACTTTGACAACCTTTATGAAGTATTGTGAAGAGCAGAGCATAAAGAGATGTCTAACTGCACCATACTCACCTAACAAAACGTGTGGCTGAAAGGAAGAATAGAACAGTTCTCGACATGGTTTAATCAATGCTTAAGAGCGAGAACATGTCGAAGGAATTTTGGGAAGAAGGTGTACAATGTGCCATTTATGTTCAGAATCGATGTCCACATTCGAAGTTAGAAGATCATACACCACAAGAAGCATGGAGAGGACAGAAGCCAACAATTTCTCATCTCAAAGTATTTGGTAGTGTGGCTTATGCACACGTACCGGATCAACGAAGAACAAAGCTTGAATACAAAATTCAGAAGTACTTCTTATGCGGTTTGTGTTTTCTGCCTAATGCAGGAGGAGGATTTAGCTCACATTATGTTGAACTGTCCTAAGCTGAAGTCTTTTTGGAGGAAAATCCATATTTGGCTGAATGTGGATATTCCAGTTATGCAAGACTGCTGCTGCCACTTGCTGAAGTGTATTGATTTGCTTAGGGGGGACATGTCTGGCTGCAGAATTGGAGCTATTTGGTTGACAATTTGCTGGTGTATTTGGAAAGTCAGAAATGATATCGTGTTTAATAACGCAGTTTTGGACGAAGAAGAACTGTTTTTTGCGACCTTTGTGGTTTTCATGGTGGTGGCTTGCTATTGAATCAAAGGATAAAATTTCTTGTAACTTTTACGAATGGTTTAAAAATCCGGAGGTTTGTATCTAATTTCTCTGTTGTTATTTGTTTCGGTTCTCTTCTTGTATGGGTTGGGGTACCCCTAGTACCTTTTATCTCAATACAAGTGTTGCTTATTAAAAAAAAAGTTTACAGGGGAATTTTGTTGAATAAACTTTAATGTTATGTTAAGTGGGTTTTTATTAATAAGTTAGTGGAAAAACAAAGAGTCTTTTGTAGTTGAAAGATCAAGAGACAGTGGCCTATTAATAGTATCAATTTGCTTTAAATTCTTAGTATAGTAGAAGTCTCTTGAGTCTATATAAAGACTTGATTGTATTCTCATTTTCAACAAGAAAGTAAAAAGTGCAGTTTTAAAGTAAAATCTCCACTAATGAAAGTATAGTGAAAAAGTCCAAAATATTACAATTGCAGTAGCCAGTTTTTACCATTGTCACCCCATTAATCTTCCCTACCGTCTTAAATATCGCTACAAGATAACTGGCTTTTCTTCGCTGTGTTTTGCACACCTTTAATAGCGGAACGTGCCATATTTTACACATTTTGGTTCTTGGTTCTCAACTAACGATGCTTGCAATGCCATCAGCTCCACCTTTAATGCTGCTATCTTTGCTTCCATGATTCGTTTTTGGTTGGGTGGCATTCAACGAAAAGTTGCACTCGTATCCGGTAGGTCGGACTTATTTGTTATCTACGGGGAAATTTTAATGGAGAAATTTTAATGCAGTAACACTGATTTGGGCCTGACACTGTTGTGGCATCACGAGGAAAATTTTACTTCCTACCCCTACATTTGCCCTTCTACCCCAACAATCATATTTTTTGGACGAAATTACCCTTCCATAAATAGGAATTTTTTTTCTCATTTTTCACTTTTTACTGATCTTGAACAAACACTCTCCTTTTATCTGTACGAAACACAAACCGGAACCCTTCTGAAGACTCTTCCGGTTCATTAACTTTCCAAACCGGAACACATTTGGTAAGTGGTCCGGTTCGCAAAAATATTTCACGGAACGCTTTTGGATTCTGTTCTGGTGCGTTCGTTTCCAAATCGGAACACAATTTGGAACTCTTCCGGTTTGTTGCATTGCATACCGGAACGCTTTTGAAATCTGTTCCGGTTTGTTTTCATCTCCACCGGAAGCCTTTTGAAAACTGTTCCGGTTTAGCTCAGTTGCAAACCGGAACCCTTTTTGGAACTGTTCCGGTTTGGTTTTTTGTGATTTTTTTTTTTTAATTTTTTTTAAATATTTTTTCCAGGAAAATGCGTACACTAGGACCAGACGGGAGACCACATACCCGCCGCCGCCACGACGAAGCTGGTTCCTCTAACCCACCACCGCAGCCACCACAGCCAGTTGGATATCCTGGTGGACCATCCGATTTATCTTTACTTGTTCGATATCAAGACCATGTTGCTCGCCGGTTATGGTACGAAGAGGTAAGTAAAATTATTTGATTTATTTTAAATAGAATTTATTATTATATCTTCTAATGTGGTTTTTTTATTTATTTTCAGGAAAGAGGCCCTAAAAAGGAGCTTAAAGTCGCTGGGCACGGGACGAAGCTCCAGGAGAGAGTGCCTCAGCAGCTCCCACCTGAGATTGAGGCTATCGTGACTGGGTCAGGTCTGGCTTCTCTTCAGAGAACTAGCCTGACCAAGATAGACGTTAATCTCGTCTCAGCATTTGTGGAGAGGTGGCATGTTGAGACTTCGTCATTTGACATGCCATTTGGTGAAATGACGATTACTTTAGATGATGTTGCGTGCCTGCTCCATTTGCCTATCAATGGTATGTTCTGGTATCCTGATGAGCATGTCACAGAGCAGGTGGCTGTTGATCTTGGCTGCGAGTTATTGGGAGTGGATAGACATGCCATGGCTGTACATGTGCGTTCTTGCAGGGGAGCTTATTACTCACTGTAGTGGCTGTATGACAGATTCGTGCAGTACCATGCTGCTGGTAGTTGGACTTACGCGACCAGGGCATATCTGATGATGTTGGTAGGTTCTACCATTTTTGCGGATAAGACATTTACCCTGGTTGAGGCCCGATATTTGCTATTGTTTAGAGATCTACGTGAGCTTGGTTCATACAGTTGGGCATCAGCGGCACTGGCCACTCTTTATCGCCACCTTAGGGATGCATCTAAGTTTAGTTGCAAGCAGCTCGGTGGATATCCTACTCTGCTACAGGTATTTATGTTATTTTTAATTAATTATAATGTTTATTCATATATTATAATTTATATTATTTAATATATATATATATATATATATATAAACATTGGTATTAATGAATATCATTTAATTTATTTGTTAACAGTGTTGGATACACGAGTACTTTCCTACTCTAGGAAGGAAAGGAGAAAACTGGCGGTCAGACAACCTAGGGCTTCCGAGGGCGATGAGATGGCTCTACAGACAGGGGGCCATCAAGGTGGATGCATATAGACCGATATTGGATCAGCTGACACCTACAGACGTCATATGGCGTCCATTCGAGGATCATCGACCTCATAGTGCTTTTAACGAGCTATCTTTATACAGAGGTTTCCTTGTTTGGGGTGAGATACATGTGCCGTACTTACCTGATAGGTGTCTTCGCCAGTTTGGTATTCGCCAGTATATCCCGCCTGCACCTCCTGCTGATACGCTCAGCAACGATGCGATTGCTTGGAGTGGATTGGTTATCACCAGAGCGTGGTAGATGTGATTAGAGGTACGGAGGCGGTGGGATACCCTCATGAGACGGTGGATGGATATTTAGAGTGGTATTACCGTGTGTCTCATCCTCAGGTTGTGCCGCCCCCACCTAGTGAGCGTAGAGAGGTTCTAGTTCCTGTCTTTGATGCAGGACCAGCTGATCCAGATTGGGCTCGTGCCTCCACACTGGTTCACCGTTATCTCCGGCAGGTAGAGGCCGACGAGGATGATGTCGCGTATGCTGACTTATTTGAGGTGTTGCGCATCGCCGATGAGCATTGACTATGTTATATTTTATTTTAGATATTACATTTTGGATTATTTTATGGTACATTCTGGATTATATTTTGGATTATATTATATTCTATAGTTGATTTTAGTCTTTTGTTTTATTCTATTTTTTATTCTATATTTTGGATTATATTTTATTCTATAGTTTATATTATTTGGATAAGATATTATTTGGATAAGATATTATGTGGGATTCCAACAACAATTGATCTTCCCATCTCACAAGCACAAGGTAGCCCATAACTTGTTCTCATAGTACAACCACATTTTTCCCTACTATTTAACACATAATCAAGCCTCAATAACTCTTCTGCAATGCGTCTCAAAGCAGCTCTCGATACTGAACCACGCAAATTATCATAAAATGGACTAATGTGTGCGTGCTCAACCTCATAAAAACTTTTTTGAAACGAAGCTCGAATGTTACCTATTTGGATTTTTAGGTTAGAATTCATAGCTTCCCAAACTTTGACCATGTCACCAAGGCTGTTTCCTATCATCTGCTTTAGCTTCCAATGTGCAGATTCAACCCTAAAATAAACAAAGAAAGTATAAAAAAAATAATATTCTAAAAATTAATACTAAATAAATATTTTAAGAATTATGACATACCGATTTGTCGTGGTGTTACCAAAATGAAGCACTAGATTAATCCATGCGCCTACAAATCTTTGCCTATGTGGGATCAACCAAGTATTCTTCACGTAATCGAGGAAGTCAGTACAAGCAAAGCATGCTTGTTCAAGATATTGCAACCGTACACCATACTCAACCTCATTACTAGCCCATACAACATCTTTCCACAATGTGCCTATCGTCTCTTGCATGTCTTTCATCACATATTCCTTGCATTTCATCCCAACATTTTTGTTAATATGAAAACGACATAGCAAGTTATGCGTCGTAGGAAAAACAACTTCAACTGCTTTCATCAAAGCAAGATCTCTATCCGTCAAAATCACTTGTGGAACCACATCTTTCTTCACAAACAATTGCTTCAGCTTATCCAAGACCCAAATATAACTCTCTGTCTGCTCACACTCCATATAAGCAAATGCAACCGCAAATGTCAACTCGGTCGATGTCATACCAACTATTTCAAACAGAGGTTGTCTATATTTGCTGGTCTTATAAGTGGCGTCCATAATCAAGACAGTAGGAAAAAGATTCAGCAACTTTACCGAATCTGGATGAGCCCAAAAAATATCTCTCACAACGTCACAATCATCCTGTTTCCTACTCCAATAAACATAGTTCGCCTCCTCTATAACCTTAAGCAAATGTTGTATCTCACTTCTTGGACCTCTTATCTCCGCTTCAATCACACTTTTATGCTTGTATATTTGCGTGATCCGAGTGACGTTCTCAGGATCTCGCTCTTGCAAGGAAATCAATATGTGTCTAGGCGGAACATGTCTCTTTGTCAAATCAACAACATGCTGCTTCTCATCTGTTGTCAACCTACTAACAAATGAATGACCTTCTAATCTATCTGGTAAACCATGATTATGAACTCCACATTTTACATCAACCTTCCATCCAGACCCATCTTTTGCCGGAGTCGATCTGATTTTGAATGGACATCCACATCTCTTAGTAGCACTTTGAGTCTCACTTTTATCCTTATATTTTCCACCTTTATCGCACGCAAATATAACTTTGTTACTTCTTCCTCTTTTGCCTGTTTCAGTGTCTGAACGCGCTATGATAACAGTCACTTTATTGTTGATTCCGGTCTCTTTAACCCAGCGGATAACTTCTTCCCGTGTGAAAAATCTCTGTGAAGTTGTGAAAACATCAGTGGTATCTATAGCTGTCTCGTTTTTTCGACAAATTTGGAGCGGAACTTCCATACCTGAAAAAAAAAACCAAAAATTAAAAAATGCAAAATGCGTTCCGGAACAGTTTTCCAATCTGTTCCGGTTTGATATCAACTTCACCGGATCACTTTTTAAAACTGTTCCGGTTTGATTACAAGTGCACCGGAACACTTTGCTTATCTGTTCCGGTTTGATTTTCGTATTACCGGAGCAGTTTTAAAATGTCTTCCGGAAATAAAAAAAAGTGAACCGGATGACATTCATAATGTGTTCCGGTTTGTTAATTTGTAAACCGGATGACTTACCAGAAGTGTTCCGAATTGAAGGTGCGTAGGGGTGCAGATTTGAATTTTTTTTGACTTTTTAGATGAATGGTAAAAAGTAAAATGGTAAAATGGTTATTAACTATTGAGGGTAAAGTTGGCATTTTTACAAAATTGTAGGGGTAGAAGGGCAATTGTAGGTAGGGGTGGCAAAATGGGCCCGGCCCGCGGGGAAAGCTCGTTTTACCCGCACTTTTTCGCGGGGCGGGGGGAGGTTTTAGGCCCGCTCCCTTTAGTATGCCCGCCCCGCCCCGTTTTTTTGCGGGCTTTTGCGGGCATGAGCTTTTTCATTCAATTTTATTATTTTTAGGCCTAAAAGGTTCAATGCCCGCGGGCTTTCCCCGCCCCGCCGTCACTTTTTTGTGGGGCGGGGCAAGGTTTTAGACCCGCACTCTCTAATATGCCCGCCCCGCCCCGTTTTTTCGCGGACTTTTGCGGGGCGGGCCTAAACGGGGCGGGCATGCCTGTTTGCCACCCCTAATTGTAGGGGTAGGAAGTAAAATTTTCCATCACGAGGTGTCATCACGAGGCCCAATATTATTTAGGCCCAATATCATCACGAGGCCTAACAGTAAGTAACACACAGATATGTGTGACACAATTGTAAAATACCTATAGAGAATTTAAGCATGAATTTTGATAGCTACAAAGAGGTGTAACACAATTGTGAAATAGTAGTTCCATAGAGGTATCCCATGCAAGAATTCTGGGTGTGTCTCCAGTACTTCTTTTACATTATTTTAAACCTGATCGATCCCTTCACTTGTCTCAAGAAAATTGTTGAGTTTTTGAGGTAGTAGTGATAGTTTAGAATGTAGTTGGATAGTGTAAAGAGATTTGGTTGATAGTTGAAAGATAGTAGCAAGTAGTGTGTGAGGTAGTATCGGAACATGGTAACACATAAGTAATCAATTTGTTGTAGGAGGAGAGTAATAGTAGAATGAAGCCTCCAATGTTATTGATATTGGACCTTAAAGGCTTAAAGGCTTGAATACAATTACACATATGCTTGTCTATTTATAGGTGCTTGAGGATGTTTCTAGAATAGAACTATCTAGGCTTTTGTGGTCTTTTCTACATTACATTGACATAGAACTTTCTAGACTATAACTAAATCTAAGAATTATTGACACAATCTAGAAACATGTAGCAACTTTAGACTATTCTAGTTTTCTCTAAACATTGTCATATATTTTTGCTAGAATGTTCTAGAAATGTGCATCAATTTCAACACTCCTCCTTGATGCATATTTCGGTAACTTCAAGTGTAGTCCATAGTTGTCCAAATGTGAATTTGTGAAACTATCTCCTCCTCCATTGATACGCTTATGTAATATATTCTATTTTGAAAAGCATTATCTTCACCGTGATTCAATTTTGTCACACTACTTGTCACAATGATTGTTTTAAACTCTTTCTCATCATTATTGAAGGTTTTTGACGAGAATCATTCACGCTCTTTAGTTGCGCTTGTGATATTCCTTGTTTGTCTTGTTAAAGACTTCTAACAAGGACCACTTTTGTTGTCTAGTTGCGTGTGAATCTCCTTGTTATCACTCTTGCTTCTTAGTTACTATGAGTATCCTTGTCGTTCTTGTAGAAGAATTTTGACAGGGACTCATTCTTGCTCTAGTAGTTGCATTTGTCTTCTTAGGCTTGTACTCAAGTTGAGCCTCAGAGGCCACAGGTCTCAATTTTTTTATCGCCTGGACTTGTGCTCTATCTGAACTCGAGCCTTATTTGCCATTGGTTTACTACATTAGTTGAACTTGAAATTAAGAGGGTCGGGATGTTAGGTTACCTGAACTCCTCTCTCTTTCATTTTTAGTTTTGGGTTTTAACTCAAATAGAGTCGGGCCGTGTAGCTACCTGTACTCCTTTGTGTTTGAGTCAAAGACCTCATTTTCTAGTTTTAATAGAATTGTTGGAGACAAGAAGAAATAGTTTGCTACGCCCTATGAATGATCGAACGTAGCTCTGATACCACTGTTGAGTTTTTGAGGTAGTAGTGATAGTTTAGAATGTAGTTGGATAGTGTAAAGAGATTTGGTTGATAGTTGAAAGATAGTAGCAAATAGTGTGTGAGGTAGTATCGGAACATGGTAACACATAAGTAATCAATTTGTTGTAGGAGGAGAGTAATAGTAGAATGAAGCCTCCAATGTTATTGATATTGGACCTTAAAGGCTTAAAGGCTTGAATACAATTACACATATGCTTGTCTATTTATAGGTGCTTGAGGATGTTTCTAGAATAGAACTATCTAGGCTTTTGTGGTCTTTTCTACATTACATTGACATAGAACTTTCTAGACTATAACTAAATCTAAGAATTATTGACAGAATCTAGAAACATGTAGCAACTTTAGACTATTCTAGTTTTCTCTAAACATTGTCATATATTTTTGCCAGAATGTTCTAGAAATGTGCATCAATTTCAACAAAAATGAAGCCAAAGTAAAAACGATAACAAGGTTAAGACAGAAAATAAAACAACATTAACCATTTATTTAGGACAACATGCATGACTAGTGTTTTTCACTATTCTTCAAATACATGCAGTGTGGGCCCCTCTGTCCCCACACACACTCCTCACAAGAAGTACTACTAGTACTACACTAAAATTTCCATGAATTTCCCAAAACAACCCTCCTCAAATTTTCACTGGTTTCCTGTGAATTGAATGGAAGAAGCAAATTTTGCAAGCTCTTGAGGTAGAAACTGAGGAGGACCACTTGTTCCACTCACACCAAGAAAATCTCTAGTCAAATTACTATGCTGAACTTGTTCCATAGAATTTGAATTACCACCATGATGCAAGATATTCATCTTCCCTTGTTCACTTTCTTGTCCATGCATCAGAAACTGATCAAAACTACTATTAGAAGAAGAAGGTGATGTCATTACACCAAAACTAGCACTAAAAATAGAACCATTGTTGTTGAGGTTATTATTATTAGAAGTGCTTCTAGTTGAACCCATTTGAGCTGCTTTTTGCAGAAGAGCAGTAGCTGACATTGGTGTAGCAGAACCAGCCTTTGATAATTGCTTATTTTGACCATCTGAATTATAAACTGAACTCGTTGAACTTTCTCCTCTTTTCCCTATTGGAAGTGAAGACAATGAAAGGTTTGCAGGTGATGAATTTGAAGCAGGTACACCATAACTAGACAACATTGATGATGAAGAACCAATCAAGGCATTATTATTCATATTAGCATTTCCCATTTGAACAATCTCAGATAAACCTGATGAACCAAAAAGTCCTGAACTTTGTCCCATTTCAGGAATCTGATTATGTGGATTCCCTTGGTTTAACCAAAGTGATAAACTTGGCCTTTGTTGGTTCTCCATAATGTTGCTTCCAATTCCATTGAAATCTACATGATATCCTTGTGAACCGAATTGCGGATGCGGAATTCCTCCACCTATATTTTGAAGCATTCCATTTCCATGAGATAAACCATGTTGTAAATGTGATTGTGAGTGCGAATGCGAATGCGAACCCATCATTGAACCAGCACCTTCTTCATTCTTGAAATTCAGATTCGTTGTCGTAACAGAAGTTATCCTCGCACTCTCTTCTGCCAATGCATCACAGAAAGCTCTATGTGTAATGAAACTATCCTTTCTGTTCATAGTTCAACAAAAATGTTGTTGAAGTTTTAAATGCATGAGGATATTATATAATCCATTAAAGAAAGCATTAAATTCAAAACCTAACACTGCATATAGACATGATTGGAAAACCTCGTACATGTTACAAATATGAATATGAATATGAATAAATTAAAGAAGCATTTATTGATTTAACACAGAAACAAAAGATTGGTGAATAAAAAGAGAGTGTATTTATTATTATTATACCTTGAGAAGAGGGTGCCACAGTCACATTTGTATTCTCTTGTGCCACATGTTTTTGTGTGAGCTTTCCAATCAGATTGGACTGCATATTTCTTGGAACATTTTTCACATTTCCACTTCTTCTCACCGTGCTTTCTACTGAAGTGCTTTTTTATACCAGTGAGGTCTCCAAGAGCTCTAGAAGGGTCATGGTGGACACAGCTCTTCTCTGGACAGATGTAAACTTTCTTCTTGATAACATCTTTGTTTGATCTTTGTCTAAGCTTCCATGGAAGGTTGTGACCTCTTCTGTGAAGTTGAAGGTTTTGATCTCTTTGAAAACCTTTGTTGCATATCTCACAGATGAATCTGTTTGTTGCCATGAGTGTCTTCGGCGAAAGAGCAATAACCTCGGCATCTGGATCTATTGAGTGAAAATAATTTGAATAACCAATTTGAAAAGTATAAAAGATAAAATACCTATAAGCACTTGGATCCTCTGCGGTTGTTGCATAGTATAGTACAGTAAAGTACTATGCAACGTTGCTGAAGAGGATCCAAACATGCAGATAGTAGAAACTATATACATACCTGGTGTTCCGGGAAGATTTCGCTTCTTCTTGGGGACAGGAGGAGTATTAGGTTTAGGGTTAGGGTTTGTGTTTTGTTCTTGAGTAAAGGCAGGAAGTGAAGTGGAAAGTGAAAAAGGGTCATTAGGAATCATTTGCATATTGGGAAAAAAAGTGAAAAGAAGATATATAGTAATGGGTTGAGGTGGAAGGTAGCAAGGAAGAGCAAAAGCACAAAGTTTGAAAGGTTTTTAGTAGTTTCAGTCAGTACAAGGAAGAAAACAATGGTTTAGGAGTAGCAAAAGCCAAGAAAGTGAACATAAATTCTTTTGGATGGTACTCAAATTCTTTAAAGAGAGTGTATCGTTCTGCCAAAAGACAAGAAAAAGCCATAAACGAAACTTGAATGAAACCAAAAATATTTAAAGCTTGAAAAAGAAAACTATATAGTAATCTAAACAACTTCCAACTTGTGTGATACCTACTTTCTTGTTTGTTTGATGGTTTTCATTTCTATGAAGATAAAACCAAAAGCATAGCTATATATCTATATAACACTACTATTCTCTCTCTCTCTCTCACACACTCTCTCTCTCTTGGCTCTCTCTCTTGTTGTATTGTTATTTAGAGTAGTCTCTTTCTCATCTTACTATTATTTTCTTCTATCTTCAAAGAAAGTGAGCCATATATTTAGATGGACCACCACAAACTCATTTCTCACATTCTCTCTCTCCATCTCTCTCTCTTAGTCATACACGACATACAAAAACAGACACAAGTCACACGCACAATGTTGTGGAATAGTGTGTCTTGTGTTTGTGCCTTTGTTTTTCCTTTTTGTTTTGCTTGATATTTGAATGTGTTATGTCTTTGTAGAATAATAACAATATTATTTCAGCACAAACTCCAATTATTAATTCACTTAAAAAGCTGGTTTATTTTTTCTTCTTCAAAAGGCTACAGTACTACTGCACCTTTTCAAAAAATATAAATAAAATATAATACAAGTTTTTCACCTCAATCAAGGTTTTAAAAAAAAGTCACGGTCCTGTCGTGGTTGCATTGCCGATTTCGTGATTTCGATCAATACAGTGTGTGACTATGATCGTCGCAGTGTGAATTAACCATAATTTATTTTTTCGTATAAAAATAATGATAATATTATCAATATTGACACTTATCAAAACTATTTTGTTGAAGCCGTTTTTGTGGTTGCAGATCCTTTTTTGAAACCCAAGCCTTAATATCTAGATTTTCCAACTTAAATTTCATAATAACCTAACTTTTTCTCTTGTGTATATCAAACTACCCAACTTAAAAAAATGATCAACTAAAACAATTGACACTTAATATGGTGTACAAATTATTATAAAGCAAGCCTCAATTATGAAAAAAAATATTATTTTGAAATTTGAAGTTAAAAATTTGAGTATTAGAGTAAAAAATTCAATTTAATACTCCTTACTAAAATCTCGAGAACAATATATAGTACTATTACTAGTAGTAGACTATTAGATATAGTGAAAATAGATTCCTTTTTAACTTTTATATATATATATATATATATATATATATATATATATATATATATATATAGTTGAAGTAGTGGCATGCAGAGTGATTGGAAATGAGGGTTAAAAAAAGAGAAAAATAACAAAAAGAAGAGTAACAGAAAAAGTGATTTACCTTTATTAGATTCTTTGATCAGGAGAAGAATGATTAAGCCATAATTAGGGTGAAGAAAAAAAGTGCTTTTTTTAGCAAAGGATAGATTAAATGAAAGGTGAGATGAGAGTTGAGAGAGAAAACGGACAGTGATGTGATGGGATTGTATATGAGATGAGATGTGGGGTCCATTGCTGGAGGGGTTCCCTATGCAAAGTGATAGGACCGTCCGTGATACCTCTGAGTGTGTCAGGTGTGGGACCCGAAATATTGGAGGGTGGGGACCGTTGATATGCACCGTCCTTCTCTTAAAAAGAACGAGTGATCAATACTTGTGCTTTAGGTTGCAGTGGTTTTACAGGTACAAGTTCATGAGAAGTCACAAGCCATAGATACTAGTAGCAGTACATTATGTGTGTTAGTCTATTTTTATTTAAAATAAAAAAGTAAAATTTCTTCATTTGACTGGTAATATATTGTCTCGTGGTTAATCTATCTCTAAAATTTTATACAATTTTAGTAAATTTACATTCACTTTTCATACACTTAATTTACTTTTTTTATAAATAAGACTAGAGGGGTACTAATTATTTACAGAAGTGTAGTTAATTCAATTAAAAAATAATTAATTTAGTTTAAGTTGTAAAATATGGTTAATTCATATGATTGTAAATTAAATTAACAATTTGATCAATTGAAATTAATTAAAATAGTGAGGGGATCCCGTCGATTAAGAATTTTTTAACATTAAGGTGATTTTCATAACCTTTGAGCTTGTCTCGAGCTTTAAAGTGAACTTTGTTAAGAGTTGTTTGTTTGGAGTTAATGTGAGTAGGCATTTTCTAGAAAGGATCAAGGAGTAGTTACACTATAAGGTGGGTACCCTCCCTTTCAAGTATTTAGGACATTTGATAGGTGCAAATCACAAGAAGGAACGTACTTGGGATCCTCTTGTGAAGCTAGTTTCTAAGAGATTAGCTTCTTAGAGGAATAAATTTGCGGGTTTTGGAGGCAAGATGGTCTCGCTAAACTCAATGCTAAATTTTATCTCAATGTTCTTTTTATCTTTCATGAAGATGTCAATCTCGGTTTGGAAGAAGTTTGTTTGTATTCAAATGCGTTTTCTCTATGGGAGCTCCAAAGAAGGAGTAAAGGTTGCTTGGGTTTAGTGGGAGGATGTGCGTAAGATCAAAACAGAAGGTGATTTATTGGTCAATGGTCATAGACTTGTTAATCTCTGCTTGCTAAGTAAGTGGAGGTGGAGGACTCTAATAGATTTTACTTTGTTAAGGAGATATATTAGATTGGTGAGGTATGATTTTTCAGGGTTTTAGAACCTGGTGGTGATAGGGAGTGATGCCTTAGGTAGGTTCTCATTGGTAGAGAGATGTTCCTATCCTTAGGTCTCCCCATATCAAGAAACTGGATAGTTTACTTCTTCTTGTGTTAAGGTGGCTTGTGACAGTTAGAAGACCAGGTTTTGGCTTGACGTTTGGGTTAGGTAACCCCTCTGTACATCTCTTCTGAGAGATTATTTCTAATCTTGGAGCAAAAGTCTCAAGTGTTGGGATCTTTGGGTGCTTTGGAAGAGGATGTTTAGGTTTGGAGATTTATGTGGAGGCAAGTTTTCCTAGTTTGGGACGAGGAGCTTTTTGAGGCTTTACTTAATATCATTTCAAGAGTGATCAGGCTTGGCTAGGAAGATGCTTAGGTTTGGAAATTAGATCTGATTAGGGGTTTTTCAATGAGATTTTCTTATGATAATCTATTGGCTTTGGTTGATTTTAGGGAAGGTATGTGATCAGAAAAATAGCAAGTGTACTATTTTTACGATGTAGTAATAAAAGGGTAAAATCCAAGTATCGATCTCGAGAACTGCGTTGGAAAATAAGTTATTATAATTATTCAATTAAATAAAAGGACATCAGGGGTTTTTGATTGAATTATAATTTTTAAGAGTAAAATAAAAATAGCAGAAAGTAAATTGATGCTTTTTCACTAATATGAGCACATGCCAAGGCAAGGTGTATGATTTGCTATGTAACAACCCTGAATCCTTATTTGAGATCTCTTCAACAAGTTCATTATATTCAATTACTAATTCTTTAGATTGTTTTCCCATAAATCCTTATTGGGAAAACCTTTGGTTTTTCATCCATAAAACCTAAGTCCTCAGAGAAATAAGATAAAACCAAGCTTTTTACTATCAAGAGTTTCTTAGTGGCCATAGGGTATCCCTTGTCCTAGGTGATATCTATTATGGTCCAATTGGATACAAACCTTAACAATTGCGGTCCGGCAAATTATTAATCACATAACAATCTTTATTGGTCCGATAAAGAAAGCATTAAAAACAGTATACAATTGAATTGAATAACATGAACATGGAATTGATCAAATCAAAATATCAAAGTCATTACAAACCAAATCAGGGACACCCCCCTAGCATTGGGGGGTTTAGCTACTCATATTGTTCAAAAGAAATTCAAAGATATAAAAGTTAAACATTACAGATAATCGAGGAATTTTTGATCTTCAATTGCTCTTTCTCATGAATGATCTCCGTTCTTCAACAATCTCATCCGTTACTTCCTCTCAATCAGTGTCAATTTCTTCCTTGTGTAAAAGATGCCTCCTTTCTTCTCAATCCTTCATTATATATTGCAAACCCTTCTTTTTAAGTCGGAAAGTACCAAAATGCCCTTCTGGATTACTTTTTGAGTAAAAATCACAAAAACATGTAAATCAGCGTAACAAGCCAACACGGGCCGTGTTAGGCAACACGGGCCGTGTTAGGCAACACGGGTACCCGTGTTGATCCTCTGGTTCTCTTAAATCATTTTTCAGCACTCAGTAGCAGCAACACGGGTCGTGTTGGGTAACACGGGTGCCCGTGTTGCTCCACTGTTTTCCATCTTTTATTTGCTTCCTTGCCTGCCCAGCAACACGGGTCGTGTAGCCCAACACGGGCGCCCGTGTTGCACCACTGATTCTCATCCTTCTTCTTTCTTCTAGCTCCTTACTTCCGACACTTCTTGCAATGTATACAGTGAACCATCTCCTGGATCTGAGGCATCATAAAACAAACAAACCAAAGCATAAAATGGGAAAAAAACTCGAAAACTAATTAAAGGATAAAAAATGCAAACGCACTCATAAATACTTAAACAGACTATACTATGACATTAAGCAGTGCAGAATACCTGGATTATCATCAGGAAAGTGACAAAAATATAGTGAGAATCGTGACCGATCAGTATGTCTAAGAGGGTGGTTTGAGGGCTTATTAGGATTTGGAAAAGTTGAGCGACTTATAAAGTTTTAGTGTTCTCATGGAAGTTGCTTCAAAATAGGTTGTCGACTAAGTAAAATCTCTTGAGGCGTCATATTGTGTTTGTTCTAGTAATGCATAGTGGGTAGTTTTTGTAGGGCATGTGGAGTTGGTTGATCATTTTTTGTCTTGTGTATGGTTGCTTCATCTAATTGATATAAATTTTTTAGGTGGGTGAGGCGGCCTAAGGCTTTGTCACAATTGATTTTATGCGATTTTTAATTGCTTAAGGGTTTAGGTCGACAAGGAAAACATGCGTCCTTAGACCTAGTCTTGATTTGGAATTCTGTGGTCTGGACTATTTGAAAAATGTAAAGGAAAGTTTTTTTTTGCCCTAAAAGCTTGAAGGTTAATCAGTTGATGTCTATGATTGGAAGACTCGCGTGGAAGGAGGTACATGTCCATTCTTTGGATTTTTGTCATTTCTCTGTTAGACCGAGAAAAAGACCTGCTCGAGTGGGTGTGCATTTAGGGGTGAGTTGGATGGTCAACTTCCCTTTTTTGGTTTTGTGCAAGTGGTCATGTCGACTTTCCTCCAAATTGTTTTCTCCAGAGGTTTGATGTGCACGAAGCTACAAGATAAATTGGATTGTTTGTTGGTTGGCTAACTTATTTTTCTGTTCATTTTTTTATGTTTGTTCTGCTATTTTGTTTGTCTTTTCGACCTAGGCTTTTCTCCAATACATTCCTTTTATAACATTTACTATATCAAACTGAAATCTACTATAAAATTAATTTTGGCTATTGTATTTTAAAAACCAAATTGAACTGGCTAATCAGATCGATTGAATCAAAAATTAGATGAGTTATCAATTTTGTCTGATTGTTGGATCGAATAAACTATTGAATTAGTGGAAACCGTTTATAACAAGCCAAAATTGATAGTTTTGGAAACTATCAAATTAAATGCTTTCTTTTTTTCCTAAAAAAATGATGTTGTTTTGATATATTTTATTAAAATAATAAAATTAAAATATAAGTATATTTTATTTAAAACTTATTTAGAACAATTTTTTTAATTAAAATTAAATTTATTAGACACTATACTTATTTATTTTGTTATTTAGTTTATGTTGCAATTAGATTTTGTTCAAAATTTATTTAGATTTGTATTTTTTATTATTTTGTTGTATAATGTTTAAAATTTGAATTTAAAGAATCAATTTGTGAAATTATGATATTTTAAAATTTTGTATGTTGTAATTTTTTTTATCGAGTCATCAGGTTTGACTGGTTTAATAAATATATAATTTTATTATAGAGATTAATTTATTTAACCGAATTATTCGATTTAATTATACGGTCCAACCAATAACTCAATAATCGACTAATAAATTAGTGACGCAATACTCTCACTAATTTGATCATCAATCCGATTATTAAAACATTGCTCAAAATAGAACCCATCACATATATGTTTGAGATTACAATTTTGTATGGTTTCTTGACGGTAGAAAATGCGGATCCGTGTATGAAACGAGCATCTATCATGAATTGTCATTCTGTAATACAAACTATTATCTCCAAGATATTTTGTGTATAAAAACTATATATTAATCCTATGAGCAGAGCTAATTATACTATACACATACTTTTTAATAGACAAAATATTTATTCTTATTACTTGTTTAAGATTTTAAAAAAGAGATTTAAAAAATCATAAATTTTCCTGGATTAAAATTGGAATTATTTTGTCTTTTTTTACCACAAAGTAATATGTAGTATAGGTTAAAGAAATAAAACATTCTAGATAGACATTTAATCTTACGTTAGAATGGCAAGAATCACTGTCTGATAATAGTGTTGTCTATATTGTTTCGTCATCACGATGATGATGTTACTTCATAAAGCTTAACTTTGCTGGGCTGTCCCTGCTTAGTTTGTTAACAATACACCCTTATATGAATGCGAAATTTAGTAACATATATAAAATAAGTGTTTTGATCAATGTCAAAAAATGTAAGTTTCAAAAAATTTAAATTTCTAAGAAATTGAAAGCAAAAACTAATATTTTCTTTATTTTTTTTTATTTGAAAAACCATAGAGTTGTATCTTTCAACCATGTTTTGCTCTGAACAACAATAATATAATGAAATATATATCATAGTGTACAATGACCCTACAGAAGAAATTGCACATGTGAATAGACTAATTAATTTATTAAAAAAGAATGAAAAAAATAGGTCAATTATTGAAGAGCTTAACTGTTTCACTCACTATTGAAATAAAGTAATTCCACAATTATAGAAAAATTTAAAACTCAAAAGAAAAAAAATGTATAACATAAAAGGAATATCCCTAACTAAACACAGTAGGTTTGGGGATTACTTGAGTGACAAAGACACATTACCCTACCTAACAATCTCCCTCCTATAATTAATGACTTGATAACCAATATCATATCACAAAAGCACAAGGCAAACATCTAACCTTCTTTTTCTTTTGTAGGGATAAAATTCTAATTTGATCTATAATCTATATTCAAATTGAGGTATCCTATTTTTAGATGTAATGTGCACTTAATATTTATTACACATTCAACTTTTTGGGATGGAAATTGTCTAGATATATCTTGGAGTATAATGTATTACATCTGCTTAATCATTCTATATGCATACTCGTTTTTTTATTATATGAACATTGAGTTTTCTACCGTTACTATATGAACATTGAGTTTTCTACCGTTACATTGCCATTTAATTATTTAATGTCATATTATTTCCATTATATTTAAGTTTTTTTAAATTGATTTAAAAATATCGACCAACTTTTGCTACAACAAATAATAAATTAGATAAATTTCTAATGAGATTTTACATCGGCAACTTATCAACCGAGATAAAATCAATTCCATTAGACGTCTTTAATACATGATTTTTTTATAAGCAAGTAAAAAAATTGTGTATTTAAGGAGTACAGGGGTACCTAGCCCTTCAATACAAGGAACAACTTATCTCAACCAATTAACCCATACACATGCTTTGGGTTTGACAACCAATTTGTCCAAGTAAAACTCACTTGACCTTTATGCCTATCTACATTCTAGTCTCAAAATACTTATTTAATCAAAATTAATACTTCCTCCACTCTTCTAGTCCCCTTTAAACAAGATTGCATTTCTATCGATTCACAAACAAACAACAAGCCAAAAGTGCACTTGAACCTTTCTGTTGATCAAGCCTTTGAGTGTTGTGAAAGATTGCTTGATGCAATTAACAAAGGAACCTGAAGCATACATCACGGGTATACCGATACACACCATATATTTCCTCTATATTTGTTTAGCAATCGAACAATAGAAGAATAAATGAATTTCACTTTCTTCACGTCCAAGGCACGTGGAACATACCTCATCGTGGCTCCTCCTAAGCATATGTTGTCCGAAGAGGCTGATGACTGGTGGATGGCTACCAGGGCTGAACTGGAGGCTGATGGTGTAGCTATTTCTTGGGCTGTGTTCAAAAGAGAGTTTCTGAGGAGGTATTTTCCTGAGGACGTTCGAGACAGGAAAGAGATTGAATTTTTGGAGCTAACTCAGGGTAATATGACGGTACCAGAGTATGCTTCGAAATTTGTTGAGTTGGAGAAGTACTACGTTCACTACAACAATGACGAGGCTAGTGAATTCTCAAAGGGCATCAAGTTTGAGAATGGTCTTCGTTATGAGATCAAGCAAGGAATCAGGTACCAGATAATTCGACGATTTGTCGATTTGGTGGACTGTAGTAGGATCTTCAAAGAGGATAACCTTAAGCTGAAGTCGTCTCACTATCGCGAGTTGGTTGACAAGAAAGGTAAGAAGCCTATGGATAGAGGTAAGCCATATGGTAGAGGAAATCCTAAAGCTGGGGATTGGAAGAGGCCTAGTGGGGGAGATTCTGGTGCTCCCGTTAGGTGCTACAACTGTGGTGAGACTGGGCATAGAAGGAATGAGTGCAAGAGTGGAGAAAAGAAATGCTTCAAGTGTGGTAAGGCAGGTCATATTGCTTCTGATTGTAGGATGCACTACAACACGCGTGGGCTTTAAAAGCGCTTTTTTTGGCCTTTAACAGCGCTTTAAAGCGCTGCCAAAGCCAGCGCTGGCGTAGGCTACGAAAGCGCTTTTAAAAGCGCTCTGGTAGATCCCCCTATAAGAGCGCTTTTTCCAGAAAAAGCGCTCTGGTAGACCCCCCTATAAGAGCGCTTTTTACAGAAAGCGCTCTGGTAGACCCCCCCTATAAGAGCGCTTTTTCTGGAAAAAGCGCTCTGGTAGACCCCCTATAAGAGCGCTTTTGCTGGAAAAAGCGCTCTGGTAGCCCCCCCTACTAGAGCGTTTTTCCAAAAGCGCTTTGGTAGGTTGCGTTTTTTTTTTCTTTTATTTAATCTTTGGCAGCGCTTTTTGTAACAAAGCGCTTTCGTATGTGGACCTTTAAGAGCGCTTTTTAAAAGCGCTGTCGTTGCTAAATGAGATATTTTAAAGTGCAGCCTATAATTTCAGCCTCCCAGATCGACCTGTAATATTTTCGACCTGTAATATATTTTCAACCTGTAATATTTTCGACCTGTAATATATTTTTGACGATATATTTTCAACCATAGGTAGGACTATATATATACTAATATAATACCATTATAATATCCAAAATTATATATATACATCATTATGTCAATCAAACTAAATCTCTAACATCAACAATATTATACTTCAAATATTAATTGGCAACAATATGAACAAAGTTAGTAACCATATATCCTGGAGTACTATAATATTCTCTTCAAATCGACACAAATCCTACTACATGAATAGCTGATGAATATAAAATTGACACAATTCCTCTTTGATTTCTTCCAACTTAAGTTTCGCGTAAGAAGCAGCACGAAATTCGTCAAAGTACTACAGAATAAAAACATAATATGAATGATTTAGTTAAATGTAATAAATTATAAGAAGTTATCTAATTAAGTTATAAATCCATACCGTGATTGGAATCTCTAATTGATTCATTTGAAGGATTTCTTTCATAAACCTCAAAACAAAGTATCCGCAGTCAGAACTGTTCCGCTGTATCGGACACTACATAGAAAAACAAATAAGAAATTATAGTTGTCTTGTTTTATCAAGTAGCATAAATATTATAAGCAAAATTGTGAAAAATAATGTACCTGCACTTTGATCCAAGTAATGTTGTTTGATTTAGTCCGGGATACCTGTGCGTCTCGTTGACTTCGGAACACTTGTATTGATCTAACAAAAATATAAAAGCATATATTTAGATCAATCTCACAAATAATTAAATATATAAATATACAAGAATATTTAGAACGATCCCACTTACAAATCAATAATTTCCTTCATAGTCGGATAATTGCTCCACTCACCATCTACCGAATTCAGAAAATATACAACTTCTCTTATCGGGTTGATAGCAAGCAACAACCAGTGTGCTCTATAAATTAAAACAATAGGTTATATAAAAATTTTGCTACGCAAAAGAAACAAAGATTAAATGAACCAAGAATGAGAAACTAACCCTACTGGTCGGATATTATACGCCCAAAGAATCAGACTTTCTGTATTGCCGGATGACATGAATCTATCGACTAAGCGCTGTCTAACTGATTCCGGTTCCGAAGCAATTGTCATTCCGCTGCAATGGGCGGAAGACACGAAACGGAATCTGTTTGACAATGCAGTCCCGCGCAACACTCTGTCATGTAACAACCTTAAATAAAAACATTATAAACATATTAGCGGATGAGTGAAAAACATAATAAACATAATGTGTAAATAAATTGTTCCACTAATTAAATAATATATCGGATGAGTGAATATTACCGGATGTACGAGTGCATATTAGCGACGCCTAGTTGTTCTTGTGTAAAAATCTCTTCCAAGTCATCTATTGCAATATGTGAAATGAATTCAACACCAATGATACCTTCCTCCATATTGATTTGACGGAGAGCACCTTCCTTCAAATCGGACATATCAACAAGTGTTCCGAGCGTCGTCCGGTATCGAGGAAAAAAAGCACCACCTTTTTTTGCCGCTTGCTTCGGATGACCCTTAGGCGGTACGCTACGAACGACCTGTGTCACTTGTTGTGACTCTCGAGCAGATGCCTAAAAATCAAATAACGATCGATAAAATATAAAATCATGCAATTTTAGATTCAAATTATATATTAACACCTTAAATGTACCTCTTTTAGTGATGCAACAGACTCCTCCTCCTGTAAAATCCCTTTGCCCTTAATTGCGGGTTTTGTAGGAGCAGTCTAAAATTAAAATGTAAAAAATAATTAACGTAACGGTGCAAAATTGACATTCGAAAACTAAATGATTCATAATGGTTTTGAATATACCTCATCACCAATGATAATGAGCTCCGAGGGCCATGCAACAAATGACCCTATTGCATCTCGCATCAATGTTGTCTCTGAGACCATGTCAGGTACCGGTAGCACCGCATCATGATCTAATACAACATCAACTGATACTTTCAGGTGTCCATCCGGGAGCGGTCTATGGTGAAGTAAATCTCCCACAGTGTTGTGCACTTTTCCCTTGCCAACTAGGCGATAAGACGGTGACGATAAGTATAGTTGGCAAGAAGAAATGCCCTAAACCAATAGTAAATATAAAGTCATTATCGTTAATAAAATAGAACAATTTGTAAGGAAAAGAAATTTATAATTACCTCGGGAAGTTTTCTTTGACAGTTGAAACTAGCTTTATCACTAGTTTCTTTCACCGATGCAGTATTGCACTTTTCTCTCATATACATATCTTTATCTCTTTGCAATTCAGAGACTTGTGCTTGCAATTCCTGCAATTTTTGCAACACTTCTTCATTTGAAGGATTTCTTCTCCTAGGATGCTTGTAAAAAGAGGTTGGAGTCACACCATGACCCTTACCCCTCACCCGACCGGGATACTCAGGAGCATCTAGTGCTCTACTAAGTACGCTCCTATCATCCTGGTCCTCACCGGTGGACACCGATTGCGACAAGGTCTCCTGTAATTCATTTACATTTCAATAATTATTAGTGGAGATAAAAAATCATTTATATATTAAAAAACATTTGATTTAATTAAAGACACAGTATTATACTTACACATTCAGTATAAACTCTCTGAACATCGGGATCGACAGCTTGATTCTTGCTCACACGAGCTTCCTTCCACAACACATGTACAGGAAGTGAAGTTTCCTCACTTTTAGTCTCCTCTAACTATGCATTGACACAAATGATAAAATCGTCAAATAAAACACATTTAGACAATTAATTAAAACGCATTTCTATTTACTTACAATTTTATCCTCTAAGCGTGCATATCCCAAACGCCCTTTTTTGTATGGATACGCGGGTTTGGATGCTCTCGCACTATTCGTGGCACTCCTTTTCCGAAAATCTTCATCTCTTTAATTTACAAACTCAACCCAATCTTTTTCATCAATGAAGATCTCATACTTTTTTGGCCGTCCCGGTGCCTCTTCAAGAAAGTTTCCATCTTTATCCTTAAGATAGGTGTTTGTCAAAAAAGCTTTCCACCCTCTATATCTTTTTCCGGCCAAACTAAGTATGTAGCGTCTATGATCATCTGGTATCTCAAAAGTCCTCTGCAAAAAAACATACGCATAGTGTGTTAGTATAAGTAATTTAAACAATTTATCGTCAAGATAATAACAACAATTAACCATATATGATATATACCTGAAGCTCGTCCCAAATCGCTTTTTTTTTCGCATCCAACTCTTCGCTTTTCAGATTCCATTTAGCTACGGAGGCTGGAATATGCATACGAACAAGTGTACCAATATAGCTTGTCAACATTGCAGAATTAGGACCAATTGGTTGGTTTTCAGAATTCCATTCCAAATGGTATACTAATCCTTGGTCTCTATGTCGAATGATTCCCTTCATAATGGTGATGCCTCGTGCAACTTCTTTTGCTTCAGTATCAGGTGGAGCATTTGTACCCGGAGCATCTCTTTCTTGAGCATCTCTTTCTTGTGAGTTTTCTTGTGAGTTTTCAGGTGGAGCATCTCTATCCGGAGCCATTGAACCTGTATCAAACAAAATAAAGCACATTAGTACACTATTAATAAGCTAACAATCTATACAAGTCAAATGGAAGTCAAACCATGCATGTACAAGTAAATCGGAAACGAAATCGGTACAAATCAAAATAAGCGTCAAAAAAGAAAGTTGTCGGAATTGAACGAAATTTACATGGCTATGGTAAAACGTCCCCACGGACTCAAAAATAAAGTCGGTTTTCCGAAATTCAGACCCTAAGCCCGACTTTTGATTACGGGCAGAAGCAAAACCGATAAAAAAACAGTCCCGAAATGTAAAGATAAGTGCATGAGCAGCTCCGGAATCGTCAAAATAGTATAATTACATGTAAAGAAGTCGACAAACGGATACATGGTTCAAAAGTTATGTACAAAACGAGAATATGCACCAAAATTGAATAAGTACTATACTATTGAATAAAACAATCGGTACAACTTGAATAAAGCAAATTAGTCGGAATATGTATACTATTACCTTTATCACTAACGTCTCTTTCTTTTCTTGGTAGGATTGTGTTCTACGCGTCTCTTAACAACGCGGACGGTTGGATTGATCCAAATACCCTCATTATGATCATTTCTAGTACAAGATTCATTATCATTTTGATCGTTTCTTGTACAAGATTCAATGCCAACACCAATATCACCTTGATCTTCAATGTTTTCATCAACTATTTTGTTAGATAAAAGCACTATAGACCATTTCGTACTTGTCGGATCATTGACATAGAACACTTGTTTAGCTTGAGAGGCTAGAATGAAAGGCTCATCTTTGTACCCTACCCTATTGAGATCCACTTGCAAAAATCTTGACTTATCCATCGTATCCCACTATTATTTTCAACCCACTTGCAACCAAATACAGGAATCTGAAACTTCGCGTAATCAAACACCAAAATGCGATCGATAACCCCAAAATATGACAAATTTGCAAATTTCGGATTTAAGTCATTCGCACTTGATATGTGCATTGCTTCAGCTACCAAGGTAACACCACTATTTTGCATAGTACTTTTATCATCCTGTTCTTTGGTATAAAATGTGTATCCATTAATTGCGTATGCGCTATAAGAAAGCACAATTACACTTGGACCATAGGCTAAACATCTCAACTTTTCTGTTACTGAAGCAGGATTTGAACGATACTTTGAATAAATATGATCCCTAAACCACGGTATGAAACTTCGATTGTGCTCTCGTACTATCCAGCTCTCATTTCTATTTGGATTTAAATCTCGGAGAACAACCTTGTGCATTTCAACATACGGCTCAACCTCAATCTCATTGTGCAGAACATACAAGTGCGCTTGATCCCGTTCGACCATTGATACTGTCACAACTTTATTTCCAATTAGCCTTTTTCCTTCTTTTTTTTTTGACAATATGAGATTTGGGGAGTCCAATTGATTGAACATTTGACAGATATTCAGTACAAAACTCAACCGCTTCTTCAACAACGTATCGTTCGGCAATACAACCCTCCGGTCGACTTCTGTTTTTCACGTACCCTTTTAATATTTTCATATAACGTTCAGCAGGGTACATCCATCTCATATAAGCTGGTCCGCACAATTGTGTCTCTTTCACAAGATGAACGACTAGATGAACCATTATGTCAAAAAACGAGGGAGGAAAATACATTTCAAGATCACATAAAGTAACAACTATCTCTTTTTGCAATGTTGGTAAGATCGCGGGATCGACCACCTTACTGCAAATTGACCTGAAGAAGAAACACAGCTTAGTTATTGCGCTTCTTACTTTTTCTGGCAGAATAGAACGTATACCTATTGGTAAAAAATGTTCCATTATAACATGGCAATCATGCGTCTTCAAACTCTTTAACTTGAGGTCTTTCATGGACACAAGTCTTCTAATATCTGAAGAGTAGCCTTCTGGAACTTTAACTTCACTGAGGAACTTACACAATGTTTTCTTCTCCTTTCTAGATAGAGTGTAAACAGCAGGTGGCAGATATGTTCGTCTTCCTTTCGTCACGGGTCCCAATTCAGTTCTCATTCCCATGTTTACCATGTCCTTCCTTATGTTAAGGCCATCCTTAGACTTTCCTTGTATATTGAGTAACGTACCTATGACGCTGTCAAATACATTTTTTTCAATATGCATAACATCCAGGAAATGTCTTACATACAACGACTTCCATTATGGAAGTTCAAAAAAAATTGACTTCTTCTTCCACCCACCCTTGACAAGTGAATGTGCAAAAGGCTTGCCAAACTGAGTGCTCACATCTTTCACCTTTTCAAAAATTTGATCACCTGACAAAAAAGGCGGGGTTGTACGATGTTCGGCCTTTCCATTGAATGCTTTTCTCCACCCACGGTAGTGATGATTAGAATTTAAGAATCTACGATGGCCGAGAAAGACATTCTTCTGACAAAGATCCAATCGTGTCGTATCGGTTTCATCTTCACAAACAGGACACGCCTTTTGACCTTTATTGCTGTAACCGGATAGATTTCCGTATGCTGGAAAATCATTAATTGTTCCAAACAACATCGCCCTCAAGTTGAAACTTTCCTTCCTATACCCATCGTAAACCTCCACACGGTTCTCCCACAAAAACTTTAAATCTTCGATTAAAGGTGCCAAGTATACGTCTATGTCATTCCCTGGTTGTTTAGGCCCAGAAATTAGCATAGATAACATCATGTACTTACGCTTCATACATAGCCACGGAGGTAGGTTATAAATCATAAGAATCACAGGTCATGTGCTATGCGAGATACTTTGAATACCATGCGGGTTCATTCCATCAGTAGACAATGACAACCGAAGGTTTCTTGCTTCTTTTCCAAATTCAGGATAATCAGTATCAACTTTCATCCATTGTGGTGAGTCTGCCGGATGTCGCAACTTTCCATCAATAATTCTTTCATCTGCATGCCAAGTCAAATGTCTTGAATCGGTCTCACTACGATACATGCGTCTCAATCTCGGAATTATAGGAAAATACCATAAGACTTTAGCAGGAGACAACTTTTTCTTATATCGAGGGACACCACATTTAGGACACTCATTCAACTCTGCATACTCGTTTCGAAACAAAACGCAGTCGTTTGGACATGCATGTATCTTATCATAGCTCATGCCAATAGAGGACAACATCTTTTTGGCTTCATACGTTCGATTGGGAAGAACATTATCCTTTGGTAGCATATCTTTCATAAGGGCTAATAACTCTGTGAAACCTTTATCCGACCATCCATTGTCCTCCTTTAAGTTGTACAACTTTAACACCGCGGACAATCTTGTGAATTTTGAACAACCATTATACAATGGTTTCTCTGCATCGCTTACCAACCTCTCAAACATTTTGGGACAATCCTCAAGATCTTCTTCAAGCGCTTCTGCAATCTCTTCGACTCGATCGCAATCGTATGTGTTTGTGCAATCGTCGTTTGAAGCATACTTCCTATTACAACTCGACTCAGCATTCCCGTTACTTTTCTCACCATGCATTGTCCAACATGTATAACTTCTATCAATTCCAAACCGTAGTAAATGGGATGCCAACTTATTCCCGTCAACCTTACCCCCATAACAGCAACCCAAGCAAGGACACGGCATTCGAAGCGGGTCTTCGGAGTGCGCAACCGCAAACTCAACGAATTCCCATACCCCTTTCTCGTACTCTTTCGACAATCGGTTTGAATTCATCCATGTCTTATCCATGTCTTAATTAAGCTAAACAAATGCTTCTTGGTTTCTCTATCAGGTACTAAGGAATTCTGTCAAGATAATAAATAGCTATCATCATAATAGAATACCTAATCAGAATACCTAATCAGAATACCCGATTTCTTAAAGAAGACATTACCTTATTTCAAGGTAATATAAGTCCACAAACCAAAAAATGGATTGAGAGACACTAAATTGAAATTAAATTGAACCATAAACAATAAACTACAAGCAGAAAACAACAAACTATAAGCAAGAAGAAAGGGATAGTAACCTGAGTTAGACTTGATGTGGGAGACGGGTAGGTTTGAATCGGCATTGTACAAGTAGAAACCAGAGGATTCAAAGTAACTATAAAATTAAACACACACGATGCAGTTAAATACACCACTACTAACAAATACATCACTACACACGAAACAATAGTAGATTAGCATAGCAAAGGCAAACACAAATTGAAATGCTTTAACTCTTCATTATTATTCACCTTTGGTTGTTAGAGCAAAATGAAGGAAAAATATTCATTTGGAGACAGACATTCTCAAAATAAAACATGCACAAAATATTACCAACCTTCTCAAAATAGCACTTTTAAACTAAACAACAAAACTAGGGGAAATTCTAACATGGCAAATTCAACTAGATTTCTTTGCAAATATCCGTCTTAAGATCTTTAGAACTTTTAAACTAAACAACAAAACTAGGGGAAATTCTAACTACTACAACATAGTTCAAACTTGACTCAGCGATTAATTTGTTAGACTTAGTTCATGAATCAAATTAGCAGAAATTAGATTAAAAATTAAATTTGTTAACTATACAAGCTGCCACATAAGCTTTTTAACAGAATTAAACAGATAATCAAAAAAAAAGTCAACTAACATTGGGTTCTAAATCTATCTAAAGAAACGATTTAAAATCTAATTCAGCATGATAAGATAATTTAAAGAACAGCAGTAACAATGTCAACCCGAGAAACATAATACTATATTCTCCAAGCTAAAAATGTCAGCCCCAGAAACAAAATACTATATTCTCCAAGCTTTGGTCCATACGAAATAGATTACAAGGTACTATTTCAGTAACAACAAAAAATTACAGAGTTTTCTAGACCATGCAATGACAGGTCTTTTAAATAATAACCTTACTAGAATAAGTTGTAATCAGGTTCTTTACCTCAACCTTTTCAAAATCTCTTCAGAGACTTATAATCATTTTTTTACTAAGAATGTGTTTGGACTGTGGATTGACTTATGAATAACTTATTTCATCTTACCAACTTGCATAAACATTTTTTGAGTAAGGTTATAGGATCAACTTATAACAAGTCCACAATTTGCTTTCTACCTATTTCAACAAAACTCTCCACGATAACTTATAATAAACACACATAATTAGAATAAACCAACCACAAAACCAAAACTACACAAAATCACTGACAATTCAAGTATCAAGAATGCACATAACACAAAACAAAATGCCTAAAGAAATAGAATCATTTCATACAGATAACAGGGAGAAAAAATTAGGGACCAAAATTGTGCAATTGTTATTATACTTCAAGTAAGAACCTCTATTATAACAGTGCCACTACATAAATGATTCTCTTCTCTTCAGCCATGCACAAACCTTCGTCTATTATAACAGTGCCACCATTGAAAAGTAAAATAAGTAAGATATAGGTGACAAACCTTGTGATATACAGATTGAAGAGCTATGGGAGATTGGTTTCTCTCGACTTCAAAATCTCCTTCGTCTTCTCTCGACTTCTTCTTTGCCAGAGTTGTGGGAGTTTCTGCAGATTCGGGTTGAGGGAGATAGCTTTTCTGGGTTGAATGCGTGAATGGTTGAATGCGTGAATGGTTGAATGCAAGTTGAATTCGTGAACAATTGAGGGAGAAAGCTTTTCTGGGTTTTCTGGGCAGTTAGCGTGAATGGCAGAAAAATGAGGAATTAGGGATTAGTAAACGATAGTAAAATTTTGTTTTTAAAAATTTTAATTTTAAAAAGGCTATGAAAGCGCTTTTGAAAAGCGCCTTAGTAGAAGTAGTTATACCAGCGCTTTTAGGGTAAAGCGCTCTTGTACCCCACCCCCTATTAGAGCGCTTTTGAAAAACGCTCTCATAAACCCCCCTACCAGAGCGCTTTTGAAAAGCGCTCTCATACCCCCCCTACCAGAGCGCTTTTTAAAAGCACTCTCATACCCCCCTTACCAGAGCGCTTTTTAAAAGCGCTCTCATAAACCCCCTACCAGAGCGCTTTTTTTGCATCATTTTCCCTTGTTTATTAATTTTATTTTTAACGAACCCTACGAGAGCGCTTTTGCTAAAAGCGCTTTAGTAGCTGCGCTGCTACAGCTTAAATTTGGCGTAGTGATGAAGATCGTGACTTGCTACAATTGCGGCGAAGAGGGTCACATCAGTCCACACTGCACTAAACCGAAGAAGGATCAGACTGGTGGGAAGGTCTTTGCTTTGTCTAGGTCAGAGACTACTCCAGAAGATCGTCTGATTAAAGGTACGTGTTTTATCCATGACACACCGTTAGTTGCTGTTATTGATACTAGAGCGACTCATTCGTTCATTTCATTGGATTATGCTAAACGATTGGGATTAGAAATATATGTTATTCATGGAAGTATGATTATTGACACTCCTGCGTCGGGTTCAGTAACTACTTCTTCCGCATGTTTGAACTGTCCTGTTGACATATTTGGTAGAAAGTTTGGAATGGACTTAGTGTGTCTTCCTCTTGAACAACTTGACGTCATTTTGGGGATGAACTGATTACAATTTAATCGAGTTCATATCAATTGTTTTACGAAGACGATTATCTTTCCTGAAGAGGTTAGTGTTGAGGATTTGACTATGTCGGTCAAACAGATGAATTTAGTTGTCAATGATGGAGCGGTGGTATTTATGTTGTGCTCTTCGATGGAAGTGAAAGGGGGCGATAATACCGGTGAACTACGAGTAGTGAATGAGTATCCGGAAGTATTTCCAGAAGATGTTAGTGAGTTGCCACCTGAAAGAGAAGTGGAGTTCACTATAGAATTGATTCCTGGAACTAGTCCTGTGTCGATGGCACCGTATCGCATGTCGGCATCGGAATTGGTTGAACTGAAGAAACAATTAGAGGAATTGTTGGAAAAGACGTTTATTCGTCCTAGTGTGTCACCGTGGGGTGCACCGGTACTGTTGGTTAAGAAGAAAGAAGGTTCAATGAGACTATGTGTTGATTATAGACAACTGAACAAGGTGACAATCAAGAACCGATACCCATTGCCGAGGATTGATGATTTGATGGATCAGCTGGTTGGAGCTTGTGTGTTTAGCAAAATTGATCTGAGGTCTGGATATCACCAAATTCGTGTGAAGGCGGAAGATACTCAGAAAACGACATTCTGAACGAGGTATGGACACTATGAATATTCTGTTATGCCATTTGGTGTTACTAATGCACCTGGTGTTTTTATGGAGTATATGAACAGGATATTTCACCCGTATCTTGACAAGTTCGTGGTAGTGTTCATTGATGACATTCTAATTTACTCGAAGAGTGATGAAGAGCATGCAGATCATTTAAGAGTGGTATTGGAGTTATTGAAGGAGAAGAAGTTATATGCGAAATTGACTAAATGTGAATTCTGGTTGAAGGAAGTAAATTTTCTTGGCCATGTAATTTCGAAGAATGGTATCGCGGTGGATCCAACGAAGGTATAAGCGGTATCTCAGTGGGAGACGTCGAAGAATGCTTCAGAGATTCGTAGTTTTCTTGGTCTGGCAGGTTACTATAGAAAGTTCATTGAAGGATTTTCAAAGTTGGTGTTACCGATGACTAAGCTAACGAGGAAAGGACAAGTATTTGTATGGGATTCCGAATGTGAAAAAGGTTTTCAAGAATTGAAGAAAAGATTGACAAGTGCTCCGATCTTAATTTTGCCTAATCCAGTGAAGTCTTTCGATGTGTACTGTGATGCTTCACTAATGGGTTTATGTGGTGTTTTGATGCAAGATAAGCAGGTAGTGGCCTATGCTTCAAGACAGTTGAAAATTCATGAAAGGAATTATCCGACTCATGATTTGGAATTGGCGGCTGTGGTGTTTGTGTTGAAGTTGTGGAGACATTATCTCTATGGTTCTCGATTTGAGGTATTCAGCGATCATAAGAGTCTGAAGTATCTTTTCAATCAGAAAGAGCTTAATATCAGGCAGAGAAGATGGTTGGAATTTCTGAAAGATTATGATTTCGGTTTGAATTACTATCCCGGTAAAGCAAATGTTGTTGTTGATGCATTAAGTAGGAAGTCATTGCATATGTCTATGTTAATGATGCGAGAATTGGATTTAATTGATCAATTTCGAGATTTGAGTTTAGTATGCGAAAGTACTTCCAATAGTGTTAAGTTGGGAATGTTGAAGTTAACTAATGGTATCCTTGAGGAAATTAGAAATGGACAGAAATCCGACGTTGGCTTGGTAGATAAGTTGACATTGATTAACCAAGGTCGAGAAGGTAAATTCCGAGTCGATGAGAATGGCGTTATGAGGTTTGGAGACCAAGTGTGTGTACCCGATGTTGCTAATATCAGAAAGAGTATTCTTGAAGAAGGACACCGAAGTGGATTGAGTATTCATCCTAGTGCTACCAAGATGTATCATGACTTGAAGAAGTTGTTTTGGTGGCTTGGAATGAAGAAGGAAATTGCTGAGTTTGTTTATGCTTGCTTAATTTGTCAGAAGTCGAAAATTGAGCATCAGAAGCTGTCTGGATTGATGGAACCGTTGTTTGTTCCGGATTGGAAGTGGGATGGAATTTCTATGGACTTTGTATCTGGTTTACCTAGAATGATCAAGAATTGTGATTCTATCTAGGTTATTGTAGACCGGTTGACGAAATCTGCTCACTTTATTCCAATAAGAATGGATTATCCGATGGAGAAGTTGGCTCAGTTGTATGTTGAGAAGATAGTGAGTTTGCATGGTGTTCCGGCTAGTATTGTGTCGGATAGAGATCCGAGGTTTACTTCTAAGTTCTGGACAGGATTGCAAGAAGCCTTAGGTACTAAGTTGAGGTTGAGTTCTGCTTATCATCCGCAGACAGATGGTCAGACGGAGAGAACGGTTCAATCGTTAGAGGACTTATTGCGAGCTTGTGTATTGGAGAAAGGTGGTGCTTGGGATAGTTATTTACCTTTGATTGAGTTTACCTACAACAATAGTTATTATTCGAGTATTGATATGGCTCCGTTTGAAGCATTGTATGGTAGGAGACGTAGAACACCGTTGTGTTGGTACGAATCTGGAGAAAATGCGGTGGTTGGACCGGAGATTGTGCAACAAACTACAGAAAAGATCAAGATGATTCAAGAGAAGATGAGAGCTTCTCAGAGTCGTCAGAAAAGTTACCATGACAAACGAAGGAAGGATATTGAATTTAAGGAGGGAGATCATGTGTTCATGCGAGTTACTCTGATGACTGGCATTGGGAGAACCTTGAAGTCGAAGAAGTTAACTCCGCATTTCATTGGTCTATATCAGATTACTAAGAAGATTGGGAAGGTTTCTTATCAGATTGCTTTACCGCCTGCACTCGCTAATTTGCATGATGTGTTCCATGTATCCCAGTTGAGGAAATACATTGCGGATCCGTCTCATGAGATTCAGGTAGATGATATACAGGTGCGAGATAATCTGACTGTAGAGACATTACCTATGAAGATTGAGGATCGTAAAGTGAAGCAGTTGCGAGGTAAAGAGATAGCAACGATGAAAGTGGTTTGGGGAGGGCCAGCCGGTGGAAATGTTACATGGGAGTTAGAAAGCCAGATGAAGGACTCTTACCCGGAACTTTTCGTCTAAGGTATGTTTTCGAGGACGAAAACTCATTTAGTGGGGGAGAGTTGTAACACCCCATAATTTCAGTTTATTAATTTAATTTGGATTTAAATTAAATAATTGGAATTTTAGTATTTTATTTAGATTTAATTAGAAATGATGGAATAAGAGCTATTGGACTTATGGTGTGATGTGAGTAAAAAAGGAGTGCTATTTGGTTAGGCCTTTTTACTAAGTGGTGTTCATTTTATTTTATTTTTCATAAAATAAGAAAAGGAACCAAGAGAAGAGAAAGAGGAAGAACACGTGAAAAGGGCAAGAGAATAGAAAGAGGCAAGAACATGAAACCAGAAGGAGAGCATTCAAGAAATTTATAGAGGTAAGGGGGGAGTCTTCCTTTTAGTATCTCTTATGTGGTCTTAGGTAATCGGTAGATTGATGTATGGTTTGGTTCAATTAGACATTGGGATTGTTAGGTTAGGGTGTTATAATTTGGATTGAATTAATGATGATTGTGTGAACTATTTGGTTAATAATGAGTTTAAATGATGTTTTGTGGTGTATGATTGAATGTATGATGATTATATGTCTGTATGTGATGTCTGGGGTCGATTTTGGACTGAAACTAGGTGGAATCGCAGAGTCTGTCGTAGACTTGAGAATTGCTGAAATCGTAGGTCCGCTGAGCGGAGGGGGTCCGCTGAGCGGAGGGGGTCCGTTGAGCGGAGGTCCCAACGTAGTTCGCTTCTGTTTGACGTCGCTAGAGGTCCGCTGAGCGGAGGTCTGAAGGATTTCGCTTCTGCCTTGCGTCGCTGAGCGAACCTTGTTGTGTGTGAATTTTTCCAAACTTTAAAATAACGTATCTTTTGATCCGTGAATCATTTCTTAGTGCCGTTTTGGGCGTTGTGCAAGTAATTAAATGTTTTAAATTATGAATGATGAATATGGGCAGTAGCCGACTTTATTTCTTTAAAACTCGATTTAATTACTTGATGAGAATCGAACATTGTGTGCATATGAGATAGGTGTGACAATGTATTTGATGTGATGAAGAATTGGTTGTGATTATTATTATGATTGTGATGAATTCATGACTATTTGAATGATGTTGAAAACATGTACATACTTATTCGGTGATGCGGTGTTGAGATGAATTGTTCATATGCATTTAATGTTGGATCCCGATGATGTTTGGATCGTTGGTGGATGTAACGCCCCAGACTGCTTTCGGGATGATCGACTAACCCCACAAACCAACACGGGTCTTTTCAGCATGCTTTGACCTCACTCGCACGCTTTCCGGGAAACTTCCCAGAAGGTCACCCATCCCAATACTACTCCAAGTCAAGCACGCTTAACTGTGAAGTTCTTATTGAACGGGCTCCCGAAAAGAAGATGTATCTTGTTGGTATAGGTAGTACCTATCAATCCTTATAAGACATCTTTCAACCATGCAGTCTCATCCCTGCACAGCCTCCGGATCCCTCTCATTCCGATGTGGCAACCACCCTAGCCCCCATTGGCCTCAGGTGTTCCATGCGGTGCAACCACCCCTCGCCTTCTTCGGCCTCGGGTGTTACAGTGGACATATTTCCCATTGTGCGGAAATTGTGTCAGTGGGCCGTATCTCGATGAGGCGTAGATCGGTTAGGTGGATTGATTCCACGGTTTATTGGTACCACATGCATAGTGTCAGTTGTGTCATATGCATTTCGTCATAACATGATTGTATGGATTTCTGTGTTATGTGTTGTAATCTATTATTGTGTGAATTGATGAATAATAGATGTGAATCTGAATATGTATAATTGGGTGAACGGTATATTATGATGCTTGTTACTTATGAATTGCATAATATTTACTAATTGAGAATGAGACTCGCCCTTACATGTTGTCATTTTCAGATTGAGGAGTAGCGGCATTAGTGCTTGGTGAGGATGACTCGTAGAGTTTATCCGTTTATGTTGGGTCGTGTCGGTCATGCTCTGGTCTGTAACACTGGGGAATGATAGTTTTAGAGTTTTTATGAGATTACTCCATTTTATTTGGTGTAGGATTATATTTCCATTTGGTTGTATTTGATGATGTTTCTTATTCCGCTGTGATAAACATGATTATGTTTTTGTGAACCGTTTTCTAATGAAGCATGACTTTGACCTTAGTTGAATTATCTGTTTTAAATAATTGTGGCACCCTTGTGTGTATGTTTTTACTCTGATCATTTATTTAAATTGCCGCGAGGTTTAGAAGGGTGTTACACGGTCCCCTCAAGAAGGAAAAGAAAAAAATTATAGAGTGGTCTCCAATCCAAGGTAAGGGCGGGGTTCTGACTCTATAATAGGGTATATGATGAATAGTATGTGGGATTGGGTTTGTAGAATTGCTTCTACTTGCGTTTGATTGTGTGATTGCTTCCTAAAAATTAATTATTGTCGATGAATTAGTTGTTGAATATTGTATATGTTGATGTGATATAAATATTGTGTTGATGTGATTGTGATTAATCGCTATTTTTGAAAATTGTTTGATTGTCATGAATTATTGGAACTGGTAGAATTGTTGTTGTGAATCTTGCTGTAGAAACCAAGTAATCATGACTGTTACTGATAAATATATAATCGATTATGAGTTGTATTTGAAATTATAGATTGAGAAATAATTGAAACTTAAGTTGAATAGAGATCAAGAGTTGTTTCTGTTAAATACTGAGAGAAGAAGGAAACGGGAAGGTTTCTACATGCACGGAAGAAAGAAGGAAAAAAAGGGACATGAGGCGCCCACCCCTTATGAGCAAACAAGGAAGGGGGCGTTCACCCCTTGTTGTGGTGGTAAGTGCCACCATGACTTTTAATTAAAAAAAAAAAAAAGAAAGGAAAAGAGAATCCTCAATATTTTGTAATCAAGTCAAAATGTTATATTCACAGAATTTGCAGTTGCAAGCGAATAATAAAGTTTTTCACAGTTTGTGGGCAGAGAGTTACTCTGCAGAAACCATAATCTCTTTTCTTCTTTAAATTTCTTTTCTCTTTTCATTATTATCGTGTGATGATAACAATCTTGTTCATCAAGATTGATAGAAATTCATCATAGGTTTTGGTGGATTTCCAACACAAAAGATTAATTACAATTACTCATAAGATAAAATACATTTAAATTTTAAGTTATTTAATAAATAATTAAATATAATATATGAAATGACATTAATTAAGTAATTGCTGTGTACAATATTTAACTTTTCAACTAAGAAAGAATTCATATTCCCTTTTTCATGAACTAAACATTACAATTCAATCGACCATTAGTAGTTAGATTAACAATAATAACTACTTTAAGTAAGCCAATAATCTCCAAGTTAAATATATAAGACTAACTAAAAACATACACATACCATATGTAGTAGACCTGATTTAGATTATACTCTAACTTTACAAATTTATATGAATTCAATTCCTCATAGTCATAACCCTTTCGATCTATTTCCAACAACCTTACGTGTGTTATGTATAAACAAAATTTTGTCATCACAAGTTAACAATATTGCCCTTTTTTTCAACCTTAACTAACCACAACTACTACTAGGTTATTAATATACTTAGAGTGCACCGACTCATGATGTTAAATTTTCTTCTAAAAATGGTTCTTTACGCATCAATCAACTTGGTCCATATATATTTAACCATAGACTAGCTAATTGACTTTTAATGCAATCTATGTTTTCTAATCATGCAATAATTAATAGAAGAACCATTCTAGGTTATAATAAGATCATATATAGCCATAGTCTATACAAGTATAGTGCTTAGTTTGGCACAATCCTAATTTTATGGCCTTGATATTGATTATCTAAGATATTACTTCATTTGCTTTACTTATTTAAAGAATTTAATTAAAATATACTGACAGTATACAAAAATTTTACAGTGAATCATAATCGTCATTTTTTTAAAAAAAATTTAATTGTTTTTAGTCATATATAAAGTAATATTTATAATTGGTTGTGATATACTGATCATGTAAAATATTTTATACTGACAGTGCATAATAATAATTTTTTATTTAAATATAATAATTATTATTAATGAAAAAATATATATATTTGTAGCTAGTGTGGATTAAGCTAAGTGATTAAGACTTTCAAAATTTCCACTATTTACTAAGTGATTAAGCTAAACTATATAGTGGAATATAGTAAGGAATAGAAGTAGGTGAAAACTAGCAATCAAATCAAGAAATAATAATCAATTAATATAGAATTATAAGATAAATAAATTAAATAATATGTGGGGGACCAACCCATTTGACAATATTGTACTAGATATTCGACATTAACATAATTGTATTTTTTATCCTTATATACATTATAGTTTTTTAGTGAAAGAAAATAAAATAATAAAGAAAATTTAATGTTTGATAATATTAAAAAATATCAGACAACTCAACTGCTGCTGGATTCTTGCATGTTTCTCTTCCAATCTATACTATTTTTTGTTTTCATCCTTATTTTGGTATCCTATGATAAATTCCTCTGGTCACTCAGTCAGTAGCCTACATCAACAAATATTTAAAGGCCCATGTGCAAGCAAATTAATATTTTAAGAATGAGAAATTATAGAATAATTTGATACTGCTGAAATAAGTTTATATAATGACCAAAAAATAGTTAGAAAATTATAGTACATTGAGAAAAAGACATCCCTTGTAAATCTATTCAGTGGGGAAACTCTTGTTTGAAAACTATATATTTCATCTTCAAGGTGTACTTTGGTCTTTGTATCAATGTCCTGGATTCCATTAATCCAAATTAAACTAGAACGCGCGTTTTGTTATTTTAAAACGCGTTTTAGTGCAAAATTTTCAAAGACTAACTAACTCTTTTTCTTTTTTGGTTTGAAAGGAGGGCCTAAGCCCAAGAAAAGAAAAAACTATAAAATAGCCTTAGTGTACCACATCCCCTGTCGATCTCTATTAATAAAGACACTAAGCTAATGAGGCATCTCCATAAACACTTTGATATCACCTCCAAGAATTTTTCCATGCAAAGCCAACTGGTGAGCACAACCATTGACCTCCCTAAACACATGCAAAATCTCCACTCTTTCCATCTTTGCCATTTCCACATGAATATGCCATATAAGTCTGCAACTAATCTGTTTCCCATTGTTGCTAGTGTTGCAAAGCTCAACAACTTCCTTCGAATCAGATTCAATCATCACCTTGCGATATCCAAGCTCCCTCGCCAACTTGAGACCTTCTAAAATTCCCCAAAGCTCCGCTATCAACGGACTGCTAGTCCCCACACCTTTAGCAAAACCTCCACACCATCCTCCAACTTCATCTCGAATTAACCTGACACAACCGGGACCACCGTGCAAAGTATGAGCTCCGTCGACATTAACTTTGACAAACTCACTCCTAGGAACCTCCCATTTAATCCTTTTCTCTACTCTATTCAGCTTCATAAGATTGTTGTTACACATTGCTACTTTATAATCTCTAATCCTGTTGACAATAACATCCTGCATGAAAAAAGGTCTCACAAAGTGTTCATCATGGATTTGCCTATTCCTCCACTCCCAAATGGCATGACAAGTAGTAGCCCAAAAGTGACACCAGCTATCTTCTACTTGAAGTACACAAACAAGGGTCTTATCCCTATTAATATCAATCCTAATATGCTGCTCACCACTGAAGAAATCTCGACGCATGCTGCCCGGGACAAGATGATTCCAAACCTCCTTCACCAGTTTGCAATCTCGCAAAACTTGGAGGGTATCTTCCTTGTAACAACCACATAACCTACTTTCAAGCAAGCTTTCGGAAGCATATTAGTCATCATGGGGTAAATCGGAATAGCCTCCATAACACTTTTATTTAGCGTAATCCTTCCAGCAAAGGACGGATGTTTGGCTTTCCAGCTCGTAAGTCTCTTCCCAATTTGCTCCATAACATAGCCAAAGTCTCCTTTTCTCAAAGCCTTCCCTCTTAAAGGGACACCTAAATACTTACCAAGACAACTTGTTTCCTTAAAACCGGAGTTAGCACATAACTTTAGGCGTAAACCTCTAGCCACATTCTTAGAGAACAAAATGCTAGACTTCTCATAGCTAATATCCTGTCCCGACATACTACAAAGTTTATCTAACGTGCGTGTAACACATTCCAGAGGATCCTCCTTAGCTTCTCCAAAAATAAGCAGATCATCCGCAAACATTAAGTGCGTTATATCAACACCATGCGTACCAATACGAAAAGGCTTCCACTTCTTACTAGCTACCTCATGTTCAATCAGGTGGGATAGTTTATCCATACATAACACAAATAAATATGGAGAAATAGGGTCTCCTTGGCGAATACCCCGTTGAAGATGAAAGAAATCATTTCTGTTCCCATTCCAGTTGACATTCGTTTCCAAACTAGTAACACCATGCATAATAAGATCAATCATTTTCTTTGGCAGTTGGATTTCCTCTAAAGTTCTCCAAATAAACTCCCAACTAAGTTTATCGTAGGCTTTAGATAAATCAATCTTAACTGCAAAGAAGCCCTTCTTTCCTTTCTTATGTCTCATACTATGAATGACTTCATTAGCAATTATAATATTCTCATGTATTGCTCTACCAGGAACAAACCCAGTCTGAAAAGGAGATACACTACAACACGGAAGGCCTTCTAAAGCGCTTATTTTGGGCTTTAAAAGCGCTTTAAAGCGCTATCAAAGCCAGCGCTGGCGTAGGTAACAAAAGCGCTTTTGAAAGCGCTCTGGTAGACCCCCCCTATAAGAGCGCTTTTTTCAGAAAAGCGCTCTTGTAGACCCCCCTTTAAAGAGCGCTTTTATGGAAAAAGCGCTCTGATAGCCCCCCCTATAAGAGCGCTTTTCCAAAAGCGCTTTCGTAGGTTGCTTTTCTTTTTTTTATGTTTTTTTTTTAATCTTTGGCAGCGCTTTTTGTAATAAAGCGCTTTCGTATGTGGCCCTTTAAGAGCGCTTTTTAAAAGCGCTGTCGTTGCTAAATGAGGTATTTTAAAGTGCAGCCTGTAATTTAAGCCTCCCAGTTCGACCTGTAATATATTTTCGACGATATATTTTCAACCATAGGTAGGACAATATATATATACTAATATAATACCATTATAATTAATATCCAAAATTATATATATACATCATTATAATTCCTGTCAAACAAACTAAATCTGTAACATCAACAATATTATACTTCAAATATTGGCAACAGTATGAACAAAGTTAGTAACCATATATCCTAGAGTACTATAATTTGATACTTCAAATCGACACAAATCCTACATGAATAGCTGATGAATATAAAATTGACACAAATCCTCTTTGATTTCTTCCAACTTAAGTCTCGTGTAAGAAGCAGCACGGAATTCGTCAAAGTACTACAGAACAAAAACATAATATGAATGATTTAGTTAAATGTAATAAAGAAGTTATCTAATTAAGTTATAAATCCATACCGTGATTGGAATCTCTAATTGATTCATTTGAAGGATTTCTTTCATAAATCTCAAAACATAGTATCCGCAATCTGAATTGTTTCGCTGTATCGGACACTACATAGAAAAACAAATAACATTTTATAGTTGTACGTCTTGTTTTATCAAGTAGAATAAATATTATAAGCAAAATTGTGAAAAATAATGTACCTGCACTTTGATCCAAGTAATGTTGTTTGATTTTGTCCGGGATACCTGTGCGTCTCGTTGACTTCGGAACACTTGTATTGATCTAACAAAAATATAAAAGCAATTATTTAGATCAATCTCACAAATAATTAAATATATAAATATACACGAATATTTAGAACGATCCCACTTACAAATCAATCATTTCCTTCATAGCCGGATAATTGCTCCACTCACCATCTACCAAATTCAGAAAATATACCACCTCTCTTATAGGGTTGATAGCAAGCAACAACCAGTGTGCTCTATAAATTAAAACAATAGGTTATATGAAAATTTTGCTACACAAAAGAAACAAAGATTAGATGAATCAAGAATGAGAAACTAACCCTACTGGTCGGGTATTATACGCCCAAAGAATCAGACTTTCTGTATTGCCGGAGGACTGGAATCTATCGACTAAGCGTTGTCTAACTGATTCCGGTTCCGAAGCAATTGTCATTCCGCTGCAATGGGCGGAAGACACGAAATGGAATCTGTTTGACAATGCAGTCCCGCGCAACACTCTGTCATACAACAACCTTAAATAACAACATAATAAACATTAGATTATTTTCATTGAAATGTGTAAATAAATTGTTCGACTAATTAAAGAATATATCGGATGAGTGAATATTACCGGATGTATGAGTGCATATTAGCGACGCCTAGTTGTTCATGCGTAAAAATCTCTTCCAAGTCATCTATTGCAATATTTGACATGAATTCAACACCAAAGATACCTTCATCCATATTGATATTACGGAGAGCACCATCCTTCAAATCGGACATATCAACAAGTGTTCCGAGCATCGTCCGGTATCGAGGCACAAAAGCACCACCTTTTTTTGCCGCTTGCTTCGGAGGACCCTTAGGTGGTACGCTACGAACTTGCTGTGTCACTTGTTGTGACCCCCGAGCAGATGCCTAAAAATCATATAACAATCGGTAAAATATAAAATCATGCAGTTTTAGATTCAAATTATATATTAACACCTTAAATGTACCTCTTTTAGTGATGCAACAGACTCCTCCTCCTGTAAAATCCCTTTACCCTTAATTGCGGGTTTTGTAGGAGCAGTCTAAAATTAAAATGTAAAAAATAATTAACGTAACGGTGCAGAATTGACATTCGAAAACTAAATGATTCATAATGGTTTTCAATATACCTCATCACCAATGATAATGAGCTCCGAGGGCCATGCAACAAATGACCCTATTGCATCTCGCATCAATGTTGTCTCTGAGACCATGTCAGGTACCGGTAGCACCGCATCATGATCTAATACAACATCAACTGATACTTTCAGATGTCCATCCGGGAGCGGTCTATGGTGAAGTAAATCTCCCACAGTGTTGTGCACTTTTCCCTTGCCAACTAGGCGATAATTCGGTGACGATAAGTATAGTTGGCAAGAAGAAATGCTCTAAACCAATAGTAAATATAAAGTCATTATCATTAATGACAATGACAAGCGAAGGTTTCTTGCTTCTTTTCCAAATTCAGGATAATCAGTATCAACTTTCATCCACTATGGTGAGTCTGCCGGATGTCGCAACTTTCCATCAATAATTCTTTCATCTGCATGCCAAGTCAAGTGTCTTGAATCGGTCTCACTACGATACATGCGTCTAAATCTCGGAATTATAGGAAAATACCATAAGACTTTGGCCGGAGACAACTTTTTCTTATATCGAGGGGCACCGCATTTAGGACACTCATTCAACGCTGCATACTCGTTTCGAAACAAAACGCAATCGTTTGGACATGCATGTATCTTATCATAGCTCATGCCAATAGAGGACAACATCTTTTTGGCTTCATACGTTCGATTGGGAAGAACATTATCCTTTGGTAGCATATCTTTCATAAGGGCTAATAACTCTGTGAAACTTTTATCCGACCATCCATTGTCCGCCTTTAAGTTGTACAACTTTAACACCGCAGATAATCTTGTGAATTTTGAACAACCATCATACAACGGTTTCTCTGCATCGCTTACCAACCTCTCGAACATTTTGGGACAATCCTCAAGATCTTCTTCAAGCGCTTCTGCAATCTCTTCGACTCGATCCTAATCGTATGTGTCTGTGCAATCATCGTTTGAAGCATACTTCGTATTACACCTCGACTCAACATTCCTGTTACTTTTATCACCATGCAAACTCCAAACTGTATAACTTCTATCAATTCCAAACCGTAGTAAATGCGATGCCATCTGTTTCCCGTCAACCTTATCTCCATAACAGCAACCCAAGCAAGGACACGTCATTCGAATCGGGTCTTCGGAATGCGCAACCGCAAACTTAACGAATTCCCATACCCCTTTCTCGTATTCTTTTGACAATCGGTTTGAATTCATCCATGTCTTAATTAAGCTAAACAAAAACGGTCAAACTTTCACTCTTCACAAGTAACCCCTATGGCGAATTCAAATCACAAAGTTAGTAAGTTCATAATGTCAGTATAATGCGTTTCTGTCAAAACGCATAGTTTTTGAAAGCTCTTGAGCCTCTTTCATTTCTTCTTTGAAAGTAGATAACATGACTATAGTTTTTGTTAGAAATCATAATGTCAGTATGATGCGTTTCTGTCAAAACGCAAAGTATAAACGGAATGAATCCGGAGCAATAAAACGCAACATATATAATCACACAATTTCAGACAAATTCATCATAATACCAGTAATTTGAGAAAGAAATTTACCTCGGATGTTACCGAACTCAAGAAAACGCCAAACGCCAAACTTTTACTCTACACACAAGTTACCCCTATAGCAAATTCACAAAGTTAGTAACCACCAAGACAAAATCGATTGAACAAAGGAAATCAACAATAGTTTGAAGTGTGTATATACTCGTAAATATGTAGTACCAGAGTCAATGATACGAGCTCCAAAGAGATCCAAAGTTATCAATCCAGTCAGACCTATACAAGAAATTCAATGCAATGTATGATTATAATAAGAATGGGTGAATAGTGCAGATTCCATAAAACACAGTTTCAGAATAGTGCAGACACATACATTCATATCTCATTCAGAATAATTTCAAAAGCAATTCGAAGCGAAACTGACATGAAACCAACTCACTAGGAGTCACTTTAAAAATAATAAAGTGAACTAAAAGATAATACCCCCACTCCTTTTTATTTGTACTATTTAACAACTTTGCAACCCTAAACTCAGATTAATTATAATAACTTTACAATTATAATATATATATATATATATATATATATAATCCCACGTTTATGGTTATGAAAACATGCAGGCCCATTAATGAACAATAAAAGAGGATAAACTTTTAGAGGGATTTGATTATTTGACAACCACCGTATCCACTCCTTTACTCCTTCAAATGAGGATAAACTTTTCTATCCAAAATTTGATCCATTTCCGGTTTTCAACTAACAAATTATTGAATTTAATTTAGATGTAAAAATATGGTAACTAAATAAAAATGTAAATGCTGATAGTATATATATCATGGAGGCAGCTTTATTTTTTATAGCAACTTGTGTAATAGCACATACACACACCACAAGTATAATGGAAAAATTGTATGAAGAGGTTGAAGAGCCAGTGAGTCCTCATGGACAGTATTTCAACACCTCTGTCATGTGTTCTTATATTTTTGCCTTTCTAGAACTAGCCACTTCATTTGATATCTCACTAGCTATACCTTTGATCAACAATGTCTTCCTCCCTATCAATCCACGTTTCTCCTCTATTATGGTTCTATAAATATCTCTTCCATATAAATTTTATTACTTTCTACTATTACTTCATAATTTATATACCAAATTTTACTTATTAGTGAATTTAATTAATTTGCAACAGGTTAGAAACAAAGATGGTATGAGATGGAAAAAGGTTGAAGTGAAGCCAGAAGAGCATGTAAAGGTTCCTAAGTTTCCTGAAACCACGGATTCATCACCAATTGAACTGTATGACAGTTATCTTAGCGACTACGTAACCGGCATTTTCGTTGAAAGAACACCACAAGAGAAACCACTTTGGGAAATTCATATTATAAATTATCCAACAAAAAATGCTGCTAGTATTCAGTCATTTACACAATTGAACTAAAAACAAATATGCATTTTCGTTGAAAGAACACCAGAGATTTCAAACCTTCAACCAGTCAACTTAAACACATCAAAGCAGCACCAACTTAAACAAGTATTCAGTCATTTACACAATTGAACTAAAAACAAACATGCTCTCTCTAACAATCTGAACATTCATTTTGGTTCTTAAGTATGCAGAGCAGCACCAACTTAAACAATCAAAGCGAAAATAGTGAAAGATGAGAGAAGATTTACCTCAAAATGAATTCAAAGTTGTTGTTGGTGAGAGGACGTGTAGTCGCCACCGTAACCAAATTTGAACTCCACGAAGCGAAATCGAGCAAGGTGAGATTTCTGTGAGTTGCAATTTTCCAATTCAGAAGAAATTAGGGGTTACAAAAATGGGGCTAGGGTTCTTTCGTAAGTTTAATGGAGGATTTTCGTGGAGGTTACAACAAGGGGGCTAGGGTTCTTTAATTTGCAGAGATTGGAATATCGTGAGAGAAAGAGGGAAGACAACAGTGGAGAAGAGAAAGTGACGAGAGGCAAAACTAATTTAAGTTTATTAATTTCAATTTTAATTCAATAAAGGCTACCAGAGCACTTTATAAAAGCGCTTTCATATATACCCACTATACCAGCGCTTTTATCCCAAAAGCGCTTTCGTAGACAACCCACTATAAGAGCGCTTTTAAAAGCGCTTTCATAACCACCCCTATAAGAGCGCTTTTGAGAAGCGCTTTCGTACCCCCCCTATAAGAGCGCTTTTTGAAAGCGCTTTCGTACCCCCCCTATAAGAGCGCTTTTTGAAAGCGCTTTCGTAACCCCCCCTTTAAGAGCGCTTTTTTTGCGTGTTTTTTTATTTTGTTTTTAGCGAAACCTATGCCAGCGCTTTTTACTAAAAGCGCTTTAATAAGGGTGCTGCTAAAAGACAAGTTTGGCATAGTGATACCGGCAATGGCAAAAACGGTTTCAACCTACTAACCAGGACTTTAGTTATAATCTTATAGAGAGTATTACATAAAGAGATGGGCCTAAATTGAGCAATTTTTTTGGGCTTCTCCACTTTAGGAATGAGGCAAATATTTGTCTTATTAATATCAGTAATGCTACTGGGATTATGCCAGGAATTAATCACAAAATTGCCAACTCCTTCACCAACCACATTCCAAGCTTTTTGATAGAAGCCAGCCGGAAATCCGTCTGGGCCAGGAGCTTTCCAAGGTTTCATTGAAAACAAAGCAGCACGAATTTCATCCGTATCTATTTCTTTATCCAGCTGAACCAAAGCATCCCTACTTAACTCAGGAAAACTCACGATGGACTGCTCCCAAGAGCACCACTAATTAGGGCTTCGGAAGAGATCTTGATAAAATTCATTCACATGCCTCCTCAATTCATCTAGATCTGATATCCACTCACCATTGGTACCTTTCAACATAATAATCCTATTTTTCTTTATCCTTGAAATAGTATTCATGTGATAGAACCTAGTATTCCGATCACCATTGGTACCTTTCAACATAATAATCCTATTTTTGTGTATAGTATAATTTCATATAAATTAATATAATATTATTAAATTAAATCACGCATTATTTCGCTGACACTTCAACAATTTTTATATAACATTATCTCAATTTTTACGTGGCACACTCTAAAACTCTTCATTTTTCAAAAAAAAAAAAAACATATTTATTCTCCATAAAAGGTCAGGCATTCGAATATTGACCATTCGAATACTGACTGATGCAAAAGAATATTATTTTTCATAAATTTTAAGGAATATTATTTATGTGTCTTTTGAATATTTCCTTCTTATAAAATTAAAATAGTTATAAACAACACTACAAAAAAAAATGCCATATTGTGACACTCATTTATAGTGATGGCTAAATATTTGTCACTAAATACCACTTTTACCTACAGTTTTACTCTATCACTAATATTTGTCACTAAAGACCATTTTTACCTACAATTTTACTCTATCACTAATATCTGTCACTAAATATTGCTTTTACCTACAGCTTTACTCTATCACTATTGTCCTACTAGACAAAAAAACATATAATTGATTTTTACTCTTAAAGCAATCAAAATTAACTTTATATTTTAAAAAAATATTACTATTTTCATTAAAAATAATTTAATTATTTATGATAACAAAAATTAAAATAATTTTTTTGATTTAAACAAAAATTAATTTTGCTCACAAAATAATTTTTAACAAAAATAAATTGTAGATTGTAAAATAGTTATTATAGATATAAAAAATTATTTTAATTTATTCTCACCATAAAAAATTTTATTTACTACTAAAATATCTTTATATTTAATACATTTTTCCTTTTATTTATATTTATACTCTTTTCCCTTTTTTTGTATAACCTTATTTTTATAAAAAAATAATAATTTTTGACAAAAATTAATTATAGATTGTAAAAAAATATTTTAATTTATTCTCACCATAACAATTTTTACTTATTACTAATTTATCTTTCTATTTAATACCTTTTTCCTTTTATTTATATATATTTATACTCTTTTCCCTTTTATTTATATAACTTTATTTAAAAATAAAATTTAACACCGAAATCGAAAACTGTTCCTCACCCTAAATCGAATACGTTCTTCACCCCAAAATCGAAAATCGTTCTTCACCCCGAAATCGAAAATCGTTCTTCACACTGAAATCGAGAATCGTTCTTCACGCTGAAATCGAGAATCGTTCTTCACCCTCAAATTGAAAATGTTCAATCGTTCACAAAAATCATTCACATAATTCGTTCAATCACTGTGAGATTCCTTTTTCAACCAAAAACTGATCTGAGTTTCATATCTTCAAGTTCAAGTGATTTTATATTTTGTACAAGATTCGTACGTGAATGAGAAAATTGATTTGAAGTTTCATATCTTTATCTTGCATTTTCAAATTATGACCTAGAAATTTAAATCAAAATAGTGGCAAAACAGTAGTAAATCAATAGTTTTTTTTATAATTAGGTTTATGTAGCCTGATTGTACATTTCAATTTGATATATATTGAGAACTGTTCTAGTAGAATCCTTCTAATTTTAGATTTGTATTTTTCTTAGAGAACACATTGACTTAATCAAAAGACGTAATCGAAGTCGTCGGCTACCACCATACAAAATTGAAAAAATTCATAGCCGAACATTTCCTGATTGGTTTCGCGAAAGAGTAAGTTTTCCAAAGCTTTTTCAATTATCAATTTTTTTTTGTCATGACCATTTAAAATTTGATTGTGTTAGGTAGCACGATTGGAAGAAGAAGGAAGTATTATAGTCACAGATGAAATTAGATGGTTAGCAAGGGGGCCATTAGAAATAGTGAGAAACTATAGTGGCTATATTGTTAATGGAGTTAGATTTCATACAAAGAAGCGGGAAAGGTGCTTAAAGACTTAAAATAGTGGAATTTGTGTTACTGTTAAGACCAGAAGTTATGCCAGTACACGAGACAAACACCCTAAGGAAGGAGAAATAAACTACTATGGTGCATTGATAGATATAATTCAGTTGAATTATGCACGAAAATATAAAGTTGTACTTTTCAAGTGTGACTGGGTTGACATAAATAAGGGATGCAATATTGATGATTTGGGTTTGACATTAGTAAATTTTAATTACTTGCAACATACAGGAAATGATATATGTGATGACCCATTTATTTTTGCTTCTCAAGCTAAGAAAGTATTCTATGTGGAGAATAAAAGACAAAATGATTGGTTTGTTGTTGTGCACGCTAAAGTTAGAGATGTATATGATTTGGGTGATGCTCAATCCATTGACATAGATAAAAGGAATGAACAAGTTTTGGAAGAGATAAATGATGATGATTTGATTGGACCAGAAGCTGATGATAGTGATGATATCATTGAAGTTATAATTAATATAGAGGATATTCCCCAAAATGATAATGAGAGTGAAGATACGGGGGATGAGAGTGATGAAGATCTTTCATATAAAATTGGGGTCTAAATATGATGCATTCCAGCGGCAAGGCAAAGCATGGTATCTATCTATCCTTATGATTTTTATGTTGTTTGAATTACAATTTTTGTCTAGTTTATTGTTAATGTTTTATTATTTTCTTTGTTGAATTGTGTGTTTGTGGAATTATTTTCTATTGACCTATTTCAAAATGCTGACATGCAACCCCACTTCATACAACCTTTGCTTTATGCTGGAATCAAGGAAACGAGTTTTTCAATCCAGCAAGTATCTCAAAGTTGTTGCGCTCTACACTCAAGCCATCAAAAAAGACCCTTCAAATCCCACTCTTTATAGGTACCCTTTGTTCTTTCTTTCAAATTTCACACCTTTTCACTTTTGGGTGTTGTTTTGCACTTGATTCAGTTTTTGGGTTTTGGTTTTTGCTGCTACTTTATTTCTGCATTGTTGTTTTCTCGATCTGAGTTTAAAAGTTTTGTTCTTGTTTGTTTGGTCTGAGGCAAAAGTCGGAATCTTTTATTTTTATTTTTTGCTTCATGGTTATAAATTGTGAAATGTCAACTTTTATTGCTAGTTTATGACTATGCTTGAATTGACTTATTTAAGCTTATCTATTAGTATAAGCACTTGTGAGAGTATTTGGAAGGGCTTATCGAAACAGCTCATGATATGCCCATAAACTATTTTTAGTTCATAAGTTCTTTAAGATATAGGTGTAGAATTGATTTTGGAATGATTTTAAGGCTTATGGAAAGATGTAGATGTCGTTGCTTAAGAAACTCAGAGTTATTACATGATTTTCTTAGTATTTTTATCTTTGTTGATAATTGTTGAGAAGCTTACTCTGACATTTTATGTTGAGATTATTTTTCCTGGGTTGTAATGTACTCAATGACACTCGAATGTCAATTATTTGCACGGCTTGTTTCATAACTAAATAGTCCCCATGTAAACTTCATACATCCTCTGCTTTATGCTGGAATTATCTTTATATTATTTTGAACGGTATTGTTATTGATGAACAGAAACATATCATGCTTTTACTTTTACCTTATGTTTTAACAAGTCCACTCCATTATTTTATGAATTGTTCTTACTAATGATATTATTCATTGAAAACTGCTTTAGTTTAAATTGAAAATTGCTTGTTGTTTGCCTTACAGCTTTTTGGTTTTTCAGGCTACTGTTCTGCTTTGGACCATAGATGATAGTCACCCACACAAAAACGGTGACGCATAAACCCAAACTCTTCTGTAAAATAGTTATGGAGAGAGTCGAAATAAGTTGGCGAGAAAGCAACAATGGAAGTGAACAATGGCGACGAAACTTGAAGAACTCGTGAATTTTTATGTGATATATTGTTAGCTATCTGTATTGTGTTTCAAATTTTCGGGCTTAATAGGGGAAGATAAATGAAGATACAAGATCATTCAAAATTGTAGATAGATGAAAGTGAAGATTCAATAATATTAAAATACAAATATATGTGACTTCTTTTGTATGATTCATATATAATTGAATTTAATAGAAAACGGTATAATTGTTTAATTTTAGTTATTTAACTTTGTTATGGTTCTTAATGTATTTTAAAATATTTATAGTTGAGTAATTTAATTTTAATATTAGAAATATTCGTCTATTAAATTAAAAAGTAAAATTATAAAATTATTGTATTTTGATATTACAAAAATCTTATTTATTGAAGTTTTAGTGACAGTTCAAAGAAAATAATTTGTAGGTATAGTTTCTATTACTTATAATACATATAAGATATAGTGACATTTATTAAAACCGTAGGAAAAAATTTCATATAATAGTTATGTATCAACTATTCAGACGTCATTAGAAATTTCATATAAACTCTCACTACAATCTTTTTTATTATAGTTCTATATAAGAACAAATTTAAAGTTTTATTTTAACAAATTCAAAACTTAACAATTAAAATATAAATATATTGTGCATCACATGATACATATATGTAAACAACTTAAAATAAATACTAAAAAAAGATACATGTATAGAAAAGAAATGAGAATGAAAATAAAAAATAAATCACCGATAATATTTTTTTTAATTATTTAAATTTATAAAAATAAATATTATGTCACTCTAAAATTACTAAAATATATTTTCTTTTTTATTTGTCATTAATTCATATTGTTATTCAAAAAATATACATTGACTATATTTGTCACAAGAAACTCACAATACATTATAATAATTTATAATAATATAAATGTATTAACTATAAAAATCATAAAATAATTAAAACTCAATAAAAACTAATTGACATTCGCGCATGGGTCTCAATCTAGTTTAATATTAATCATAATTAAATCTAGTTTTAAATTTTCAGAGACTCTATGTAAGATCAACCACAGTTTAATTGTGATAAATCAAATAAGAGCCTTATTTTACTATATTTTAACGGTGATAAATATTTTATAAAATTCTTTTCTCATAGTTTAATTTCATATTTAAAATTTGGTACAGTAGTCTATCTTACACTCCCACGTAGGAGCGTATTCGGTTCAGTTAGGACCGATTTTTTATGAAAAAACGTCTGAACTGATGATATCTTCATCGATTTGGTTTGGCTTGATTTGGTTTTTAGTCATTTTTAAAACATATTAAAAGATAATTAAACATCAATATTGTCCAATAATCCTTGTTATGATCATCAAGAGTGGTGTGTAAATCATCCATCACTTCATTTTCATTGTCTCATTAATTTGAAGAGTATTGAAGTCACTGCATACAAGCTTTCATTCCATGGAAGAAGCTAAGGAAGAAGAAGAGATTGTAACAGAATTTTGTTACACATATACACTTAGCAGAAGCAACAGTGATAATAAGAGAAAATATTGAATGAATTGAATTATTGTGAATGTGGTACATAGTTTATATACAGAAAAGTTCCACATATTAAGAGGAGTGTTAGAACGAAAATATAAGGACCTAGCCACATTTAAAATATGCTGGTGTTTCTTTCAACCACCCCATTATGTTGAGGTGTTTCAGCACATGTAGTTTGTTGGATTATGCCTTTGGAGAGAAGAAATGGAGATAAAGACATGAATTCGGTCCCATTATCATATCTGATGCATTTGAGAGATGTTTTAAATTGGTTTTCTATGTATGCTACAAATTGAATTAGACTGTTTTTGGTTTGGTCTTTTGTTTTAAGAAAAAATCACCCAAGTATATCTATTATAATCATCTACTAGGGTAAGAAAATATTTGTGGCCTAACATTGAAATTGTGGAATAGGGACCCCACACATCAGCATGTAAGATATCAAAAGGAGAAATAGAATGAGATACACTATTTGGAAAAGGTAAATTGCTTTGTTTGCCAAGATGGCATGAATCACAAGGAACACTGCTAGGCTTACATGGTATAAAAGGAAATAGTTGTGAAACAGATTTCATGCTTGTATAGGAAATGTATCCTAATCTCAAATCCCACAAATTACAAGAATCAATAGAAGTAGTATGAGCATAATTACAAACAGATGACTGACTAATAGTGTCCAGGACATATAAACCTCTTTGGAGCTTAGTTGTACCAATCATTTCCTATGAATGGTTCTGCATAATTTTGCATGTATCAGCACCAAAATGGACATAACAATCATTACTACTAGCAAGTTTGGCAACAAATATGAAATTAACATGAAAGTTTGGAATGAAAAGCACATGATGGAGAGTTAAAGAGGGTGAAATGACCATACTACCAGACATAGAAGCAATAAGAGAGGAACCATCAGGTAAGTTAACATTCACAGGAATAATATGCTTGCAATCAATGAATGCATGAAAATCATATGATATGTGATCTGTTACTCCAGTGTCTAAGATCCATAGGTGAGATAGCTTACCATTGGTATGAGAAGAATGAGAGGTCATGGCTAGTAAGAGAGGTTGAAATAGAGTTGGCTTGGGAGGGAGGATTCGATTGTTGGATCAATTCAAGGAGATTATTGTACTACTCTTGAGTGAAAACATATGGGGAAGCCTTTAAACCCTCTTGGGAAGTGTCACATACATCATTGATGGTGGCAGCATGCTGATTATTGTTGTGAGGTGATTGAGGTTTGCTCTTGTGCTTAAAACCTGAGGGGAAACCATGTTTCATAAAGCAAGTTTCCACTGTATGATTGGTCCTACCACAATGTGTACACGCACGATTATGACCTCTAGTAGAACCTTGATTCATGCCTTTGAAGAATTGTTACCAGGTTTAGAATTGCCATAGTTAGCTTGAACTTGACAAGCAACATTTAACTCCTCAAGGTTAGAAGAAGCCTGAGCCAATGTGGAAGCTGAACTATTGAGTTCACGCTCATACTGAATGATGAGGGAGAATGCTTTGTCGATATCAGGCAAAGGACTCATCATTATTATCTTTGAATTAGAGTGAGTGAATTTCTCATTCAAACCCTTAAGGAAACGAATCACTTGATCTTGTGCGCGATATTGTTTGGCAAATACAATAGCACCACAAGAATAAGGAATGGCACAGGAGTAAGCTATAATCTTCCTATAGTTTTCTAATTCATCCCATAGCACTTTCAATTGAGTAAAATAATTGGAGACATCATTGTTACCTTGACAAAGCCGGTAGATATCTTCTTGTAGATCAGAGATGGGGAAGATGTCACTATGTGAGAATCTGAGTTGAAGATTCTTCCAAACGCTTGCAGCGCTATCAATCCACAAAACAGATTTGACAATGGAATCTGAAATAGATCGATGAATCCAAGCGAGTACCATCGTGTTGCAGTAAACCCATGGCGCCTCGAGAGGGAGAGATCCATCGATGAATTTGTCTTGTTCTTGGATATCAATACGTTGTGCATTGATCTAGCCCAACTATGATAATTCTTGTCATCAAGAAGAGGAGAAACAAGCACCGGTGCAGGATTTTCGTTAGGGTGAAGATAGAATGGATTAGTTGAATTTTTTGAAAAATCAAGAAATTGTTGATATGCTATTGTTGAATGAAACGCAAATCTCGAAGAAGAAAAGAGAACGAAGAACAAAGAAACAATCAACAATGGCTACTAGTGCTTGGTGTGCTTTGATACCATATTGAAGTCACTGCATACAAGCTTTCCTTCCATGGAAGAAGTTAAGGAAGAAGAAGAGATTGTAACATAATTCTGTTACACAGATACACTTAGCAGAAGCAACGGTGATAAAAGGAGAAAAATATTGAATGAATTTAATTATTGTGAATGTAGTGCATAGTTTATATACAAGAAAACTTAGCGGCCAATAAACACTATTCAAGTGGCAACTAACTAAGATACTTAAGCCTATCACCTAACTAAGTGTATGTACAGGAATAAAATGCTAATAAAGAGTACAATTAAATTTTCATTAATATCATGGGCTACTCTTCCTCGTAGAACTATTAAGCATTGTGTCCTCGAAAATGATTGACATAAAACACTTGTAATGCTATTTTTTATTAAAAAAAGTTCTTATAAATAACTCATCCAGGCAAGATTCACAAATTTAAATCCTACATTTAAAATTGGAACTCTAAATTATTATAAAAAGTTTATATATCTCCTCAATATATCCAAAGTAATATGTGGATGCTGTAACCATAACTCTTATTTTTTTCGCATTACATTCTTGTCATCAAGTGATTTTGTGCAAAATGATAGTTGTGGAATGATGGTTACTATCAATATAACTATATAGTTATTTATCAACTTATCAATTTGTTGTTTTTTCCGTTTATAAATTGAGAAATTGTTGTAAGAAAATTTCTTTACCCACCTCCCTATTGGGGTCACCCCCAGCGAAAACCCCAGTTTACCCCTGCTTCGGAAATGAACTTCCGAAGTATTTTTTTTTTAAAATTTTCTCAGACTTCGGAAGTTCATCTCCGAAAACACCAAATGGAGGGTGTTTTCGGAGATGCACTTCCGAAAATACCTTTTTTCATATTTTGGGGGGTTTCGGAAATGAACTTCCGAATTATGCAGAAACTGTGTTTTTTTTTATGTTTTTGGAAACAGCCCCGTATTTTTAATTAAACGAAGACGGCAAATAAAATAAGCGATATATAAACAGAAAATACTAATATACTAATATGATAAAAATAGTAATATATACAAACCGATCCGATCCAAATCCAAATAATAATAGTGTACGAAAGATACAATCCGAAAAAAAAATAAAATAAACCCGACCACTAAGCCCTGAAGCTCTCACCGCGTCGTTAAATCACTCGGCAGTCGGTTTAAACAGACTGAAAATCTTTCGGGCATGGTTCACCATTTTCAACGGCTCTCTCTCCTGTTACAAAAAAACAAATAAAAAGTATGTTAAATAGACCGGTTAAATAGACCAGTTAAGAAAATATTGAATAAACGTCTAAATTATAAACGGTTAAATAATGTAGTCGGGCAAATTATAAAAAATACCTCTCCCTCCCAGATACGCCGAGCGACGTGATCGCGGTAGGTAAGCAGCACTAAAGTGTCACTGGGCCCTCCCGGGAAGCCCTCCTCCTGCTCATCCTCCTCCCCGAGTGGATGGTCAACATCCGGTACCTCCTCCGCCTCGTGGTATGGCACTGCCACCTCCTCCTCCTCCTCCTCCTCCTCCTCTCGCTGGCGGGAAGAAGATACATGAGCCAGACGACTCCTCGATCCAGATGTAGAGGTACCCTCGTCCATCTCCACGGGAACTCGCACACGTCATCCCCGGCCCTGCCCCCATCCCTGTGTCGACGCCAGCTGCGCCGCCGCCCGCTCGCGTCTAGCCGACGCAGTCTGGGTCTCTCTACCCTGTCTGATGCGTGCTAGGTTGTCTGACATGTTCCTGAAAACAATTGAAATCGATTAATATGCGAGACAACATAAAGAATTAAAAAAAATTGCACTTCTGATACAATTCGGAAGTTCATTTCTGAAACTGGGAATAGAGGTGTTTTCGGAAATGAACTTCCGAAACACCCCTGCGCAGAAGTTTTCTGCAACTTCCATGGCAGACCCCAAAATCCTAAATCAAAACTACTTTTATGCCTACTAAACAATCTAATATCAGTACCAACCTATCTTAATGTGATTTTTTTCAATTTCTAAATACCCTAATAGAGTAATGAATAATGGATCTAAAAATTGAAAAAAAATGATAAACTTACCAATTAGTGTTTGAGATTATTTAGGTTGAGATTGGAAGAAGACTTTGGCAATCTCTTTGACTTCACACTTGCTTGTTGCGGAAATTTTGAAAGAGGATGAGTTTGGAAGAAGATTAGGGTAAATGAATGGGGGAGGGGGCTGTTTTGCTTAATCTGTAAAACGCGCAGTATTTCGGAAATGAACTTCCGAAATGCTGTTTTCGGAAATGAACTTCCGAAATAAGACAATTTTTTCAAAAAAAAAAGGCGCTTTCGGAGATGCATCTCCGAAAACACCTTTTTCTTGCATTTCAGAAATGCATTTCCGAAGTCAGGGGTAGTTTGGGTTTTTCACCAGAGGTGACCTAGAAGGTTGGGAGGTGGCCAAAGAATTTTCCTTGTTGTAATTGATTATGCATCGAAGTTTGAGGCGAGAAAATTTATCTTGATGTTTTTAAGGGAAATATTATGTTTTTAGTGTCCTTCTATTGTCTGGATTTTTTTAAATTATATTCTACTAAGGTTTGAAAAAGTAGACAAGATCATGTGGTTGAATATTATTAGAAAAGATGTTTTGAGTAAATATATATTATTTTGATGAAAATTTGATACCCAATATTCATTATGTTGTTTGACATTTACGAATGTGGAATGTTTTTATTTAGTTAATCGGATGGTTAATGGAGAGGTGTTTGTGAATTTCATTTCATATTTATTTGTGAAGGTTACCTTCTTACATTGCCATGACTTCTATATATAATTCTTATGCATGTTTGATTATTGCTGGCACATATGATGAATCCTACACATATCCATGACTATCATGCATGCTACATTATACCACACTTACAAGAGTTCCATGCATGATATGTCAACGTGAAATTTCTCTACTATATTACACTACACTCTATTACTTCCTCCACAAGTTGAATGAGGGTTGAAGTGCACGACTTTGAGTTTGGTGCACAACTCTTGAAACACCCATGTGCCAAGAATCTTGGTAAGAGTATCCTCCACCTAAAGTGAGTTGGGAACATGTTGGATTTTCATGTGCTTTGCAATCAATATTTCACGTAAGAAGTGAATATCAAGTTCAATGTGTTTGGTGAGAGCATGGAGAATAGGACTATATGAGAGAGTGACTACACTAAGGTCGTCACATGGGAGTGTAGGACGAAAAAATGCCACATTATGTTCTTTGAGTTAAGACTCTAGCCATAATAACTCATATGTAGTGTGTGTTAAGGCACGATATTTGGCCTCAGTGATCGACCTTACAATAAGTGGTTGTTTCTTATAACTCCACAAAACTAAATTGGACCAACAAATATGTAAGAACCAGACATGGAACGACGATCATCAAGATCGCTCGCCCAATCATAATCACTACAGGCACGAAGAGACAGCTTACATGAAGAAGAATTTGGTGATAGTATAAAGCCATGATGGATGGTACCATTCAGGTAACGCATGATGCATTTGACAGCAGACCAGTGAGTTTCCAAGGGTGAGGCCATGAATTAGCAATGATTTTTTGACACTAAAGGTTATATCTGACCGTGTAAGAGTCACATATTGAAGTGCACCAACCATATACCAATGTTATTTACTTTAATTTGCATGTAATTGCCTTATTTAAATTCATAATCCTTGTGGAGACAGAATTTATTTATTACTTAAGACTATATTAGTAAACTTGCTAGAATTGTCATCAAGTTTTTGGCGCCGTTTCTGTAGATTGTTGATATTTTAAAAAGGCTATTTTAGTGTGACGTTTGTAAAATTTAGGGTTTAGTTTAAATTTTCTTTGTACATAGTTAATTGCTATTTGTTATTTTTACTTTTGGTTTAGTTAATGTGAATTATTTTTATTTTGGTTATTTTAAATTTTTGATATTTTTTTCCTAATTTCTTTTCTTATTTAGACATGCTCTTAAGATCTACCACAAAGAAATTCATCCCTTCTAGAAGAGACTATGAATCAATTCATGTTAACTCAAAGATAGGTGGAAGCAAGACACTCAAAAATTGAAACATTCTGCAAGAACCTTGAAGCCTCCAACAAGGAAACTGAAGCAACAATAACATTCAAGCATCCATATAGAATATTGAAAATCACATTGGGTAGTTATCTGAACAAGTGATTGCTTAATCAAATGGAAGCATTAACGGAAATACATTGGAAAATCCTATGAATGATGAAATTGAGATATAAGTCAAAGATGAATTTGAAGTGGTCGATGACTAAGGAGGTGAAAAAGAACAAGAAGAACAAACACAAATTAGAAAATTGAATCAAGAATAGAAGAAATTGAGGAGAAAAACATATGTGGAAAAAGAGCAAAAATGAAAAATGAGGATGATGTAGTTTTAAATAAAGCTTCAAATCCAATAATTTATTTAGACGTAGATATCTAACAAGAAAATCTTCAACAAAAGCATGTCCCAAAAAATTATTTTAGCAACAAGGTAGATGGAAGATATTTATGCCTTGTTCACCAATATTAACTGAAGAGGAGATGGAAGCCACACCATCCTTACCTCAAGTATATGGAATTCCTAACAAATAAAAGGAAGAAGAAAGATGATGTGTTTTTTTGTCATATATGACACCCTAATAGAAGATCAAAAGATCAAGCTTAGGACCTTAAAGAAGTGTTTAATGGGAGAGAACCCATCATTTTCAGTTTTCAATGTTAGCTTTTATTTCAGTTTATTTCCTTTTTGTCGTTTGATCCAAGTAAGAGTACTATTTAGATATCATAAAGCTTTTCCCTTTGCACTTTTGTTTATTTTAAGTTAATGAACTTTTTTCTTCTACTGTTTATTTCAGTTTTAATTTTGCTACCTTACTAGTGCCAGCATACAAAAGAAAAGAAAAACGCCAGAAAAAGAATGAACGAAAGAGATCAACAATGAAGTTTCCTTGTTGATTGAAAGTTTATGAAGAAAAGGTAAGTCGACTACTTGTACTCAATATATAGATACCTCAACTTGTAAGGTTTGAGCCAAATTTCCATTGTTATTTTTTTCCTCCTTATGAAAATATTCGTATATTAGTTATTTTCTAGAATTTTTGTTTAACATAAATGATTTTAAATCAAAGCTTTTTAAAAATGGATTTTGGAACTCCGAATATCACAATTCATCCCCTTCCCCTCTTGTGTTTAAGGTTACTTGGCCAACACATAATTTCATCACGCTTTTTAAAGTGGGAGTAGCACATGTTAGTAAAATTTTGTCCAGTGGTATATGGTGTCATAACATCACCATCGTGTCTTATTTTTTGAAAATCACCATTATAGATAGACAACAAACTAGAAAATGAAATAAATGAGAAAATGGGACTACCTTAGCAGAAATTTAAGAAATTATTGTGGATAGAACTTAACTTTTGAGAAGCACAAAGACAACACTCTGTTAGCTGCAAATTCGACATTCTATAAAAAGAAGATATTTCAGGAGACAAAGGATTGATTTCTATGAAGAAAGATTGACTTCGAAGAATATAATGGTATATTCGACAAAGTTATTTTGCGAGAAGCTAGTCACACTAATAAGCTGATTATTTTTTATCGGACTTAGAAATATTTTAAGTCATTCATCCTTAGAACTCGACGGAGCAAATTTCGAAATAAGCATATGGCAATATTTTTTGCCTTATATGTCCCTTGAGAAGGATGCATGGAGGCTTGCAAGAGGCGAAGCGCATGTAGACAGAAACGTGTCATCTTTGGGGTAGAATACTGTGTATTCGAATTAGTATATATATATAGGGGTTTAAATTATGGCACTTACAACAGATGTCAAGACAGATGTCCCAACAGCACACAATATCAAGAGAGATGTTATAACATCTAGTGACTAATAACACACTTATCAAAACTAAAAAAAATTGCTGAATGATAAATAAACTAATGAAATGTTAACCCGGTTCAGTGCAAGTGTCATACCCCAAAATTTGTCCTCCATATTTTAATATATTTAAATCAAGATGGTTTCCTCATACTCAAACACTTCTCAAATTGCTCAAGATTACCTAAGGTTTCATCAGGCAAAGACTCCTCATAAGCAAAAGGACCTTAATTAGGGTTTGAATTTACTCAGAGGAAATTGAGTTTCCAAGGACTCAAGTGGACTTCATGGTGTCTCATATGCCTCAAAGTATTCTCATATCAAATTTCAAACCTTGAATCACAAATTTGCCCAATCAATCAGTCAGTTGGCCAACAGTCAACAATGTCAGGCAAAAAGTATATTGTGGTCAACATACAGTCAAAACTCAAGATTTTTGGTCAACATCAACCATTTTGAAGTCATATTCATCATTTTATCAAGGGTTGATCATGACTCATCTCAAAACTCATCAGAAATCAAAAGTTACTAATTTAGGGTTTCGGTCATTTTTGAAGGAAAGTCAACCCAACTTCGACCAGGCATAACTTTCACATGCTTCATTAGAAATTGTCTAAACTAAAGCTCATTTTGAAAGAAATTTCATTCTCTACAATTTTGTCTCACCAAGGACTTGGCCAAAAATGCTTCATTTGAAAGATAGGAGCTAAAACATTGCAGGTCCTTCTAGAAGTCTACAAAAATCCATTTTTTGTCAGGGCCAGTATCATCAAATTTAATTCTTCAAATGCAAAAATTGTTTCAAAGGGGGTTGTAGAGGACATCTTGGGCTTTTCAAAAAGTACATGATCATATCCATATGATAAAAATTGAGTGAGTTATGATTGATAGAAGTTGGGTAAAATTTGACAAAAGGCATGAAACCACAATTGAGAAACTTTGAACTTTTGAGTTATGGGCCCATATTTTTGTGTTGTCCCCGTGATTTCAAGCTTACAAGAGGCCCATAAACCTATTATTATTTATTTCTTGATTTTATTTCATTTTTATTTGAATTTATTCATTTAAATTCAAAATAAAATGAAAAAAACAAAATAAAATAAATACTATAAAAGTGGGCGCCCTTTTTTGTGGGTTTTCTAGAAACCAAATCAAATTCTTTCAAGGCCTTAACCACCATAAAAAACATGATCTCATAAACTTGGGAAATTTTCAAAATAATAAGGAAAGAATCCTTAACTTTCATGGTCATCAAAAGCATGTTTTCTTTCCATAAACTTTCACTCACTCACTCTATAAATTGGGAACATTTCTTCAGCACAAAGGACATGAAAAAGCTAGCAAAGAAACCCTCACCAAATTTCCAAAAATTTCAAGAAATTAAGGCACACGTGAAAATTTGTTATAATAAGTTTCAAAGCAAAAAAACCATTCTATTTAATTCCTAAGACCTCAATGAGTAAGGATAAATCAAGAGTAATGCTTTGCCGTGCTTAGAATTGACATATCATGTTCATCACCTTCATTCATGTTTTAATTTTTGTATTCTATATATTGTTGCATTTTAATGTGAACTAATTATGCTATTGTGTTCAGGAGGTTAAATAGAACAGGTTTGATGTATCATAGGTGAAGCTTAGGACCTAAATCACTATATGTCATGGTTAGGGTTTAAAAATGCATGACCTTCGAACCCATTGATACAGTGTTCCGTTGATTGTAATAACTCCATATTCGGATTCAGGACATGGTTTTATGTGCATCTGGGTTGCTTCTATGTTTGTTTATCACATTTTTTTGCAGGTTTGAAATTTCCAAGATTAGCTACGAAAAACCGTAGCAAAATGGCAGCTAAATCCTGGCAATTTCGTAGTAAAATTCAAAGGCCAAAGGTAGAAAATGATGAATAGTATGGTGGACACCTTGACCATGCGTGTGGCGTTTTTATTTTCCGATCAAACAAGACTCAGCCTCTCTCC